>NC_138054.1:27026082-27363582 GCF_964194185.1 Rhinolophus hipposideros | reverse complement strand
CTGGGTCTGTGGTTTTGAAGCAGCAAAGGACAACGTGCTGCAAATGACTCCACTCCAGGGTTTAGGAAAACCTTGGATGCATCTGGTTCTATGATTCAGAGCCTCAGCCAACAGGAGCCCCAAAGGCAAGCTCTGCAGATGTCTTCTACCCTGGTGTGGACAGCACCGTTTTGGGCAGAGGCTTGTGGGTTAGATAGGACCCCGGGGAACAGAAGCACGGAGTGGGAAACATCCCAACTATAGTAGCACCAGCCTCGTCCTGGACAATGGAAGGAGCAAACGTCAGACTTATTTCTTCCACACAAAATCAGTTGGTGAGGTTTTTCACTTCCTTTCATTTAATAAAAAACAACAGAAATTCAGTGCAAAATGGGTTTCAAACTAAAACACATAGAAATCAGGAAATTCAGGGCAAACCATGTTTCATACACAACACATGCCAGAATTTCCTTGTGGCGAGCAAATTCACTGAAGACTGAGATCTGCAGAGTATCACAATACAATGTGAAAACCACAAATGTGGCCTCCCTTTCTTTTAGTCTTAATTGCAATACTATGGTAAATCTGGTTTCAGATCTGGAATTACAAGCGTCATCTACTTGTAATTCTTAAGTAGCCTATGCCTGCCTAGATGCAATCCAGCCTGTAAGATTATGTTTCTAAAATTAAGAGGAAATTTAAAAAAAAATCGTTTGCCAGTGGCTTTCCCATCTTTCTCTGGCCATAGGCCTGGGGTAAGCTATTACTGTCCTGTGAGTTGTTCCCAGTCTTCACTGGGGCCAGGAAATTAACACATGCTAGGTCAAAGATGCTAACAGAGACTTTCTGCTTGGGACCAGCCTGAAGACCACATTTCCCACTTTGAAACTAACACCCCACACACACTCTTGCTGCAGTGAGAGCAGTAGGTATTTGTAGAGATCAAAAAATTCTGTGCAATATGGTGGGGAAGGTAAGATATACAGAAAAGATGGAGCTTCCCCCGCCCCATTATCCTAAGGGGGAAAAATGTCAATAACAATACATACAGTAAAGAAGAAAGAACCAGATTAACAGTCACCCTACTAAATGGTCCTGCTCTCGAGGTTAGAGAGAACCTCCTTTACCTTCCCCCTACTTCTCATTCTCAATTCTTGGCTTGTAGAAAACAAATCTAAATAGGTCTGCGTTTTTCTGGAGAGCTCAAAAGCTGAAGGCATTGTTCAAACTCAGGGGTCCTGCAATGAATGTTCGTCCTGTGTGGAACAGGAGGTTCTCTCCTCACCCTGGAAACAAAATAGAATCGGAGATTCCTGAGCAGGCATTTGCAACCTCTGGACAGAATTCCTGGAGATGCTTCCAAATCTCACCATGAACTAAGAGTATCTACAGATACTCTTAATTCTGCAACTGAAAAAGGGGGCGCGGGCTGTGGGGCGCTAAGTGCAGAGAATACCTGTGTAGGTGAGAGGGGCGGGGCGGGGCGATGCTCAGGGCCCGACTGTGTCTGCAAACTGTAATCTGTACAGCTGGGACTACATCACCAAGACCACCTCCCGGAAGGGTTTCTGGCAGATCTTGGCTATCTCCAGGGGCCCTTTGTTGGGCTGTGGGATTTCATGGAAGGGCCCCATCCTCTGAAATCACCCTTTTCTGTGGGAGAAGAGAACTCTCCCACAGGGGAAACCAAGTTTTATTTTAAAGTATGTGAACAACCCTCATCTCCTTGTAGGCCTTTAGAGAATTCAGCAGGTTGGCATTTTCCTGCTTTCTAAACACATTTCCCATCAACTTACCCAGGGTGTGGCAGTAAGGGCGGACAAATAGTGGGTAAAATAAAGGGAAAGGAAATACCTTAAAACAGAAGTGGAACAAATAAGTGTTATTCTATTCTCTTCTCCTTTTCCTGATCCTTTCCTCCCCTGCCTCTGAGAATAAGCCACCAGTCCTCTAGAACACTCTGAGTTTCTGCTCTTAAACGGCAGCTCCTTTTCCAAGGAGCAACAAAGTCTGTTTTCTGATCTGGACCCTCAGATGCTCTGTTATTGCAACTTAATTTTGTCGTTGCTTCTTTTCAAAGATTATTTGGAATGACTTGTTTCTTTTGTTTACTATCCAACAAACGACCTCTGCTAATCTTGTATTTTATCTCCCTAACATATGGAAAAGCTATTTATTCTAGCCAATCACAATAAAGTGAAGAAAACCCCATTTTATGGAAAAATATATATCACTAGTCTGTTGATCATTAAAGATATGATTACCAGTGAAAACCCTCCGAAGGTGGCACATTTATGCTTCCAGGAACAGATGGGGACACGCATTTTCCTTGCAAATACTTTTGAAATTGCTCTACTGGTAGCAGTATAAAAATGATATACAGATGCCAGGGCCGGCAGAGCCAGGATGAGTGCGCCAGATTTACACAGTAAAGCCTTCACACGCGGGCTGTCAGTTTTGATTGATCTCTACTATACCTCAGGAACTTGTTGACTAGGTAGGGAAACAGTGCAAATAATTCACTGCAGCAAGTCAGATAATTCACACAACCAATCGGTCTGCTTCACTTTCTGGCTGTGACATATGAGCCTTCCCTACAAAGATGCATCATTTTCCAGCTTGAGCAATATTCAATGTCAGGGAAGAAAAGGTATTAAAGCCACACAAAAGGAGGCCGACTATCGCAGGACAAGAAGTTGTTTTGGTAATGGAGGCCAGATCCTGCTCTACTCTTAAGTCCTACCAGAGCGTTCAGGCTCAATTTTCATTATCATATTGATTAAAAAAAAAAGTACATCATAGTGCAATTTTAGGTTTAACGCCAACGGATCGGGAAAGAGCAAAGAATTATCCCACAAAAGCACAACATTCTTACCGCAGGGACGTTTCCCTGTTCCAGTTCATTGATGGAGTTGATTAAGTTTAAATGAAGCAGACACTGGATAAAAGTAAGGGTATTGACCACTGGGCACTGCGATCCGTGCTTGAAAGGACCTGATACATGCAGAAAAGCAAGATTTGCTAAATGCTCTAATCTTCAATCAAATCTTACATCAATACAGACAAAGTTTGGTAATGAGAGATTCAATGAAGCATGCGGGAGAAAGAATTAATCCTCTTGGTCTAAACTGGCTTCAACTTTGAAGCTTGCTCTGAAGGAAAGACAGTTATCTAAATGCTAAATAAGAAACTTATTGTACTTTTCATGGCATGCTAATCTTTTGTCTATTTCATCTCTATTATGTGTATGCTCCTCGATTGCAGTTGTCATGGTGATTATATCAAGCCACGCTCAGGGAATGGTGGTGAGAAACCAGGCACAGAGGTGGAAAAGAACGCCACGCAACCCATAGTATGGAAAACAAAATAGAGGGGGAAGAAGTAGGCGGGCACCAGATGCCTCCCAGGCTCCTTCCCGCCAGGCTCTGGCCCAGCTACCGTCAGGGCCAAGGAGGCTTGGGCCTTCCTGAGCCGTAACAGGCGTGGTCCCCTCAGCCAGGCAAGCAGTGTTTGGTAATGGTAGGGGGGAGGGGTCGAGCATCTTTCATACCTCACAAAGGTTCCTACCTCCTTTCCCCACAAAGGTTTCTAGCTTTCAGTCCAGAGGTCCCTCCCTCTCCTTACTGCTCCTCTTCCCCCAAGCACTGCAACCATCTGGGTGGAAAGGACCACTGGAGAGAGAAGGGGGAGAGGCAAGGGCTCAGGCACAGGTGGCCCCGTCCTGCATGGCTGTGACCCTCGGTGGGAAATTGAGTCATAAGATTTTGACTGCTGGAGACGAATGCAAACCAAAAGGAGCGGCCCACGCAGCCCAGGCAGGAGGTGGAAACTATAGGGTCACCGGGGCCCTTGGTGACCAAAGGTGACCCTGGGCCCTTTATGTGTTTTACAAAAGTTGCCAAATTAAGACGGGATTATAACTGCTCGAGTCCTTGTCAGGGTGAAAGGTTGGGAGCCTCAAATATGCCTCAGCAGTGTTGATGAAAAGCTTAAAAAGTAATAAAAGGGAGAAAAGAACAGGGAAAGTAACATGTATAACTCTTATTAAAGAAAAGAGCCACGGAGAGGTTGTGAACTTGAATCACTGTTTGAACTTTAATTTGTTCATTAACAGGATTTGCCCCTCACTGTGAATGTTATTACTTCCCTTTGCTGATCAGCAACAACTCTGGGCATAATGAAAGAGTCTGGCAAAAAGTTAAATGCCTGGTAATTAATTCATTTAATTGAAAAACAGGGGAAGAGAGTGCGGTCCCACCACAGGAGCAGAAGGCAGAGGGGTTGGAGGAGGGGACAGGGCTGAAATATGCACTGAGGCCCTCTCCAAGGCCCAGTGCCCACCACCCATGGGGGAGGGGACACTTGGTCTCTGACGAGGCTCCTTCAGCAAAATCAATGCCAGCAGCATCCCTGAAGACCCTCTGCCCAATGCCACCTGCCACTGGTACAAACCCTCTGGCTAGAGTTTCAGCCTGGAGCTACTCTGGATGATCTGTTAGGGTGGCACAGATAAGAGAAATCCAAAAATGTATTCAGAAAATCTTTCATTAAAAAATGGGTATATGTCTTTTGCTTTCTCCCTTTCCTTCCCTTGGAACAGGTTTCTTTTACAATCTTCTGTTTCCAGTCTGGAGTGAAAAGGAGTGTCAGGAGCTCCATTCAATCTGCACGTTTGCATCTTAATCAGCCTTATAACATCATGCTTTCTCCAACCCCACCCCAGCAGATAATTTAAATAAACTCAGGAGAGGAGAAATCAAATACACTCCTTGCCCCTGCTCAGAAGTGACAGGACTAACCAGCTGGCTCTGCCTCTAACCGCAGAGGGCCTGCCTTTTCCTTTGTCACTTCTCTCCTTTCTGTGTTTGTCAGCCACCGTGCACAATGCCTCTGCATGTGCATTCTCCTTCCAAGGGAAGCAATGCTTGGCCACCATTAACTATTGTGACACCCACGAGCTATTAGCACCATGTTGCCCTTGCAACCAAATGAGAGAACAACAAAATACAGGAAATCAGTGGTAGGGCAGCTATTCTTTCCTACTTAACATGGTAAAGGCCCACCACTGAACTAGGAACAGGCGGTTTCGATTTCCTTACGTTTTTAAAACTGGTGTCCATATTGTCAGGGTGACTTTCTTTAGAGACACAATTATCTACCGTGTATTCTCCCGTTACAAAATAACTATGGAGAGAAAAGAGGTGAGGAGAGAATGAAAGACAATATAAAAGAATTTCCTACTATCCAAAACTAGTATTTCCTAGGTTTGTGTTTTTAATTAAATCACTTCTAAACCCCAGGGAGAAGCAGATTTTTCTCATCCAAATCACACAGTCACCAAATAAAGTCATCAAAATTACCATTTTGCTGGCGGCATCCTCCCCATTTAACCCAATGCCACTTGGTACTACAGTGCTAACCTCACACTCCGTGTAGCTATAAATGATCCGTTCTGTGCCTTCCGGAAAACCAGTGATAGGCACACACTCATCTGCATTAACAGGAAGGCGAAAGGAGCTTTTAAAAGGGCTGTTTTATAAGCTGGAGCAAGTTCTAGGGTTTATTTAGCATAAAAGTTACTTCCTACCTTTTATAGTCCCTAAATACTGAGTGAGTTCTCTTTTCCAAAGTTGTGGCTCTATAGTGTACAACTGACACTAAATATTGGGAGTCTGCAAACAAATTAAATCAAAATAAAACAAAACAAAGGTTTCCTCGCTGCCCACTGCTGAGCCCTAAGCTCCTTTAATAAAAGAAACTGTAAAGAGACCACATCTGTCAGGTTTGGTAACCATGCCACTATCCTACTCTAGACCCTAATCACCTTACACGTGCTACAGGACATTTCTTCCTACCTCTAAAACAGCCTTCAGAGTGCCTTGACATTAACTATCCTAAATCCCCACTTTCCTGGAAAACCTTGATAGCTGTGATAGCCTGTAACAGGCCCAGTTCCTTAAATTACCTTTAAGCTTCCTCTCTACCCTCCTCGCAGGCCCTAACTAGCCATTTCTGGTTTGTTTTCCACTATTAGCCTACACAAGGCAAGACAGCTCTTCAAGCAGACAGCTCTCCCACCATATACTGAAAACACCACACCAGTTACCTTCATTTTATTGAACACCTGTGAGGTGCCAGCTACCATGCTAGGCATTACAAACATCTCATTTAATTCCTTCAATTTAATGAGATATGATTATACCCATTTTAAGACTGTAGAAACTGAGACTAAAGAAGTCAAGGTACTTGTGCAACCAAGATCTCACAGCAGATAGGATTCTTATGGTTATCTATTCTGGCCCAAATGCTGGTTTACTTTCCACTCTGGCATTCTCCCAGCCCTGCTGTACTGTGTGTTCTGATCACTCCTTCTCCTCACTCCTTCTCCTTGCCATCTGGGATGCCTTCTCAATGCCACTGTGCATATCTGAATCCCACCCAGCTGGTAATCCTAGAGAAATTCCCACCTCTATTTTGAAACCTTTCCCCATCATGCTAGTCCTTGGCAGACTGCTTCGCTCTCTGCAGCACGTACCTGGCACTCCCATTCTCTGCCCTGTACTATCATGTCAGTTTTCTTTAATTCAGTCCCCTCTAACTACACTGTAAGTTCCTTGAAAATGAGAATTTGCCTCATATGTCTTTATATTCCTCTGTCACTCTCCGGAGCTAATAATACAGCTCCCATTTGTTAAGCACACACCTCAGACACAGCAATCCTTAACAGGAGATTCTGTTATTGTCATTTTGCAGACAAAGAAACTGAGGCTCAGAGAGATAAAGAAACTTGCCCAAGTAAGTAGCAGATCTGACATTCAAACACAGGTTGTCTGAATCAAATTCCCCTTTCCCTTAGCCAATACACTGTACTGACTTGAATACATTGTGCTTCACACAATGTGAATTTATGAAGTGTTATTGTATGGAGGATACTCAACAAACCTCCAG
This sequence comes from Rhinolophus hipposideros, assembly GCF_964194185.1. Lineage (NCBI taxonomy): Eukaryota > Metazoa > Chordata > Mammalia > Chiroptera > Rhinolophidae > Rhinolophus > Rhinolophus hipposideros. The sequence goes on along the minus strand of NC_138054.1, from coordinate 27,356,655 downwards.
AAAACACCCCTGTAACCACATCTTTGAACAAAGGGCACTGTTTTTACTTTTTAGTAGATTCTGAAACTCAGCAGATGAAAGGATGAGTGCATACCACTCCATAATATCCCACTATCCCAGGCCACCCCTTCCGTCCTCCCCTCCTCTTTTGGAGCCATGCCCCATGTCCGTGGGAGCCAATGATGCGTCTGTATCGGCACTCGATGTATCTGTGAGCTGGAGAGGCGAACTGCCCTTTCCACAGCAGCTTCTGTACCTTGTACACACACGGAGGAAAGCAGGAGAAAATCAAAGACACAAGTGTTAATTTTTCAAAATGGCCCGCAAAAGGGTTTGGGGGAGGTCTTGCTGTCTCTGCAGCAAAAATGGGTTGCTGCTGTGGTAACAATTGCAAGTAACAATTGCGAGTAACAATTGCAAAAAATGTTCACAGCTGGCCAATTAAACCAGTATGTGGAACTCCACATACGTGGCTCTCTTCTAAAACATAAAGGTGGCAATGGGATTAAAGAATCTAAGAAAAGAAGAACGTCTGAGGGTATAAGAATCAAGGCCTGGAAGTCTGACTACTTTTCCCCACATGGAGACTGTCCCTCCAGAACCACTGCTGAAGATCTGGACTGACAGTATTAAGGGAGCTAGCAGGTTTCTTTACATCCAACAGGTCTTTAGGGAGTGCTAAAAACAAAACACAAAACAAAACACAAAAAAAACAAAATCTCTTGCAGTGGCAACAGGGTACTTCTTGTGAATTTGAGAAAGGATAAATAATGACTAATTTACTCTCTTGTGTCTAGTATTCACGCTAAAACTAGTCTATTCCCCCACGTTCCCAAAAGGGGCGGGGGGCGGTTCCACCTTCATTTATATTTTGGTTTAAATATTTGGTCCGCTCAAGGACTATGACTCTTACTTCCACCTACAAAACCTGTGTTGTGGCACACAGAATCCTGCACGTGCACAGCACTTCATAAACCAAGTCATTCCATTTACTTCATCTCAGATGATGCTCAAAACTACCCTTTGAAGCACACACAGTGGATGTCACTATTACGTACATTTTGCCTCTGAGGAAAACTAAACTTTGCCTCAAGTAACACCACTGGCATGTGGTAAACCTAGTCCCCCCTCCTGGTCCGGGATTCTTTCTACCACATGATACTTCCCAATTCTCAGGGCCATTTCCTACCTTTTCTATATTCTGGATCTATATGTGACATTCGTAAATCTAAAACCAGGGATTTCTCTATCTGAAAGAAATGGCCTGCAAGCTACACTCACTGGACTTCTATTACAACTAACTGAGACATACTAAGAACCCTCCCACCCCAATTCTGAATCTATAAACACAATATACAACATTTAATATTTAGATTCAAATTAAGAAATATTTGGTAGGTTCTTAAATCTACAGAGGATAAGCAGGCATGATGGTTAGGCTACCTGTTTCAAAAAAAAAAAGGCTAGCATCACTGTCACTTGTTTCTACACAATTGTCATCATTTATTGAGCATTTATTTGCTGGGTACCTGATACTCTCTTGTACTCGTAACACAAAATTTTGGAGCTGTTTTGTCTACATAATGGGCACACAGTCCAGCGTCTTTCCCCAGAAAAAATCTGGAATTGGATTTGTCCATCTCGTTCACCGACCCTTTAGTGAGATGTGTAAACCTGGTATCCAAGGCCCAGCAAGTCCCGTCCCCTAATTTCTGGGCAATAACCCAGCTCATCAAAGCAAGCAGCACTCGAAGTTTCAGACCTTATAAATGGTTGAAATAAAGACATTTTTTTCATCTCAGCTCAAATTTGATTAATCTCCACATCCAACATGACTCTGGGGTGAAAGACCCAAACACATTTGTTGCTTCAGACTGTTTCCCTGTTTCTTTTTCTGCTGGCTGACCTTCCCTATATAAGTGCATCTACAACATTCAGTGTCAGCGAGAAGGTCTTTCATCTCTGTCTGCTGGCCTTGATTTCTCCTGTTCATTATGGTCTGGACCTCTGCTAATCACTAATGATCCCATGGCCCTTTATATAATAGTAAAAGTATTAGACCTAAACTCTTAGAAAAATTCCTACTCAGCTAATTACATTCTTTCTACTTTTCTTGATCCTCCATATAGTCTTAGCTCAAGTTGAATTTGAATTATTTCCTCAGATTTTTAAATTGTTTGCTGGTGGTTTTTGGAAAGCACTTGTAAACTCTTTCCTCAAGTGAATTCAACTAATTATGGATTCGAAAGCCTCAAGACCGACCTCTTTCCCTCTCCCACTCTCTCTTTTTCTTGCTATCCCCTCTCTCATATTGTGGTCTGGAATATAAGTCTAAATTCACTGGGTGAGGAATTTCATGATTTTGTATGTCATACAACAGATAGCGTATTGTTAACTTACAGCAGGACACAGTGATTCGACTACATATCTACTTTGGGTCTGTAGTCACAGCCAACTACTAAAAATGACAAGTATTTAACCCACAGACAAGACTTCATGTACAGTCTAAGGATCACTGAGTTTTTTGGTATTGGCAAATGCCTTGCTCACGAAATAGAATACCGGTTAACTTCTTAACTGAGTATGATTCTCATGTTTCAAAAAAATGTGGAGCACTAATTCTGTAGCACTTATAAAGAGCAATCCTGATTTCAGCCCATGACATCTTGAATTTTTCCCACCCAATTTTGTATTTTAGAACTTAAAGGCTTGTAACCAAAGCAGCAAAATCAAACTCTCATAAAATCCAGATCAATAAAATTCTTGACAATATAACTTTCTGAATATGTCTCTATACTGCATACCAATGTACTATACATGTATATGACTATTATTGACAATCACAGAATGTATAACTCCAAATGAGCATTTTCTTAAAGCTGTCCCTTGGCAGTTACTATTATTCCAATGGTTCTGCCATCGTTCCAACTATGTTTGTATAATGACTTTGGAACTAATTTAAACGCTACTCAAGAAAGCCATCTAATTGTCTTTCCAATTGTTTTGATCCCAAATTAAATTACCCTGACTTGATAACCCACCTTACCCTTCAGAACACTGAAGGTCTTTAAAGATGACTTACTATTTTCAAGGCTTTTTAATAAGATGTGATGTGGGTTCTGAAAACAGTGCCCAAAAAAGAGCTGCAACATAGGTTTGCGCAATGGCAGCAATGGATGCATTACAATAAGCGACAGCCTTCCAATATAACAAGTTGGATAAGGACACACACTACAGTGTATGTGTAAGTTCTGGTATAGTTGTTAAAACACAGCTGTTAACATGTTTAAGTTTTGTTATGGCTGACTACATCAGTTTACAGTTGTACCTTGGTTATATAGTTTCAGCCCTACAGCACACTAGGGTTAAGGATAAAATTATTTTTAACATCTTGGCTTCTATTATTACACTTCATAAAATTTTACAGTCTTTAGATGTAGCTTATATATTTCACACAAAAATGTCATTATTCAAGGATCTCGGCATTGTTGTGAATGATTTCAAGCATTATCCAAGACAAAAAATTAGAACTACAAACATTTGGGATAAACATATTGGTTAGGTTTTTCTATTTTTATTAAACCAATGAATTTTAACCAGGTATACTTGTGACTACTTGGGATATGTTTCATTTGCTAGACTTAATGGTAGGCAACTCTTATCTCAGGTTGGGGGAAAAAGAGAATATGTGGCTTTGATTTTAAATAAAAATATAGTGTTTTCATTTACATAAAACCAGAGTCCAGCATGCCATATAAGGAATTAGGCCTTTTTAGGAAAACTTTACATTCTAAAATAATTAAAATAATATCATAAATCCCTTCAATCATGCAAGTCCTTTAAACTTTGTTTTAAAGTTTTAAGGAAAAAAAAATCATGTACTGTGAATAAACTTTCTGATTTCTAATTTATTTTCTTCTCTTGATTTACTAACTTGAGAGTCATCAATACGTTTCCATTTGTATAAATGAAAGGCCAGTTTTTAACTCTTTCATAATAATATTCCTTGAGTTTTTTGGAGGAGAAGATAAACATGTTTTAGTCACATTTGAACAATTATTTATTAATGCCTATAGGGAGCATGTTCAATCTCAAAGTGAAGTGGAAGACCTATAGCAGGTAATGAATAAATGCTTACTGAATTGATGAATACAGGAAAACAAAACCATATCTTGAGTCAACACATATGGAGTCCACTGTAAAATTAACTCCTACAGGATTTGGTCTATATAAACACAACTTCTAACTATTATGTAACATCAACTCTAAAGCATCTGCTTAGATTTGGATTACTTTAGATTTCAGAATTCATTCATTAGGGCCCTAGCCATACCATTGAACCTAATCACTTGTTTTAAGTGACTCCTGATATAATTAGTCTTTAATACCCATCAGTAGGTAGTAGTCATTAACAGTGGAGTTTTACAGAAAATTTACCTGACTCCCATACCTGAGATAAATTGATCATTTCACACATGCAGCACTTGTGCTAAAAGCATATGGTCTCTCATTTAAGCTAGCATATGAGACTACCTTTCACAGTAGAGCTATAAACATACTAGTCTCCTAACTTTTCCAGTTATTCCAGATTTAGAAGATGTTTGATCTCATAAATAGAGCTCTCTCACTGACTTATGGACTATTTGGTAGGTCCCATAACATCTCTGTTTCTCAGTTTATATGATAGAATAGGAGGAAGAAGAAGTCCTCCTTCCTATGGGGACTTTTGTGAGTACTTATCAGTATTTATCAATACTTACAAAATGATAAATGCTACTACCTCTTTCAGCATTTTGAAAGATGCCAACCAAACAAAATATTTTTGGTGTGTGAATTAAAATGCTCCTTCCTGACGGTCTCAGATGTTTCCTTGTAAGAAAGCACGGCAAGAACCGGCTTATATATTATCCGTCCTCCAGAACGCACTGACAGCACACTTCCTAAGAGCCAGGTATGATGGTTGCTGTCAAAATCGCCTGCACAGACACATCCGTGCCCTAGATTGACATACTGTATTAGCGTGACAGAGGACTAAAAAACCAGGAACACCTTGCGAGGCACGACTTGGAGCACACGGGATAGAGGGCTACTCTATGTGTGAGCCGAAGGGCCGCAACCCTTCTTATGGTTCAACTTCGGAAGAGAACGAAAGTTGCCAGGAGGTCGCGTGGGCGGGGGTAGGGAGGCCACATCTGCGAGTGCCTGCGACAGAAGCAGGAAAAAATCAAATTCGAAACCCACTCGGGGATAGGCCTTGGGGAGTCTCGTCTCCATGAGCACCACACAACGGCACTCATTTTGCTGGGACAGGTCCTGGAGGCAGGAGGCTGCGGGGCGCGACCGTTCCCGAGGCGGGCGGGGAACTCGGGACCACGGAGAGGTCGGGCAGGGTCGAGTCCACCGGCTCGGCCTCGCGAAGCGCTCCCCGCTTCCCAAAGGGTGTGACCCGCCGCCCTCGCGACCCCGCGCACGGGCGGCCCCGGTGGCGCCTGGCGACACCGCCCAGCTGGCCCGCCCACTCCTCGCCCTCCTCTGGGGTTTGCGGGGGGCATGGCTTCCTCCGGTCTGCGTCTCTCCATAAGCCCCCTCCCCAGTTGCGGCGTGAGAACCAGAGCCACCCGAGCCGCGGGCGCAACTGCACACAAAACCCCAACGGGGCCGCGGCTCCTCCACGCCTCGCTCGCCCGGCTCCCGGAGATGAGAGCGCAGCGCGTGGCGTTACCGCGTCCGCTCCCGCGGGGATGCCCCACTGAGGAGAAGCCTCAGCGCCAGGTGAGATCCGGCGCACGCGAGCACCCCCCACCCCCCAGCAGGGCCCTCCGCCCGAGGCAGACTCTCACCTCTAATGAACGGGCGCTGCCGCCTGCAGGAGGAAGGCGGGTGGGGAATAGTCACACCGGGCCGGGCCGCGCAGGGACCTCGCTGGGAAGGACACGCAGGCTCGCGCCGGGGAGCGGAGCCCCAGCGGCTTGCGCCCGGATCGCATCCTCGGAAGGGAGGCCTCTACTGTCCGGCCGTGGACCTGCAGCCCCCGTGCTCGCCGCCGCCGGCCCCGCCCCGTCCCGCCGGCCCCGCCCCGTCCCGCCGGCCCCGCCCCGTCCCGCCGCCCCGCCCCGCCCCGCGGCGTCCTCTTCTCTTGCAGGCTCCCGCCCCTCTTCTCTGCCTGCCGGGTGCCATCGGCTCTCCGGGAGACAGACGCGAAGCGACGAGGAGATCCTTCCACCAAAATGAGCTGTGATATCCTTTTGATGGCTGTAATTTATTCCAAATCCTCCCTGGACTGAAACGATCAATTAGCAGCCAGAAACGCACTGTGAAGTCAATTGTCACACTCTCCATTACAGGATCGTTATCATATATTTATAAGGTGTGTTTTCTGCAATGAGAACCAACAAGGTGTTGAGCGATCAGTCATAAACGTACTTATTCAAAAAGAGTGGGAGAGAAGCTCCAGCATTGTGTGGCAGGGGAAAGAAATCCGTATGACAGTTATTACCTCTCCCATCCTCTGCCCAAGGGTGATATTTCCGCTTGGCAACTGGGAAGTGCAGTGAGAGTAAGAGCTCTGCAACGACTCTCTAGGCCACGCGTCTGACCCCACGAGCAGCGAGCGCGGGAGACATATTCGCAGCCCCAATAGGGGAGGTTTCCTTTTCAGGGTAAATACGGATCAGGCAAAGAATCGCTAACTCTCTGTCTTCAGTCCCACCCCGGAGAGTAATATCTTACTCTTGTTTCTAAGCTTCTAGCAAAACATTTGCATTCTATACTTAAAGTTTCTGTTCTTCCTTGGGTCTCAAGGCCTTGCCCTCCTCTTTCTACTATTTGGGTGATATGTACTGTAGAGATTATGCCAGGGTACTATAAAGTTTACCCACGGAGAGAGCTGTGCATTCTGAATTGGAACCTCTGCAAGAATGCTTCCATCACACATACCTGAGATGACACAAAGTTCTGAGAAAGTCCTAAGAAATTCTCTTTCAGTCTGAAAGGTTGTTTTGACTGGACCAAGTCACGGAGACATTGTTATTTTCCTTTTAGTCATCCTCCATGGTCACGAATATACATCCAGATCGTCTGAGTTTCCCCTTACAAACTGTCATCACATTGTTGTCCCCCAACACCTACAAATCATTTTTTAGAGGGGTTCTGGTTTGTATCCAGTTAATATTCCTTTTGCCTAAAAAAACATAGCTCTAGAGCCCAGGCTACTGATTACTGATTGTGAGAAGTTTAGCAACCAGAAGTGGGCAATAAAATGGTATTTGTGGAGAGTAAGTCACAAGGTGGGGGATAAGATGCAGAGTTGCTACCACATACTTCTTAGGTTAACTGCCCCCGTGATTTGTGCATGGCAGGGTTTATCTGCAACACCAACCTCTGAAGAATGGAGAGAAAGGAAATCCGGTTGGGTATTTGAGTTATAGGGGCAGCTATTGCCACTGGGCTTCCTGCAGCAGAAATGGGCACCGTGTTCCTCTCAAAAAGTCAGGGGTTACCGACGCACACCTCATTTTGGAGTACTGGCACCTTTACACTGTACCTTCCAACAGTATTGATTTAATTGGCATTGAATAGTTAAAATTTATTGAGCAGTTACTCCATGCTAGGCCCTGTGCTTTCAATTATATGTGCTACTTTATTTAATCCTATCAATAATCTTATGGGGAAGGTTCTTCATTTTGCCGGTAAGAAAACTGAGATTTGGCAAGGTTAAGTAACTTAACAAAGGTCAGCCTGCAACGCCCATGCTTTTCACCTCAATAACATAATGCCTCAAAATTTAAGATTTCGATTTAAGATTTTCCACCAAAAAGATTTTAGTGGAGCTGATGATACAATGAAAGTGGTGAATTCTAGAAGAATGAAAGAATAGCTAGCTGTTTGCAAAGGAAAGACACAGTAGATACTTATATACCCCAGCCTGGGTAGATTACCCCTTCTGTGTTCTACTCTTCCTACAGCCTATGGTTTCTTTTTCGGAGTTATCACCTGCCATCTGGTGTCTAGCCAAAGAGACCTTCCCCAAGGTCAGTGGTGGCTGCTAAGTTTGGGGGCAGGGAGTAGGGTGGATGCAGCAGACCCCAGAGAAAGCAGAGCACCCTGTGGAGGAACCTTCAGTGGGAGATAGAGTTGGCCAGAGGCCCTTGGCCCAGACCCCCACCTCTGAGAGTGAAATGTTGCTTCCTAATGGACTTTAAATTATCAACATCGCTAAACTCTCCCTTAATAGACTTGTAAAGATCTGCTTGCTACCTTTTTCCCCCTTCATGTAGAATTTGTAATCAAGAGCCCCATTTTGTCATTTGGAAATACTAATTATCTAATCACGCCATGCTGTATAACGTACTTGTCTGCCCAATTAACTAGGACAATTATTAAAATTCAGAGGCCTAATTATGTCTCAATTTAATGCTGGCAAACTTGCATACAGAGCAGTAATTAAAATCCTCTCTTTCCCTCTGCCTTTAGGGCAGGGAATGATTAGGCCCTGTCAGGGGTGTACTGAACTAAACCAGTGAAGCGTATTGTGCAACATGACCCGGCATTGTTAAGTATGTCAACATATTAACCTGAATTCCCTTCAGCCCCCACATAATCACATTTGGTGGAGGAATCAAGGAGCTAAAACATGAAGCATTTTATTAAAAAAACATAAATTCTTTTTAATTAATGATATGAGGGTTCTGATGAATTTCATGCTTCTAAGTGCTGGAAGACATCAGACTGGTTCATCTAATTACTAGCAAATTTGCTCTTGTTAAAATTACTTGTTTTTTTTTTTCTCATTTAAAGAAAATGCTTTTTTTTGGTGGCGTAATAAAAAGAACCCCCCCCCCCAAAAAAAAAAACACCCTAGCTAGTTGGCTTCCAGTAATACAGCTGATTACCAGTTTTGTTTGATGATGGAACACAAGTGAATGTTGACTTCCAAAAGAATCAAACCCAAGACTGGAGGCGTTAAAAAAAGGACTAGAATTTAATACTTGAAACATGTTAATAAAAGTCAAACATTAAAAATCATAATATTGAAACAAATTCAAAATATTTATCTTTTAAGCTCTAAAGTTTGATGTTGGAAATAAAACCAGCATGAGGAGACCAGAGCACTGCACAAATTCATGTTGTTTTAGAAGTCCCTCAGCATGCCGGCACCCAGTGTGTGTCTTCTCTGTTAGCTTCTCAGCCCTCTTCTCTACAAACTAAGGAGAGCCACAAAACCCATTAAGACTTCCTTCCGTGCTGTCCTCTAAATTTTGGTTTTCGTTATGATGGAATACATGATAATTATGTATTCATATATTGTTCCTATATTGACCTGAAGAAGGAAAGCATTCAGTCTAGACCAAAAATGTATTATTCTGGAGAAAGGAGGACTTCTTTCAGCTATTTCCAAACTTCTTGCTCTGTGGGTAGCTTCCAGAGAGCAAGACACACACACATACATACACACACACACACACATACACACACACACAGTCAGTTAATTGAAGAGAGCTCTCTCTCAATTGATCTCATGACATGTGACATAGTAGGAAAGGCAGACATGTCTCCATTTTATTAATGGGGGGCAGGTAAGATACTTGTCCAAGTTCACCAGTCTATACCCTCTAATTATGGGAAGGGCAAGACGAGAGCTCAGTTCCCCTTGATACCCAACTGCATCAGACAGAGTAGCTGTGGATATGACACCTATGGGGGGTGCTTGGTTTACTAAAATAACTCAAGTTGAGAAGAAAGTACAGATAATGTTATAAATAATGAGGCAACAAGGGAATAGTCTACATACCAACACCAGAGGACTTCTGTCAGCCCTTCTGTCAATACTTCTCTGTAACATGTTTAGTCACATTTGTTCATACTTGGTGCCTTTGGCCCATTTACTTCCTCTTTAAGTTTTTATATTCTCCAAGGTATGTACAGTGATATCTGAGTTGGTGTTAGTAAAAGTAGAGTTCCTTTCTCCAACACCTTCTCTGGGTACAATGTAGGATAGAAGACGGTTGTAGGAACAATACTGGCTGGTACATGCCCACTTACTAACAAAGGCAGTGACGATGGACAGTCTGCTACAGGAGATGGTTGACTGGAGCCAGGACAGGCCCCTAGGTTCTTGTGCTATAAAAAAACGGGGAGGTGTGGGTGTTGCCCCTCCCTTAGGCCTCCCACAGAGTGTGCCCTGTGTCTTGAAAATGGCCTTACTCGAGTCTCTTTGGATGGCAAAGTGAAGTGCAAATCTGTGTTCTGACTTGTTCCCGTGGCTGTCAGCATGTTTTCCTCTTGTCAGCAGCAATTGACTGGTCAGGCTCACCCCTGTACAGCAATTGTAACAGCTCATTGACAGACCAGTGACCCAGCTGGACCTGATAATGGAAAACTATTGATTTTTGTGGGCTCCACGAATCTAAAATGAACGACTGATGTAATGTCATCAATTGTCTTGGACTTTGATAACCCAGGGGAGAAAAGTTTCAGGGATTGCTCGTATTTCCTGACAATGGTGTTTCAAAATCTCACTTGAGTATATGTAAGAAGCAGCCCATGTCTTGGGTGTTTTTCTTAAATGACCTCTATTAGTCATCAGGGCTCCCACACCTAGCCTTTTATATTAGTAAAGTGGGAATTAGCACTGCCTATTAGCCAAACTGGGGCATGATACACCATTAGGAAAGATACTTGAGGGTCGGCACTTTGCAAAACAAATGTTTATTTATTGTAAAACAAACTCACAGAAAAGAAAAAAACACTTGGGATTAAACCAAAATATATTGGCTCTCAAATAGTTTTGATGTATGAAATTTTGATAAACCATTAGGCTGCTTCTGCATGCCTGGGTTGATTTGTTTTATAGTAGAAAGAGAGGCTTGATAATAATGAAGAGGTAACTTGGGTGTGTGGTGGGGGAAAACACTATTTACTTTTGTTTTCTAAACACTCTTCTCCTTAATTGACCATTTCAAAACTTTCAAATGTTGCTCAATGTATTCTTCAGAAACAAGAGCTGTTTCTTCTTGAGCTGAATTAGCAATGGTTTGGAGCTAATTTTGCCCACTAGACGAATCCAGAAAACTCTAAGGACTCTGTGCTGAGTTACAGACAGAATGTCTGTTAATGGTCTCCGCTGAGGGGAACTTCCTTTAAGAAAAAAAAAAAAAAAAAAGAGGGAAGGCTATTGATCTGGGCTTCCAACCTGATACATTTAATTCACAATCCATTTGTAGTGAAAACATAATCATCTTATGGTCCTGATCAAATTCAGACATTCTTAGAAGAGTGTTCTGAAGGCTAGCTGAATCAGAGAGCACGGATATAACGGGTGCTTCCCCAGCCATTTGCTCAAAAAGGACTAGAGAGAGAAGTCTCAGTGAGGAGCTGGAAAGAGGTGATGAGTCCATGTGTGGCTGGGCTCCTATTCACAGGATGCGGCAATCTTCACACTCTCCTATAATGGTCCCTTTTATGGCCTTTGATTAGCTTCACCCTTGTAACACTAAGTCTCTGGTTTCCTATCACTATCAAAATTAACGTTGCTAACTGTTCGCTGCCTATGAGTAAGGATATACAAGGTTGAGATCTGAAAGAAATTAAGCTAGACCTAAAAAAAATATTCATGTATCCACTAGCATTTTCTTTAACAAATACAAAACATTTGGTGCAAAGAACACAAGGTTTTCCTGATTGTGTGACATGTCTTATGGCCCAGCCAAGGTAATAGCAGCTAAAGGTCAGAGGCTAATTCTGACGTGTTTTGGGGTTCTCCAGAGTAGCTGCCATAAGGCCTTACATGTCACAGACATAATAAACAGTCACTGAAAGAAGAAGCGAAAAAACTACTTTTCAGTATAGAGGGATGAAGGGAAACACTTTCTAGTCTATAATAGATTTAGGAGAAAATTGCTGAAATTAATGGCTCGTGGCAGTCTTCAAAGAACTTTCACCTGTCTGTGAAAAATATATGAACAAAACTAAGTTAATGTGATTTTATAAAGCAAAATTTAATTTTTTAGAAATTCCACGGTTATATCCTTTCTGGGTGTTAAACATTGTTTATAAATGATAATAGGTAAAAGATGCTTTTAATTAATATACTTGACAAGGCAAGATAAAAAGTGGACAAAATCATACGTTGGTTCCAATATCTTAAAAATTACTCTTCTATAGAAACCAAAAGAATGAGTAAATCTTTAAGCTATTCAAGTACCTAAAATTGAAACAGTACAGTCATATGACTGTCAGTAAGTAGAAATATTTGTGATAAAGCCATACAGCACGAGTCGTGATAAGTGTGACTGCACTGGATTAAGATCTAGTCATTTGGAGCTTTTTAAAAAGATTTTTATTAAAATATAGCTAACATACAATATTAGTTTCAGGGGCACGCCATTGTTATTCAACATTTATACCTAAAGAAGTGATCACCATAAGTCCAGCAACCATCTGACACCATACCACACAATCACAATATTATTGACTATATTCCCCATGCTATACAATATATATCCATGATTTTATACTTGTGTATTTGAACCTTATTCCCCTTCACCTTTTCCCGCCTTTTAATTTTCCAATTACAGTTGACATTCAATATTATTTATATTAATATTTTTCATTAATGTCAGGTATACAGCATAGTGGTTAGACATTTATATAATTTAAGAAGTGATCCCCCTGACTGGTCTAGTACCCACCTGGCACGATACATAGTAATTACCATATCATTGACTGTATTCCCTATGCTTTACTTTACATCCCTATGACTATTTTGTAACAAACAATTTGTAATTCTTAATCCCTTCATCTTTTTCACCCTGCCTCCCAAATCCCCTCCCATCTATCACCCCGGTAAATCCAGTAATCATCTGACACCATACAGTTATGACAATATTATTGACTATATTCCTTATGCTGTACCCTACATCCCCATGACTACTTTGTGACAACCAATTTGTACTTAATCCCTTCCCCTTTTTCACCCACTCCCAACCCCTCTCTCATCTGGCAACCATCAAAATGTCCTCTGTATCTGTTTCTGTTTTGTGAGTTGATAGTAATGAGGTCATTTTTGCGAAGTCCTTACATCACTACAGGATGGGGGCTGGTTGCCAGAGGAGCCGACCATGTGATTAGAGGGTTGAAATTTTTAGTCTCCCACCTCCACCCCCATCTCCAGGGAAGGGAAAGGGGCTGGAGGTTGAATCAATCACCAGTGGCCAATGATTTAATCAATCATGCCTATAATGAAGCCTCCTTTAGAATAAAAATTCTAAAGTCTGGAGTGGGGGGTCAGGGGTGGGAATGTGTGTAAGGGGTTCAGAGAACTTTGTCCAGAGTTCACCGGGTTGGTGAACATACGGAGATGCTGGGAGGGGGGTGCGCCCAGGAGGACATGAGAACTCTGCCCCTTCCTCCATAACATTCCCGATGCATCACCTCCAAATATATAGCTTTTCCTGAGTTTTATTCTTTTATAAGGAACTGGTAATCTACTAAGTAAATTGTTTTCCTGAGTTCTGTGAGCCAATCTAGTTAATGATCAAACCTGATGAGTGGGTAACGGGAAGCTCCAATTTATAGCTGGTCGGTCAGACGCACAGACAATAACCTGGACTTGCAGTTGGCATCAGAAGTGGGGACAGTCTTGTGTAAATTACACTAGACAGTGTCAGACCTGAGTTAAATTATAGGACACCCAGCTCGTGTCTGGAGAATCAGAGATTGGCTTAGTGGGAGAAGACACCCCCAAACATTTGGTGACCAGAAGTGTCAGAGTGAAGTACTGAAAATGGAGTAGCCTGTGAATAGACAGAACACAAGAGTTTTTTCCTGTGTGATATCTATGAAAATTAAAAGCTAACATCATATATAATGGTAATATATTGAATACTTTCTTCCTAAGGTTGGGAATAAGGCAGCAATGCCCATTCTTACAACATTGCACTGGAGTTCCTATCCAGGGCAATAAAGCAAGAAAAAAAAAAGCACAAAGACTTGAAAGGTAGGTATATATACCTTCCTTTTTTATATTTATATTAATACCTTTTTGTAGATGTGTTCAATTAAGTAATAATTTAATAAGTATTAGTTAATTACGTGTCAACTTAGCTGGGCCATGGTACCCAGCTATTTGGTCAAACGTTATTGTGGATGTTTCTATAAGGGTGTTTTTGGGTAAGACTAACATTTAAATCAGTGGACTTTGAAACTGCCCTCCAAAATGTGGATGCACCTCACTCCATCAGAGGAAGAACTGAACAGAATAAAAGACAGACATCCCTGGAGCAAAAAGGAAATCTGCCAGTAGATGGCCTTCAGACTTGAACTGTAATATTAGCTCTTCTCTGGATTTCTACCCTGCTGGTCCATCCTGCAGATTTTGGACTTGCCAGCCTCCAACATGTCAGCCAATCTCTAAAAGGCATCTCTCTGTATGGACTCACACGTTATTGATTCTGTTTCTCTGGGGAAACTTATTAGAGTAAAGTATAAAGATATAAGGTCCAAATATAAAAATGATTTGTATTTCTTTTATTATTCTATACTAGCAGCAAACAATTAGAAAATGACATACAAAAATAAACCAGTTCCATAACAATAAAACCAAAATAACATACGTTTTAATTAATGTAACTAAATGCATGTGAGCCTCTGTCTACACTGAAAACTATTAAATATTGTTGAAATGAAATAAGACCTGGATAAATAGAGGCATTCTTCCACACTTATGGGTTGGAAGACTCAACGTTGTTAAGATGTCAATTCTCCCAAAATGTATCTATCAATTCAACTATAATGCCAGCAGATGGTTAAAATAGAAATGGACAAGCTGATTCCAAAAGTTTTGTGGAAATGCCAAGGACTCAAGGTATCCAAAACCATCTTGCAAAAGAAGAACAAAACTGGAAGACACATCACCTGACTTTGTGACTTATTATAAAGCTAGATCAGTCAAGGGCAGTATGGGATTGTCGTAAGTATAAACAAACCGAATTAAGTCTTAAAAAGAGCCATATATATATATATAGCCATTTGATTTTCAAACCAAGTAATTCATAAGGTAATTCAATGGAGAAAAATAGCCTTTTCAATAAATAAATGTCTTGGAGGAAAATTCTAGAGCTGGGGCGATAGTAAAAGGAGTTCGCGGGCGGGCTCCAATCTCAGTGTGTTCCAGGGGACAGGTGGGGATTACTGTCCTCCTCCTGGCTGTGTCCCTCTCTGCCTCCTGGGGGCATCAAAGCATCTCTGCTCTTTCCCCCAAGACCCTTAGAACCTGTTGGGAAAACCGCCCTGGCTGAGGATGAGGCTTTCTGCAAAGGGTCCATGCCTATGTTATGAGGTGTTCTGAGGGAACAAGACAAATCCTCTACGCACTTCCTAGTCCCCCCTCACTCCACCCCCCCACTTTTGCACAGCTTTTAAGAAATGTGGTAAAATACACAAAGCATAACATTTACCATCGTAATGAGTTTTAAGTGTACAGTTCAGTGGCATTAAATACATTCACATTGCTGTGCAACCATCATCACCATCCATTCACAGATCTCTTTTTACCTTGTATCTCTGAAACTGTACTCATTAACTAGTAACTCCCCATTCCCCCCTCCCTCCAGCTCCTGGCAACCACCATTCTACTTTCTGTGTCTATGAATTTGATTACTTTAGAGATCTCATTATCAGTGGAATCATACAGGATTTGTCCTTTTCTGACTGGTATAATTCACTTAGAGTAATGTCTTCAAAGGGTCACCAATGTAGTAGCATGTATCAGAATTTTGTTCTTTTAGGCTGAATAACATTCCATTGTATGTACATATCACATTTTGTTTATCCACCCATCCATCAATGAATAATAGTTGGGTTGCTTCCACCTCTTGGCTATTGTGAATAATGCTATGAACATGGGTGTACAACTATCTCTTCAAGACCCTGCTTTCAATTCTTTTGGGTGTATACCCAGAAGTAGAATTGCTAGATCATATAATTTTACTTTTCACTTTTTGGGGAACTGCCATACTGTTTTCCACAGCGGCTACATCATTTTACATTCCCATCAACAGTGCGTAAGTGTTTTAATTTCTTCACATCCTTGCCAACATGTTACTTTTTTAAAAAATAAATTTTATTGGGGAATATTGGGGAACAGTGTGTTTCTCCAGGGCCCATCAGATCCAAGTCACTGTCCTTCAATCTAGTTGCGGAGGGTGCAGCTCAGCTCCCTCCACAACTAATCCAGTTGCCATTTTCAATCTTAGTTCCAGGGGGCTCAGTGCACCAACCCATGTGGGAATTGAACTGGCAACCTTGTTGAGAGCTTGCGCTCTAACCAACTGAGCTATCTGGCCGCCCCTGGGTTTATTTTTTTGTTGTTTGTGTTTTATACTAACCATCCTAATGGATGTGATTGTGATTTTAGTTCACATTTCCCTAAATTGTTGAGCATTTTTTCATTTATTCATTGGCCATTTGTGTATCTTCTTTGGAGGAATGTCAAAGTCCTTTGTTCATTTTTAAATTGGGTTGGGTGTTTCATTGTTGTTTTGTGCAGTTTTTTTATTTCAGTTTACTTATATATATTTTAATATTACACAATGCAGGAATACATCCTCATTATAAAAATTAAAACAAAGGCATATAAGTAAAAGCAAAATATCCCATTTACGCCCCCTACACATAGTTAGAGTACTTACTGTGGACTCACGATAGTTTGGCAGGTCCCTTTGCAGAGCTTTCCTGTCTTGACATATATACATGTACAATCAGAAATGGATCATTTGGGAGTCTTTTCCCCAGATGTGAACAATGTTTAACACTCCTGGGATCATCGCACTCTGCCCATCCCAAACCCACATACCAGCAGGTTCTGACCCTTGTCTCACCTCCAGCTTTGCTCACAGGTTAACGTAAGCGGGCCCTTCCTGCAGTTCTCAGGTGGAATTACAGTAGGGGCTGTTCTAGCTTCTTTACATTACCCAAAGGGTGATTCTCCAGTGGCTAACCATAGATTCAGACGGACCGAGTTCCAGTCTATTTTACCACAAAATGTACTTTAAGGCCATTTCCAAATGACTTTATCCAATTCCAAAAGCCTAAGGAGCATGTGTATCCTGCCTTGGCAATTCTCGGCCCTTCTTCCCCTGAGAAGGAAATGCAATATTCTGCGAATAACTTGGATCTTTATCATTACATTATACAATTGAGGGAAAAACAACCCCAGAAATTATTGCTTTAGAATTCATTCATATGAAATATGCTCTCAACAGCACAATTTTTTTCTGTTGGCTTTAGGTCTAACCTTATTCTCAGTCTCCATGGAAAGTCTGGCCTTCACAGTTGGGTTTCTCTATTTCCAAATCACAGGTATTTTAGGCTCACATAATCCTTGAAGTTTGTTTTGTTGTTTTGAAAGCATTAGCTAACTGTTGATCAAAGCTTTGTGGGGAGGAGCAGGGACAGGACAGGAATGGGAAGGACTCCATTGCAAACAGCGATTTTTAGTTATGAATATGTTGGAAAATCTTTTTTTTTTCCCCCAAAAAGCAGTCCCTGGTCAATTTATACCCTTGCAAAAGCCTAACTTTCACTCTGTGGCATGGGAATTCTTGGTCTCCCATTGGGCCACACTGCTCATGCACTGGCAACTTCCTGTGAGATTCCCACTTGACTAGTAAACACCTGTTTTTACCTTGAAGCTTTCCAAGGCTGTGAAATTACTCAAGGTTGATAAGAGTTTCTGAGAGTCACCGCTGCATTTAGAAATCAGTAAATTGAAGCATTATGAATTTAAGCCTCACACAGAGGCTGAGCAGAGCAAGCAGCAAACTAACATTTCCTTCATGAAGAAAAAAAATGATCCATTTCTGAATGTACATGTACATGTGTCAAGACATAGGAAAGCTCTACAAAGGGACCTGCCAAACTATCATGAGTCCACAGTTAAGTATTCTTTAACTATGTGCAAGGGGCGTAAATGGGATATTTTGCTTTTACTTATATGCTTTTAATTTTTATAATGGAAAGCTTTTTTTGAGCAAGCAGCAAAGGACAATTACACCTCACAACACACAAGAACACTCTCTAAAACTCGCCTGTCTATCTGCAAAGCTACACTTCTTGGCCAAACTCAGAACCCCTGTCTTTGCCCTCTGCCCAGCCTCTCCTTAGTGGGTTGTGGCTCTCTCCTCACTGCCTTGCCTCCTCGGCCTGTGTGTGTGGGGGTGGCGGGGGTGGGGCACGGGGAGAGCTTTGTGTTTCTTCTCATGTGGAGTGATCTAGCCTCTTTCCATTCCCATCACTTCTCACTTCCAGGCCCAGCAATGACAAGGTCTAGTAACAACAAGGAAAGAGAAGATGGTAAGGAAAAAAAACACTTTGAATCTTATATATATACATATATACACACACACACACACACACACACACACACACACACACATAATTCCTGGCACATAATTAATCCTGAGCAAGTAATTTTCTTTGCCTGGCCCAGAATCACTGTTCTCCCTTCTTCTTCCCCTCCTGTTCCCCTTCTCTCCTCTTTTCAGGTCACTGTCATGTGAAAGCCCTACTTTCTCTACTCAATACTACTTCACTCCAAAACAAGTTGAGAACGTTGTTGCAAATGGCAGGATTCCTTCTTTTTTCAAGGCTGAATTAAATTCCATTGTGTATGCGTGTGTCTCACATTTTCTTTCTCCATTCATCTGTTGAGAGACACGTTTCCGTATCTTGGCTATTATGCATAAGGCTGCAATGAACATGGGAGTGCAGGTATCTCTTTGTCATACTGATCTCATTTCCTGTGGATATATACCAAAATGCTCTTTCTGCATCTACTGAGATGATCATGTATTTTCCCCCTTTATTCTAATATGGCGCAATACATTATTTTTATATTGCGAATCACCTTTCCATTCCTAAGATAAATTTCACTTGGTCATGGTGTATATAATCCTTTTATATACTGTTGGATTATGTTTGCAAGTATTTTGTTGAGGATTTTTGCATTTAGAAGAGGTATGGTCTGTAGTTTTTCTTTCTTATGATGTCTTTACCTGATCTTGGTTATCAAGGGAATGCTGACCTCAGAGAACGAGACATGAAGTATTTCCTCTTCCATGTTTTGGAAGAGTCTGAGAGTTGCTAATTCTTCTTTAAAACTTTGGGAGAATTCACTGGTGAAGCTATCTAGTCCTGGGTTTCTCTGTTGTTGGAAGTTTTTTGATTAGTAACTCAATCTCTTTACTTGTTACAGGTCTATGTAGATTTATTTCTTCCTGAATCAGTTTTGGTTGTTTGTGTTTCAGGAATTTATCCATTTCACCTAGTTATCTAATTTGTTGGCATATAATTGTCCATAGTATTCCCTTACAATCCTTTAAATTTCTGTAAGGTCAGTAGCAATGTCCTTTCTCATTTCTGAATTTGGTAATCTGAGTCTTCTTATTTCCTTGATCTAGCTCGAGTTTTGTCAATTTTGTTGTTTTTCCCCAAAGAACCAACTTTTAGTTATGTTAATTTTCTCTATTGTATTTCTATTATATATTTCATTAATTCTTGCTGTAATCTTCCATATTTCCTTCTTTTTGCTTGCTTTGGGTTTAGTTCTTTTTCTAGATTCTTAGAGTAGAAGTTTAGGTTGACTTGAGATCTTTCTTCTTTTTTAATGTACAGCTATACAGTTTCCTCTTACTACTTACTGCTTTGTTGCATCCCTTAAATTTTGTATATTGGGACTTCATTTCCATATATCTCAAAATATTTTCTAATTTCCATGATTTTATCTTTGACATATTGGTTTTTAGAAGTGTGTTAATTTCTACACATTTGTGAATTTCTCAAGTTTCCTTCTATTATTGATTTCTATTTAATCTTTCTGATTCATTCTTTCACGAGCACAAATTTGTTGCTGTCATTCAAGTGATTCTTTCATTTGTTATTATACTTTTAAAATTCTGTTTCCATTTATTTAATTTTTTATACTTTCTAACTATTGATGGTCTATATTTGAGAGACATCCTTCACATACTTTTCTTTAGTTCTTTAGGTGGGGTTTCCTTTGAACATATTTAAAATAGCAAATTTGAAGTTTTTGTCCAGAAAGTCCAATGTCTGGCCTTCTTCTGTCCATTTTCTATTATTTTTTCCTGAGCAGAAATCGTACTTTCTTGTTTCTTAGCATGCCTCATTTGTTTTTAGAAAACTACATATATTGGTTATAACGTGGCAAGTCTGAAAGTCAGATTCTTTCCTTAAGGTTTGCTGTTTTGTTTAGTGACTTTTCTGAACAAATCCTGTAAAGTTGTATTATTCTGCGAGGCAATTTCAGTTTCTACTTAGTTGGTTTAGTGGTCTGCTAATAATTGCACTGAGATTTCCTGAAATTCCTGGAGCCATAAAATCAGGCTTTGCTGAGGGGTGTTATGTGTTGAGACACACACCTGCGGCACTCCATCAGGCAGTGCCCGCCTCTGACTTAGTCTTCACCGTCTGCTTCTACAGTCTCAAGGTCATCCAGAGGTGACAGCCTCGGGCCTTCTTGGGACTTCCTGAGCATTCACAGCCCCGTGCGTGTGTGTGGCCTTCTGCATTTCCAGAAATATGCCAAGAGCTTTTCAAAGCCTTTAGGGACACTGCATTCCCTAGCCTTTTCTCCTAAGCTTTGTCCATTCATGTATTGTTTTCCCCAACTGTTATCACCCCTGGCAGCAACAATTAAAACGTCTACCTGTAAATATTTCAACAAACATAACCTGTGTACCAGCTCTAGCACTAGACAAGCTCTAAGTCAGTTTACATAGGTAGAAGCTTCTATTTGTTCTTCTACGAAGCCACCTGTCAGTTCAAATAATGACAATTTTTTGTAAAAGGAGCTCGTTCTGCTCCCTGAGGTACCTGAAATGTGGGCTATTTTCAAAACTACTCAAGAATGGGGAGGGGACTAGGGTATATTTAAATGGCACCAAACTCATGGTTCTTAATTTGATTCAGCTGTTGAATAGCTCCGCCTCAAGTAGCTGCAAGCCTTTGGTTAATTTCTAGCACTCTGAAAAAAATTGATTTAGAATGTTTTGGCCAATTTTTACATTGCTTTTATGAAGGGGTGGAATTTCAGTTTCTCACTCTGTCATCTTCACTGACATCACTCCTTAGCGGTTTTCTTTTAATAAATAGATGTTGCAGAAGTCATGCTGAATGTCTTCCAGGGCTAGGCCAGAGAAGGTGATGCAGTTTCCACCTGGCTTTGTTGAGTCTCTTATCCTTGGAGTGAGTGATAAATGGTGACAACTACCAGTTTGGAAGAATGCACAGAATGTGGAGCGGCTACACGATGGTGTTCAAGGCAACAGCCTAGCTAGAGTCCGAGCTGACAGCTAACATTAACTACCAGACATACGAGTGAATAAGCCGTCAGTAAATTCACCATTGAGCAGCCCCAGCTAAATGGAGGAGGAATGAGTGTTCCCTCACTGAGCCCTGCTCAAATGATAGTTTCAAGGTTAAAA
Source organism: Rhinolophus hipposideros (assembly GCF_964194185.1). NCBI lineage: Eukaryota > Metazoa > Chordata > Mammalia > Chiroptera > Rhinolophidae > Rhinolophus > Rhinolophus hipposideros. Next base: position 27,335,152 of record NC_138054.1, on the reverse strand, counting down.
ACAATGCTGTTGATTTAATAAAAACTGTATATATTTGAGGTGTACAATTTGTTTTGATATACATAGTGAAATGATTACTGAAGTCAAGCTAATTAACATATCCATCTATTCATATTATCTTTTTTATAAATGGTCAGAGCACCTGCAACCTACTTAGCAACTTCCAGTATTCAATAAAGTTATTATTAACTATAGTCATCATGTTGGATTTTAAATCTCCATCCTTATTCATCTTACAAGACTGCAACTTTGTATCCTTACACCAACATGTTCCCATTTCTAGCACCTGGGAACCACCATTCTGTTCTGTGTATTCACTGTTTTTAGGTTCCACAGATAAGTGAGATCATGTAGTATGTTTCTTTCTCTATCCGGCTTTTTTCACTTACCATAAACTCCTCTAGGTTCATCCACGTTGTTGCAAATAGCCGGATATCCTTTGTTAGGCTGGAATATATCTTTAGCAACAGACACATTGTTTCTGTATCTTGGCTATTGTGAATTACGCTGCAATGAACAAGGGAGAGCAGGTATCTCTTTATGATACCGATTTAATTTATTTGGATATATACCAAGAAGAGGAATCCTAGATCATATGGTAGTTTTTCTAGCATTTTACTATTAGTAAGCATTGAGATAATTTAGCATCTTTTACATATTTTACAAACTTACCTTGTTTCCAAGTTTCTAGTTTTATTAGGTTGAACCACATGCCATGATCATTTTGTAGATCAAAGATGGTTGAGTATCAGCAATTTCATATGGTTCCACATAATTACCTTGTAAATAAGAAGTCATGTTCTCTTAGATGGATTAGCAATTGACGGAAACGCCCAATTTACTTTTGTACTTCTACATACCTTCTGATGCTTTTCCCGTGGTCCTCTCCAACTTAATTTTTATTAAGATCTCCTTTCCTCTTCCTCTTCCTCAACCAAGGGAGCTTAACAATTGTTCTCATCTCTCCTGGAAATAGTTTGTGAACAGGCTGCTTGTAGTTCAGAAATGTCACCAAATCATAGCACTCTCCAAACCTAAAAAGACTACATCTACCAATGGAAGTAAGCAGTTGTTTTTTCTTTTCCTTCTTAATCATTGGGCTTAGATGTTTAAGAAAGTTCTTTATAAACTAAGACAACTGCCTTTCAGAGGCTATAAATGCTTTATCATTCTCTACATAGTGCCATCTGGTGGTTCTACACACACACTATACTTCTTGCTCTGGCTTCCATTTGTAAAACCTAGCATACAAGAGAGCAATACAGAACTGTGACTCCAGATTTGGCTCTCTCAGTGTTTGGAAATCACATATTTACACGTACACGCCCTGAAAGTGGCCCAGGGTTGACCATGCATTCCAGAATTTGGGGGAAGGGTTTGTCTTGAAAAACCTGCAGTGAGTAGTTTTTGGGTTGTGAGACCATGACATTGTACAGATTTCTGTATCTAGTTCCTTTTAAAAGCTCTTCACTTTCTGTCAACATCTGCTAAAGATATGGAGGAGATAACTGTCCCAGAGAAACACCAAAGCTGTCGATACAGCCCTCGCCACCAAAGAAAGCCACTGTTTCATTGTGTATCGAATCTAAAGTTCTTTGGTGACACTCTTAATTTGAATCAGGAAGCTAAATCATCAGCCCCCAAAGAGACACAGAACGATTCCCTCAGAAACTTGTTTCATCCCTGTATGGAGTTTACAGCTCTACATGTCCAAGTGCCTTAACTGTTTCCTAGCACCACAGAGAGGACTGAGCTGGAGATCTGACTGTAAGATTTGTAGAAAGCCTTACTGTGACGCTTCACATGCCTCATCCTCCACCATGAATGTTTTTAATAGCAGAGGAGAAGTCAATGGGATGTTAAGGCAGATGACCAGGAGGCCCTCTGTATGTTGTTTTTAAATTTTCTTCTTTAGGCAGATTGTGACCTTAGTGTGTTAACTAGGAAGTTTGTTTTCCTCCTGCTTCTTCCCTCTCCTTCCTGTCCTCTTCTACATGTCACCTTGTCAGTGACACGTCCTGTCAGCCACATTGGAACTAGCCAATGCATCTAATCTAATACATTAGCCAAAAGCACTGCAGAATAGCCATGCTAACTCACAGCAGTTAAGATGATTGAGTCACCCCGTCATTAACTGTGACTATCGGGGAAAAATTTTCGTGAAAACATAAATCGTACGACCTCAGAAGTGCAGTATATAAAATTCACTGTCTTAGAAATGTGTTCACCAACTGTGATTATTTCCATTAACTAGCCAAACAAAACAAAACCTGCCAATCAAACAAACCTAACAACAAAAAACTTTATTAGGACCATGGCAATGACCATTTGAGCTTAAATTCTCTTCTACTGATCAAATGAGAAAATAAGAGTTTCATATAGTCTAAATGTGTGCGAGCATTTCTAAGTCAAATACTAACGGGTTGGTCTTAATTCATCCTGACCGACTCCATAATGCTTCACCACAGAAAGCACCTATCACCTATTTATTGAATAAATGCATATTAATCACTGGTAGAGGTTCTGAGACTGGACGATGATGACATTTTACGTTACCAATGTTACTATTGTGTAGTGGGAAGAACATTCATGTGCAGATTCACTGTAAATGTTATGAACGTTACCAGTTTAGAATGAAGGTTAACCATACTGTAATTGGAATGACTATGTCCTAAGAATCCATTTACTTTCTCCCCTAAACTTCAGGAGAGGTTTTAGGAAAGTTGCCTAATGGTTTTGTCTTTTAAATACAGAAGTGATTGTGACAGCAATTAGATTTTCCAGTCCTTACCAAAGACTTGAGGCAGGAACTCAAGCCGTTTGGATACTGTGGCATTGGAAAAGTTAATGCCATTTTGTTTTACAGAAAGTCTTTTACAGAGAAACTGAAGATATGAGACACATGTGTTCTGGGGTCAGAAAGGTAAGTGCAGGTCTTGGAATGAGGTAGGAGGTGGGCCAGGAACCGACTGACATGTTACTGTAACAGTTCTACTGTTTCCAAGAAACAGAAAACGGAGACAACCTGGAACTGAGACAACCTGTGAAATGTGTTTCCAGCCAGGCGTTTACTGAAGGCTAAGTAGTATCTCTCGGTGTTATCTGTCTCTTAAACACCAAACGTACCAAAATCCTAAATAAAAATGTGCCTCCAAAATATGTTTCTATTCTGAAGGTTGTGCTTACTGGTTCTAAGCATCAGTTCTGTAACCTGTAAACATTCCTTTTTCTGTTCGTAGCAGTCAGAACATACAAGGGGCTGGATGATATTACTACAAAAGCAGTGTCGCGGGGGAATCTGCCGTTAAATAATGAAATCTTTAGGATTTAAAAATCACAGCTTCCAGATGGAGGAGAGGGCATATATTTGGTTTGCTTTTAGAGCATTTGTCACAAGGCAGAAGTTCTGCTTGATGATGACAATGGTGGCTGTCACTGAATGACACGGAATGATGCTTCTGCACTTGGGAGCTTTAAGTCCACTTAACACAGGACCACTGGTGTGCTGGCGCAGAAGAGACCATTGTGCACAGCTCTTCCCAGCTCTGCCTCCAGTGGTGTCTTTCTGGGAGCTTTCCAGGTGGCCGTGGTGGGAGCATTTACATCATAGAAATCGGCAAATGCTACAAATCAGGTACTTGTGTGTCCCTTCACCCCAACACACACTCCTTGCCTGGAAACCGAATATTAAATATTTACTAGCACACCACTGCACAGGACTAAAACGTCTTACGTTTGATTTGTGATTCTACAGGTACAGACTGTATGGTTTTTAATGGGTTGTTCAAATGAAGTCTAAAAATTCTAATCTAAAATGCCATAATCTTCCTGTATTGATACCAGCAGAAACAGTTCAATCTCAGTGAGGTATCCTAGTTCTCAGGATTCTATTCATCAGCATCCACGCCTTCAGTATAATAACCTGGCACTGAGCTAATGCTGTAGAGTTCTTCGAGTCTCTAAGAGCGTGAATCTTCTGGAAGTCAAAGGCTATACAATAAAAAGGCTATGCATTATGACAGTTTGATACAAAAAATATTCCATTCATGCCAAATGTTTGATTGGAAATTTTCTTCAGTAGATGGCTGTTCTAGAAACTGTCTACAGATCACAGATGTCAATGAGAATCAGACTCAATTCAAAATTGCGTCAACTGACAAAAGCTAAAAACGAAGTCTCCTTTGCTATCCAGTTAGAATGTTTCTAGAGTTTAATTAGCAAAATACTGTTACTATGTTCACCTATACAAAACTCCCATTTCTGTGGTTATGTATTTGCATGCTTCTATCTTGTATTATTTGGTGTTTATATTGATTATTCCCCAGCTCAGAGCCTTGTGCAATTCATCACATCTTTTACTACAAGGCTACCCACGCCGCAGACAATGTTTTGGGTGAGCTAGTAATGACTTCCTAGAAGACTTCCACAGAGTAAGCTTCACTCACTAACCCCACTATGGTTAACAATATTCTTCTTCATTCTTTGCCCAAATCCTTCACACTGCAGCTTATGCCCACTTTTTATTGATTGGAACTCAGGGGAGAAAGAGAACAGCTGGTCAAGCTCTTCCATATAATGGCCCTTAATATTGGGGTGGGGCTTACATTCAAGATAGAAGCTTGGGCCTGTATTGTATTAGACTGGCTAAACAGGCTTTTTATTATTCAAAATGTTAAAACTGCTATTACCCAGCCTACTGCTCTTTTAAATTTGTTAATGAACTACAGTTTTTGGTGTGTTTTTTCCCCCTAGACTAATTTCAGTGCTTTTCCAGACTAGAAAGTCCAAGTGACTAGACATTTGAAAATATCAACATTATGATGTTCTTTCGGGGTCTGCACTCACCTCACTACCCATCACAATAGCGGCTCCCCTATCATTTGGATCTACAATATTTTACGTCAATTCTTGAAACACGAAATGCATTATCAACACTGTATACCGGAAGAAGTCCAACTTAAGTAGGCTTTCCCGAGAATTTATTATTTCTTAGCTTATTAGTCACATTTCCCCTCTAAGTTTCTAATTGTTTACATGAAATTGGCATTAATATTTATTAATATTTCTTCCTTCTCAGATCATTTTGAACCTTTTGTTTCTCATTTATAAAGAGGCCAGTTTCCTTTTTCTTTGAGTCTAAAGGATGATGTTTCCATTTCATTTTACTTCTGTGAAATGCAGCTCAGTTGCTGACTAGGTTCTCTCATCTTATTCCAAGAAAGGGTTATAGTTGAATATAACTTTGTGAAGAAAATGATTTTTTAAAAATTTATCCCCATTTCTACATCATGCTCCTTCTTTAGCATTTATCTGTCAGAAAGTCTTAAGTATTGAACTAGTGATCTGTAGATTTGGGGTGCTTTTAAAATAATAGAAGAGTCTATAATATAGTCTCCTTTTCCTCCCAACAGCTAATAAATATTTAGCAGTATAAGGAATGCCAAAGTCTACTTAAAAGGAAAAATACTTTCCATTTAGGCAAATAATACTGTTCCTCCAGAAGTGTAAAATATTTCCAAAGTAATATAGAGTAAAAGAAGCCCAACAGACCCTACCTCAGAGTCTAGAAAGACTGGATGGGATTGTCTTTATTGTGGAACATGCCTGAAATCATAAAGTATAAACTAAAAAGTCAAAATCTTAGAGAAATTTCTCGAGTGGTGCTCATCTTACACACTTCCCAGTAGGTTGTGACAGAGAACAGAAACTCTGATTTTTGGAACTCAAACTCTGTGTTTGGAGAGTCAGATTACCTAGTCACACATCATTCTTTTTCACTTCTGTATTTTACCACAAATAATGAAAAATTTAAAGCACATCTAATTGGCTTCTCAATTTAGGCTGAAATTTACAATGTACATTTTTTTTGAAATTGTGGTTCTGACAAAGGCAACAAGATCAGTAAATGTTTATAGGCTTACCCAGAAGACTATTGTTTTAATAATTTCCAGAACAGTTTCCAGAATATAAAAGTAGGGTCATAACAGCCTTTGTCGTGAGAAGAGGATGTGCTCATGTTTAAGCAAATGTGGTGCATCCCACTGGGTTACGTGTCATTCAGTGAGACGTGCTCCGAGTCAGGGGCCAGATGGTGGTGCAGAAGTCTTTTGCTAGAATACATCTCTATAGAGGATGATGTCACACTGGACTTGGTGACAAGGCTGACGCTGAATGCAACTCAGTCACGGTATTTAAATCACATTAAGACTCTCTTTTATTTAGGACTCTCCTTGTGATTTTGTCTGGCTTGATGTCTAATTGCTAGTCTCCATGAGGTGATACGATGTGTTATCAGATCTGCCTTTTATCTTTGTGAAAATGAACTCTGCAGTGCCAGAGTTCTGAGATATGGAGGGTCCAGAAAGAGATGTTACATAAACCAATTACAATTAAGCATACACTTAATTAAAAGGATACCTTCCTCTCTATGCTATTTTTCATATTCTTGACACTGTTCAGGCTAGTTTATTAGGGTTAGCGTGGACACCTGCTATTGGAATTACAGAAATTTTAGAGGTAGAAGGACAAGAGATCATTTGGTCCACTTCCTAGTCATAGGGAAAATAAACACAGTATGAATTCAGGGTCCTGGGTTTGGCTAAGACAGGGAACAGCCAGGCCTAAAAATCAAGGTTGGTTCAATATTCTTTCCACTACTCCCAACTTCCTTCGTGTAACAGCCACTAGCCTTCAAATACGCCTTTGTCATTGTCATCACCATTGTGACTTCACCATCATCAACTGACCACGGTAGGAAATGCCGTCAATTTTCTGTTTTTGAAACCATGAAAAAAAGGTCTTCTTTCTTATGGTCAGGGGAATAATACTGTATTTACTCGGTAAAATAAAAAAATCATCTGTTTGTCATTTGGGTGTTTCTGACAGTTGTAGTAGCAGAGAAAGTAGCTATGTGAGAATCAGTGGCAATGACGGAGAAACAGCTACTCTTGCAACAGAAGTTCTCTTCCTTTCTGCATCAGTTTAAACAAAAATTCCCCCCTCGGTATACCTTGGTATACCAAAGGTGGTTTTTTTTGGTTTGTTTTTTTATTCTTCTGGTTGGCTCTTCAAGCATATCCACTGGTTTGAGTTGGAAATTGCTCTAAACGAAGTCTCCTTCCTAACAACATCTAGTGCTATTTCTACTCTCTGATCACCTTTTTCAGAAATAGGACTCTTTCTCCTGTTCAGCTTTGTCAAACCTCCTGTTTTCTCTACCTACCACTCCTACTCAATGCATTTAATTCCTCTGGAGTATTTCTTAGGATAAATATGATTTTTGTCCTCATCTACACTACTTGTATCAACCTGAAGTACCTGCTATAAGGATTAGTATTTACATTTAACACAGATAAAAAGTCCTTCTCTTACCTTCCAACACAGGTACAACTGGATTCATTACGGTGAAATCTTGGGCTACAGACTGTTAAGTTATATTCTTGGCCATTGCAATTCTTGATAATACTGCTCTTCTTTAAACTATTAATATGAAAATACTTTATTTACTAAAAGTAATTATGCCAAAGCCCTAAGACAGAAGTCTAGTAAGAGATCAACTCACCCCAAAGCATATAGGATTTAAAACTCTGAAGTCAAGAATTTCTACCAAGTTATGTATTTTCTTTAGAACTCAAGACAGAAATGTTTCAGATATGACTCCTAAAGGATCAGTGGAGCTTGTTTATCAAGTTTAGGCCTGTTTGGCAAAATTATTCAGCTTCATGTTTTCTAAGAAAGAAAAACTTCCACAGTGAAAAGTAATCACTTCTGAAATGGTTGGGTTTACATTCCACCCTTATAGTCTGTAGGTCAATTCTTTATTCTCTTTTAGTGATTTCATATTAACATCAATTCCTTCTTCTGCTGCTTTTTTTTAAAACTTCTATTTATTTAAGTGTGTTTTTCCTGGACCCATCAGCTCCAAGTCATGTATTTGTTTCAGTCTGGTTGTGGAGGGCGCAGCTCACAGTGGCCCATGTGGGGATTGAACCGGCAACCTTGTTAAGAGCATTGTGCTCTAACCAACTAACCTGCCACCCCTAAAATTTCAACATTCTTGCAAATTGTAATTAAAACACATGAGGGTACAGAAGATAAAACTACATATAATGGGGTACCAGGGCAACAACATGGCTGAGAAAAGCTTGCCTGTTTTATATTATAATGGGAGATTTAAACTATTTCTGATGAGGATAACTTTCGAGAAGGAACCAAAAAAAACAAATCAAACAAAAAACAGTAAATAAGAAATACTAATAACTCCCCTGTAGGAATGGTGGTTGACTGCACAACCTCTTGCACTCAGGAAGGGAAAAGCCAATCAATCATAAGAATGCTTCCGCCTTGCCAGTAACTGTTTAGGAAGGGGCATGTGACCTCGGCCATGTCTGCCATGAGAAGGAGCTTAGTCAGCCACAGTGATTCTGATGTTTCTTTGCTCTTAAAACTTAAAAACTTAACTGATCTTGAGGATTTACTATGTAAAATTTTTTAAATCAGCAGTTATTTATAAAATACTCCTACTAAATGTTTATCTCTCTCCAAAGATGATGTAAGTATGAAGTGACAAACTAATAATGGATTATAGGCAATTCTTTAAGAAGTTCTCTAAGGAAATGTCAGGTTAGGGTCTAAAGAAAATAACTCAAATTGAGTTATTAGTTGGTCCCTCCCCCCTCCCTTTGGTAGGTACTGGAAGGTTCCCGATTTTTTTTTTTATCTACCATCTACTGCCACCAGATTCCAAAGTAGCAATTCAGAGACAGAAATCTTGTTTTATTACTAATCTGATTCAGCTCAGGGATTCTTTTTCCTGGACCAGACATCAGGATCAGAAAACTCTTTCCTATACTTCCTTTTCCCTAGACCCCACTCTGGTTCCTATTTAGCATACTAGGAGCTTCTAACAAAGATACAGTCAGCCTTGAGCGCCTTACCAATGAGAAATACAAAGCATAAGGAAACCAAAAAGAGGTAAAGTCAAAAGATTACAAGAGAGAAAGAGTTCTCAGCCTAGAAGCAATCACTTTTAACCTTCTGGTTACATGAGAAACTCCACTTTACAATGCCACGATAGGCAGTCAGAACCTATCAGCACTACCGCTCATGAGGAATGAGGATTAGGGTAGGGAGTACTCACTCTTGGAAACTGGAATGTGCTGCTAACATGTCTGAAAACTGAGATTTAGAAATACTTTGTTTTGGTTAATAGTTGAGCATAGCCTCTGATGCCAGACTGCCTGGATTTGAATTCTAGCTTCACTATTTGCCAATTGTTGGGAAAGTAAGCTCTTCATGACCTTTTCTCATTGTAAAAGATGGTATTTCCTACTTTACTGGATTGCTATGAGAATCAAACAAGATTAATATATGTAAACTATTTGGAATAGTGCCTGGTACATGGCAAATGCTCAATAAATGTTATTATACATGTTGTCATTACTGTATCTAGCTCTGACAAGGAATTTTGCTGTAAAAGAAAAAATAGAAATGGGTGGTAGCTGAAGAGGGTAGTGGGAGCCAAAAGAGGGCTTTTTTGTTTGTTTGTTTTGTTTCATTTTTAAAGATGGGAGAAAAAAACATCCTAAGTGTACAGAGCAGGTTTAACAGGGGTTGGGGTTCTGTCAAGAGAGTACACAAAGTGAGAGGAACAAGGGATGAGTGATTACAAGAGAGTAATCTTGCTGAGGAACTGATGAATGCAATCTGGTAAGAGTAAGGGAGAACGTGAGTCAGGGAAAAAGGTGGTAAGATCAGTGAATTATAGGCCCTGATTGGGATGAAGAATTACGGGACTCGGAGAATAAATAAATTGGAATAACAGAAAATGTTCAGAGAGTAGGAATATTAAAACTGAGAAAAAAGATGGGGTTGCAATTATGGATACAGACAAGGTTTAGGGCATGATCATGAGAGTGAAAGATGAAAGTAAGATAAAGCATATACATTTGTTAGAGGCTTCATGATCATACATGCCGTACAGTGCCACAGAGGGCCCCTATGACCTAGCTCTACATTATTTCTGTGACTTTATCTTCTACTTTTCCCCTTGCTATTCTCCAGCCATAATTACCTTCTTGCTGTTCCTTCAGCACACTGAGCATGCTCTGCTTCAGTCTTTACACTTGTTCCCTCGGCCCATTTCACTTTTCCCCAAGACAATTGCATGACGAAATCCCTCGCCTTCTTTGGCAATTTGTTGTAATGTCACTTTTGCATAGATTTTGAAATCTTCAAGGTTTAGGACATGGGTTATGTTGCAGAGACTAACTAGTAGCTAAAATATTCAAGGCTGTGGTATACTGAGAAATTGTCAGATAAATGCAATAAGGAGCAGTAGTGAGTAGTATGGTCTGATAGCATGAGCTTCAAAGCTGAAGATTTTTAGAGAGGAGAGAAGGAGAAGAGTCTAGAAGTAGCAACGAAGAACACATAGGATCAGACCTTTCTTCCCTCTAAAGAGTTATCAAGTTTATAAAGATTATTGGTATGAAATTTAATAAATTTATTAAGGTTATTGGCAGAGCTTACATAAAGCGAGCCCTAGCTGAATTTATTAACTGCTAGCTGTACATACTTCATTTTGCCTGTGTTTTTAGGCAATTCAGTAGATCATCTAGAAAATGGGTCATGACAATAAAGTAAGATTTACTGTTGTGCTAGTATTACCATTTAAAACCCTTTGATTTTAGCAGTAACTATGTGAAGAATTGACTTTCTTCTAAACTATGTAGGCCCAATACCATACAGTGGACTGTGTATTCTACCAGAGTTCCCAATCATCAATTCAAAGAGCACATAGGGTTAGTCTTAGGGAGAAGGCATCTGCCTGCTGTTTTGGAAGAGGCCATACAACACATGTCTGATGAGAAATGGAGCTTTAAAGTTACATATAAGAACACAAAAGTTTCATGTTCCCAGTGAATGGCCTTAAGTTCTTATTTGTATTGACCTTCTAGGTGAGAAGATCTCATAAGTTATGATCTATGGACTTCTCAAAGGGCTTGAAAATAACTATATATAATGGCAAAAACTATATAAATAATGGCAGGGGTCTCAACAAACCATGTTAGCAGAATATTTTTCACCTTTAGTAAATAATGTTTCAGTTCTGAAATGATACCACAATCGACATTTCAATTTAGCAGCTTGGTCATTTACAGCAAAGAGAAAGAAATAACAATAAATGTCACTGTCTAAAAATAATGAAATAAAAAGTAAAAAAGCAGAATACAAAATTTAAATCACAGGGTAAAAGATTTACTTATTTTAATCATCTATGTTTTAGATTAACTTCCAAAATAATCAAATACTTTCATTTCTTATCTATTTCTGTGCATCTTCATGAAATATACAGAGGGTGCCAAAAAATTCATATACATTTTAAGAAAGAAAAAAACTGTATTAAAATTATGCTGATGGTAACCACTTTGAGCACCTCCTGTAGTTGCAGAAGTCAAACGTGACTTGTATTCATCTCTTGTTATTGGTATATATTGAATATTACAGTTTGAATAGTTTTTTCTTTTCTTAAAATGTGCATACATTTTTTGGGGCACTCTGTACATTTAGTGACTTCAGAGAGTAGAAGCACTAATCTGATACTCTAAAAGAATGCTGTTTTGAATTATAACTACCATGTCTTCTAACATGACTTCATAATGGTTTAGCGAAATGTATGTACATAAACTGTTCTCCTATCAATCCAAAAAAGGTTTTCACGTAAAAGTATGTCATGAAACTGTGTATCACACTGAGAAGTTTACCAATGATTACAAAACCATTGGAGAAGTGATCTGGGTGAATTAGGAAGGTTATAAACTCATAATAATTTATTGATTAGCTTCTGAAGTTCTGAATTAAGACCTGGATTGAACATATACTTAGGATCCTCTTAATCCTTAAAAACTGGCATAAAGAAAAAATTTAAAAGTCTGTAACAGTACTGGGAAAGAAAAAAGTGTACTTTGATTAATCAGAAATTCTGGGTAATTCCTGAAAAATTAGAAGGTAAATGGAATCTGATTGAAGGATGAAATCTTAACTCAAACTATACATGAGAAAATGGCTCCAAAAGGTGGGAAGGACTCCAGAGGTTCGGATGGTTTTAGTTCAGCCATGAAAGAGGCATGGTATTAACAATGAAATCTCAGAAAAAGAGATAGAAAAAACAATTCCTTTTGCAATTGCAGCAAAAAGAATAAAATACCTAGGAATAAACTTAACCAAGGATGTGAAGGACCTATATGCTGAAAACTATAAGACATTTTTGAAAGAAATTGAAGAAGACACAAAGAAATGGAAAGACATTCCGTGCTCATGGATTGGAAGAATCAACATAGTTAAAATGGCCATATTACCCAAAGCCATATACAGATTTAATGCAATCCCCATTAAAATCCCAATGGCATTTTTTAAAGAAATAGAACAAAAAATCATCAGATTTGTTTGGAACCACAAAAGACCCCGAATAGCCAAAGCAATATTAAAAAAAAAGAACAATACTGGAGGTATCACACTCCCTGATTTTTCCTTGTACTACAGGGCTACAATAATCAAAACAGCTTGGTATTGGCGGAAAAACAGACACATAGACCAATGGAATAGAATTGAGAACCCAGAAATAAAACCACATAAATATGGACAGATAATTTTTGACAAAGAAGCTAAAAACATACAATGGACGAAAGACAGCCTCTTCAATAAATGGTGCTGGCAGAATTGGATAGCTACGTGCAAAAGAATGAAACTGGATTGCTATCTGTCACCATGTACCAAAATTAATTCAAAATGGATCAAAGACTTAAGCATAAGACCTGACACAATAAACTGCATTGAAGAAAACATAGGTACTAAACTTAGGGACCTTGGGTTCAAAGAGCATTTTATGAATTTAACTCCAAAGGCAATGGAAGTAAAAACTAAAATAAACAAATGGGATTATATGAAACTGAAAAGCTTCTGCACAGCAAAAGAAACTATTGACAAAATAATGAGGCAACCAACTGAATGGGAGAAGATTTTCGCAAACAGTTCCTCTGATAAGGGGCTAATATCCAAAATATACAAGGAACTCATGAAACTCAACAACAAAAAAACAAACAACCCAATTGAAAAATGGACAGAGGACCTGAAGAGACATTTCTCCAAAGAGGATATACAAATGGCAAATAGACATATGAAAAAATGCTCAACATCGCTAATCATCAGAGAAATGCAAATGAAAACCACAATGAGATATCACCTCACCCCAGTCAGAATGGCTTTCATCAACAAAACAAATAGTAACAAGTGTTGGAGAGGCTGTGGAGAAAAAGGAACTCTCATACACTGTTGGTGGGAATGCAGACTGGTGCAGCCGCTATGGAAGGCAGTGTGGAGGTTCCTCAAGAAATTACGAATAGAATTACCATATGACCCAGCAATCGCTCTCCTGGGTATCTACCCCAAAAATATAAAAGCATTTCTCTATAGAGACACGTGTACGCCAATGTTCATTGCAGCTTTGTTTACGGTGGCCAAGACATGGAAACAACCAAAATGTCCTTCGATAGATGAATGGATAAAGAAGTTGTGGTACATATACACAATGGAATACTATTCGGCGTTAAGGAAAGATGATATAGGAACATTTGTGACAACATGGATGGATCTCGAGAGAATAATGCTAAGTGAAACAAGTCAGACAGAAAAAGCAGAGAACCCTATGATTTCACTGATATGTGGTATATAAACCAAAAAGAACAAGACAAACAAATGAGAAACAAAAACTCATAGACACAGACAATAATTTAGTGGTTACCAGAGGGTAAGGGGGTGGGGGGTGGGTGATGAGGGTAAAGGGGATCAAATATATGGTGATGGAAGGAGAACTGACTCTGGGTGGTGAACACACAATGGGATTTATAGACGATGTAATACAGAATTGTACACCTGAAATCTATGTAAATTTACTAACAATTGTCACCCCAATAAAATTAATTAAAAAAAAAAAAAAAAAGAAAGAGGCATGGTATTTCTTGACAACACCAAAAAAAAAAAAATAGAAAAAGAAAAAAAAAAAGTGAATGTAGTCTACACTTCTAGAAGACTTCATACTGGTTGTACTCTTTCCCTATAAACACCAGAAACAGGATAATTAATAAAACATGTGCAGAAAATCTAACAAGAAATCTGAAATGCAAAATGATCCAACAAGCAAGAATCACCACATATTTGAGGGAAACCAACACGAAAGAAAGACATCAAACTCAACAAAATTAATCCCTCAGAAAACAATTAATGGAACAAAAAGACCTAAAAATGTATACAATTAATATCCCAAGAAAGCCATAAGGAAATTACATCCATGAAATTAAACAGGCTCTTAAGAAAACCAATTAAAGAACTTATAAATAAAAAGTGTGAGTGCCAAAAAACCAACCAACCAAAACATCAAACCCCAAAACAACTCATCAGATAGACTGATTAGCAGAATGAACATAGCTTTAGAATCAATCAGTATGTTGGGAGACTGAGCTAAGAAATTCTCCCAGAGCACAGTGCAAAAGACAAAGAGATAAAAAATGTAAAAGAAAAAGAGACATGGAAGACAAATTTAGGAGTTCTAATATACACCCTGAAGAAGTTCCACAAGTATATAACAGAAAGCATAAAAAGAAATAAGCAAAGAAATAATAAAAATAAATATCTCAGAACTGAAAATAGACCTAAGTCCTCAAATTGAAAAGGTCCACAAAGTGCTGAACAGGATGAATGAAAAATAAAGACACATCATGAACTTTCAAAATATTATGGAAAATATATTAAAATTTCCAGAGAGGGAACAAAAAATGACTGACAAAGAAATTAGATCAGATTGGTACCAGGCTATCCATGATACTAAATATAAGAGGACAATGGAAGAATATTTTCAGAAGTGTAAGGGAATTTGATCCCTAGTCAAATTGGAAGTAAATACATCTTTAGATGTACAAAGACTCAAAGAGTTTATTACCCATAAGCCCTTTCTGAAAAAAGTTCCTTAAGGATATATTCCAACAAAGATAATTCCAAGAGGATAATAGGCATATATCAAACCATGGAGGGCAGAGAAACTAATAAAAATCTAAGAGTTAAAATAAATTATTGATTAAAAATAATATGGAAGCAGAATAGGCTTGGGGCTCTGTTGGGGGTCCTGTCTGAGAGGAAAGGCAACTGATATGGAACTTTCTTCTCTATGTGTTGAAGCTCAGGGGTGAGAACCAGAAGGTGGTAGGTCCTAGGGAGAGCCTGACTATGAGGGATATTTGGCTCAAAGATGCAGTACACTTCCTTGACTAGGAGGGATTAGGAGGTAAGTGTACTGCATACACTTCCCTGACTAGGAGGGACTAGGAGGGAAGTGTACTGCATCTTTCTGAAGGAATTGCATGGGAAAATCGAATACTCCCTGACTTTGAGACTGAGAGATCCCAGAGAGCTGAGAGGTGAGGGATGCCATTTAGGGAACTCAGCAGGGACTGCCACTTCACTTTTCACTGCTGGAGAACTATTAACATGCAGGATATCCCAAAAAACAGATTTGAACCCAATGAGCTGAAAAAAGAAAAATAACCCATTTAAGGCAGCCCAGCAACCAGAAACAAAAATCAGCAGAATAATCAGAACACAGGAGAAAAAAAAATCAGTAAAATAGAAATGCTAGAAGACAAACACATGAATAACAATAACAGTATTTAAGGAGATTCAAGTGTAGTGAGCATACATACACACACATTTGTAAAAGTTTAGTAACACTTTCAAAACAAAATCTTAAATGATGAATTTAAGAGTAGGCTGGTCATTGCAGTGCAAGAAATATCTCAAAGTACAAAACAAACTTACATAAAAGAAAATCAAGACAGAAAAGATTTGAAGACTAGATCAAGAGATAATGGGATTTCTAGAAGGAGAAAAAGGAACAAATGGAGAAGATGAAATTATTCAACAGATAATAGAAAATTTTACTTGAGTTAGAAAGATGGAAGTCTGCTAAGTTCCAGACTGCACTGATGAGAAAAGCACAAATTTAGGCATGGTTGGTCAAGTTCCCGAACTCTAAGGATATACCGAAAACCTTATAAACATCCAGGCAGAACGAACTAGTTAAAAGGAAAGTCAGACTGGCAACAAAATAGCCAGCCTATGCACCCTGAGACAAACAGCATCCATAAGCCCCCAGAGAAAAGGATACTTTACTCACTCAATTTATTATTCACCCTTCAGAGCAAAAGTAAGAAACAAACTAGGAAACAGACCTCAAGATGGAATAAAAGAAATGGAAACTCTGGTTAGCCATGTAAAATTAAATGTACATGGATGAGGACAGACGTCTCAGGACTGTGAAAAGATGGACTTGAACTCATGAAACAAAAGAGAAGGGTAGTAAAATCGCTGTAAAGATTTCACTGTGGGAGAACAGTGAAGGAGATTAAGTATATTCTAAAGAGGAACAGGGAACCTTACTCTGCCAGTTATCAGAACACAGCATAAAAAAACCTCTGTAATCAAATGTTACTGATTTAGAAAAAGACAAAAAGAGCAGCTGAACAGCACAGAGATTCCAGATGCTGATTCCAAGTTATATGAAAATTTAGTGTGTGACAAAAGTAGTGGTTCAATTGTTAAACAAAGAACCATTTAGTAAATGGTGCTGGCACAACTGGTAATTCATTCTGGAAGAAGAGAGACTAAGTTAATTACCAATGGACAGTGATTTAATCAATCATGCCTTCATAAGGAAACCTCCACAGTAACCTATAATCCGTAGGGTTCAGAGAGCTTCCAGATTGAACACATCCAGATGCTGCGAGGGCGGCACACACACACACAGAGGGCATGGAGCCCCACAGCACCCCTTTCCCCGCATACCCTGCCCTGCGCATGTCTTCCATTTGGCCGTTCCTTAATAACACACCCCTCATAATGAACTGGCAGAGTCAAATATTTTCCTGATTTCTTTGAGCCATTCTAGCAAATTACTGAAGCTAAGCAGGGGTGGGGAGTGGGAGTGGGGTGGGCTTGTGGGAATCCCCAATTTATAGCTGGTTGGTTAGAAGTACAGGTGACTTTATACTTGCTACTGGCATCTGAAATGTGGGCAGTCTTGCAGGACTGAACTTTTTAAAACATGGCACCTGATGCTAACTCCAGGTAGTCAGTGCCAGAACTGAATTGTTGGTGCCTGGAGAATCCGAGAATTCGTTGTTCATGTTGGAAAAAGCTCCAGATCTAGCACTCGAAGTTTAGTCTAAAACAATGCAGCACTCAAATGTAAAATGAACTTTGGGAAAACGAGATACATTGTAATACATCACAATCACAATTATACTGAAACAAGTAAGTCAAGAGAAAGAAATGTAATAAGCTGTTAAAAGTAAATGTCTTTGAGTAATGATATCAAATGTGATTTTCCCCATTTTTCACCTTTTCATTTTCCTAATATTTCTAAAATGAACATATATTACACTTTCCTGTAAGGAAAAACAAATCAAAGCTATCTTTTGGACTAACATGTTTTAACATGTTTGGACTAACATGAGAGGTTATGTGTATGTCTCTTAGAAAAGTCTATTAAATTACTACTGAAAAGCTATCATCTCCCTAACCCATATTTAACATGTGAAATCTAAAACAGAGATGAATAGAGGTATTAGCTATGCCATGGTTCTAATATATTCTAAAGAAGCATGGCGGAAAATATTACTTTCGGAGAACTTAACATTTTGGTCTTGATGCTATTAAATAAATCCACACTTTCAAGTATTAAAGAAGCTGAAATATCTTAGGCAATAATAAAAGAATTAAAAGAAAATCAGGCAATACTGAATACTGAATCGGGCCATTATTTGACATGAAAGCCTATCATGTAACTTAAGACAACATTTTATAATTTTCTTCTAGTGGAAGTCAAATGAAAATATATCATTAAGTTTCTAGCTGCCCAATAAAAAAATAAACTTTGCTTCCTAAAGAATTTTAAAAATTTTGTAATCCAAATATCTTTACTATGCATAATGTTCTTTGTTTAATTTACTTTTCAAGAACGCCTCTATTTACTGTTTCTAATTTGAATTTTAATTATTTTTCGATCTAAAAGGAGAAATAAGTGTTTTAAATATAGGTTAACATAAAAAAATTTAATACAGATTTTTCAAGAAATTTGTGGTCAGACTACCTATTTTATTTGTATTCCTATATCTTGATAGTTGGCTTAATAAGATAAAATTACAGAAGTACAAAAATTAGAGCTAAAAGGGGCTCTAGTGCTAGTCTTCCCGCCAGGAATCTTCTTTTTTTTTTTTAAACTTCTGAACTCTATTTGCTATGTAGTATGTCTTCCAATTCAAAAAAATATACTCAATGAAACTTGCTCAAGAGACAACTAGTATACAGATTTAGTATATTTTCAGTCAAAAGTGTAATTTGATGTGTTAGTCTCATCTTTATTTAAAAAATACAGTTTCTATTAGGCATTTGGATAAATGAAAATAACTTACAAGTACTTTTCCCTTTTCTGTGCCCGAGGATCAGGAGACCCTTGAATGACCCACCTAGCCCAACTCCCTAATTTTACAATAAGGGATGTGAATAAAGTAACTTGCTAAGTATAAACAATTTAAATCAAATGAAACACAACCTCAAGTGGACTACTTCCACCAGTGATAAAAATAAGAAATGCTTCACACTATACACATTATAATTTTCTTTAAGTCTTTTTTTATTTAGAGATTTTTCTGGTAAGGAGATATACCATAGGAAAGCAATTTCACTGGCAGTGAGGTATGTATATACTCTACCAAAATACTCCTTATTTAATGTTTTTAACTTTATTTACATACGAAGAAAAGTATCAATGCATATCCTTGTTTCAACTATAGTATTAGCCATACTACATGAAATAAAATGAAATGGTGCTTGCATACAAAAACTGTTATTTGTAAAGGAATCTGATTTCAGCTTAAAAGAACTAATTTGCTTTTGAAAAAAAAAGTTTAAAAGAAGAATCACGATTTATCATGACCAAGACACCTGCACCATATTTTCCATTCCTCACAGCACATTTATTTCAGTAATTCTGTTATGTCGGTTCTTAGCATAAGCATAGTGTTACACGATTTTCGTACATATAATCACATCCAAAACAAGTTCTAAAATTTAAATTGTAAACATTCTCATCATATGTAGAAATATTTCAATCGGTGTATTAAGTTTTGCTAACTGATCAATTTTGGAAGAGAATATAAATGAGAAATCCTATTCTAAATTGTGTAGTGAGCATTGTTTATTAATTACATTTCTACAACGTTAAATAAAGTAAGAGGCAAACCTGTCCTGTAAGCATGTCAAATTTTAGGTAAAACTCTAAAAAGAAATAAGTCTGTTAACAAAAGGATGTCTTGCCATAAAGAACATTAAATTTTTAAAATCTATTATGATACAAAAATGTAAAGGGTAAATAGCATCTTTGTTGACAAAGTAGGAGGTAGCGTGGACGCACCACTTTATTGTCTGAGAAATGCAACTGGAGTAAAGAATATTTCCTTACCACAAATAATTTCCAGGACTATGTACATATTTCTTTTAGAAATACTTGTTTAAACAAATCTCCCTCCACTTTTTAGTATAAAAAAAACCGTTCCATGTGATTTAAAAAAAACACTTACACATCTAGATAGAATAGTACTCTGCCCTATTTGAGTGAACAGTCGCAATCTATGAAGTACATGATATTTAATGCCCTAAATTGAGTAAATTTAGTTAGCAGTTCCTGGTATTATACAAAACACTAAATACATACAAACAAAATATAATATCTTATTTTTCAATGCAAGTCTTGTGGGGAAGAAACAGAATCTTGATTCTGGTAACACTGCAGAGAACATAATTTTCCAGTAAGTCTGTCTTTAAGTATCCATGTGCAACAGTTTATTAATGACTGCTTACATGTACTGATCTTTTACTGAGTGAATACAGTTCACTGACAAAACCCAGTAACCTTAAAAACACATCTTCCATCCTATATAAAATATATAAACAACTTACTGTTTGAAGTACTCAATTTGCTCTGATGTCACTGTTAATTCACCATTCCCCATTTTCCTGCTTTAGTATTTATAAACGGATAATTTAATGTGACTTAGAAAAAAAAAAAGACAAAGAATTTCAAATTTACATCCAATTCAAATTTGCTATTTAAAAGGTTTCCTTGTTCTATGAAGCTGCTTCTGCCATTAGTAGAGAAAATGAAGTTTCTGTAATGGAGGCAGGCTTTTTAAATAGTGATGTGACTTCCACCATGCCAGCTCCAGTCCGTGGAAGATTAGCGTTTACAATGTGTCGTTGTAAGTGCTTAATCCAGTCTTCCTGAACAGACAATGGTCCACGAAAGACTAGGCCACAAAACCTATAGAAGAAGTTGATGATAGTTCTCTTAACATGACCAATTCCCTTTATTTAAAACCAATACCCATTAAATCCAAAAATATAAGTAAACTTTATATTAGAGATAGTACTTGACAATAGTTTCTAAATATACATATAAAGTCAAAATGATTTAATGCAGTATCAAAACTGCCAATTCGTATGTTTTAATAGCCATAAGTCTCGTAAATTTGCAGAAATGGGAACATTATTACTAGGTTAATATTACATAAAAGGTCTTAACACCTACACATCTTCATACAATGAAAATAATTCTATTTCCAAAATATACCATCCTTTTTAAAAGACCCTTGCCCAATTCAGAATTCTTTAAAATGTATAAGGGTGAGTATGGAAGGAGGTATGAATGGTTTGTATAGCTATATTTAGACGTATGAATGGAGAAAATATGTTCCCAACAAGCAGAAACTCAAGACAATTAAATAACAAACCAAAAAAAGCAAATAAAATACAACACAACAAAAAAGCTACTTTTATAATTCACAGCATCATAGAGGCTCCTGGCTAATATAAAAAAGTCGATCTATTAGTTACTGAAGTACAACATATTATTAACTGAATAAGACTTTAAGCTTGTCTCCAAAAATTCATTTATAATTTGTTAAGAATGCACCTTTGCCACAAATTAAAAATCCCAAATGAAACAACTAATACATCTCAACACAAAATCTGAAGAAACTAAGTAGATTCGGCAATATAGGCATGTACCTGCATCGGAGAATGTAAACCTCGTCAGCACCATGAGGTAATGTTAGCATTTTCTTCTTGCTTCCAGATCTTGACCTTGATTTCTTTTGCTTACAATCTAAGGCTTAAAAAGGGAAGAGAAAGACTTAACATTTCTTATATATTCCAAAATACAGATGTGTATATACGTACATATATACACATATACATGTGTATGTATGTACTTATACACACACACATACATACATTTCTAGAGAGGTCAGACCATGTAAATCAAGTTAGAAAAAGACTGCATTTATTTGTATTCCCTGAAGCATGCACAAACAGTAGTAATGCTATCTGCATACATTCTTCCTGTACTGCTTTTCTAAATAATGCTTTACCATACCAAACTGGAACTGAGAAAATGTAACTAAATAACTTGAAGTTACTAAATTGGTCAATTATTACAATAATGGTAATCTTTTCTCTTATGATCATACACATATTATTTTAACATCTGGTTAAATCTTCCTAATTTCCAGTTAAAGTATAGCCTTTTATTTAAGTTTGCATTTGGTTACTACTCTATTTAAGTAGGTCTTACACGCTTTAAAAACTTAGTAAAGGAACATCAACAATGTAATAAAAAGATCAATGAAAAATCAATTTTATAGCAAATCACTTTGAATTTTATAAGAAATAGCTCTTAAAATTATATGATGTCCTACATTTGAAAGGGCAAAAAAAAGCTCAACTTTCCTTTTTTAACTCAACCAGAATGGCATATACAATTATGTATGTTTCATTTTACTAGAAAATAAATATAAATCAGATTATCTCATCTAAGTTTACAAATGGATTGGGAAGATTAATGCTATTTTGTTTTACATTTTTTTTCATTTTACATTTTCTCCGATAGCTATTTTCAAAATGATTAAAAAGGGGGAAATTTATATTAAAGTGGATCAAAATTTAAGTGCTATTCTTGAAAATTTTCTCTTTTCCTTCCATCAATTATTCCACAAAATCTAATTTAATAAAGGAAATACAGAAATTTTTATAGGTAGGAATAGTCAGGATATAACATTTTATTGGTCTTTGAAAACATCCACACCATTCCTTTGGATAAACCGATGATAGTATTACAGGGTGCTGCTGGTCAATTAACAGGAAGAGAAAGTAAGAGTTTTTATCTAGGGATCCCTAGGGGGAGAGAAACAAATGTAACAGAAGAGTTACAAATGGCTTTTCTTCTGTTATGCTGAATCCCCCAGAAAAATTCTAGGTAAGAGAGAATAGGAACTGGCTGTTCAATGCTTCTGTGAAATGAGTTGTTCAAAGTCCAGATTCCAAAAGAGTAGATGTTATTATTACAAAACCAGTAAACATAGTTCCTTACAGTAGTCAAATGGCCATACTAATGGAAACGTCATACAGAAAATTAAAAACCACAACAAGTCTAAATCTCATTCAAGCCGCTGTTTTCTACTTCCTGTCACCTGCCTCTTTAAAAGTAAAATCTAGGGCCTACAGTCTTTCTCTGCTTATCCTCAGAAGAAGAATCTGATAAGAACTACAGGAAGTCAAGTATTAAAGGATGGCTAATTCAAAGCTTTTACCAAAACCTGGAATAGAAAAATCTTATAAGGTTCTCAGTAGTTATCTCAGTAAAGAGCCTGGAACATAGTAGGAACTCAACAAATACTTCTGAAGTAAAAAAATAAAGGAAAACCCAGTAATTTAACCTTTGACATTTATTACAGACAGCATATGAACGGGAATTTGTTCTACCATCACGTCATACAGGTAGTATTCCAGTAGAACAACTCTGCATCGTTTGTTTACATGAATATGTTGCTAAATTCTTCACTGGTCAGTCTAGTTTAGTTGTAGAAACTAGGTTCTTCACATCCAGTAGGAACAGTGAGGTATCATGTACTTGACAATCAGCACTTTCTTTTTCCTAGTTGCACTGGTGAGCAATTTGAATTTAAATGAATTTTAAAGCAATTCATACACTAGAAGGAAAGAGTTTGAGGAACTCAAAGGCTAGATGTCAACTAATCTTTCCTTATTTATAAGGTAAACCACACACAATCCGTCTTTGTTACCTAGAACAGAGCAAGCATTTGATACATATTGAGATTATAGGTAGAATCTTACTTCCATGAGCTTGCTGGTTGTCAAAATTGCCACACTGTATTCAAATTCCCTTGTAAATAAATTACTGTAGGATACAAATAGAATACATTATAACAATCCTTTATAATATTGTTCACAGAATGCTAATGTTAGGTTGCAGAACAAATTGAGGTAGAAGGGCAGAGGGCAAGGAGGAAGTATGTAAAATACTGTTTTATCTGTTACAAAGTGTTCAACTTACATTTAGATGCTGTGATACTTTTCAATTCCAACTGGACACGTTTACTCTGAAGTGTAAAAATGTTTTTGACTTTAATAGAGGAAATAAATTTTCTAATTTGATTTTATATGGACTCTAGAAACTGAAGTTTACGCTATTTTATGAATGATCAGATCTAAATGTTAAATGAGAATGTCATAGTGTGGTGCAAAACTAATTGCGGTTTAAAACATTAAAGGTAATTGCAAAAACTGCAATTACTTTTGCACCAACCTAACAGTATTTAATATTTGAAGGTATTATGACTTTGGAAAGTAGGATGACTCTGCCAGCATGTCATTATCTCCAGTATCCAGGGTTCCAAGTAAGTTTAGAGACCACATGCACTGGGAATCCTTGGAAACTTGTCCATAAAGGATAAAAACCTGGGGCCACTGGTAATTATACCTAAATACTTCAGTAGAATATCTCTGAGTATCTCTATGATCATTTTTAAATGTCTTAGCCCTTGAAGTGCCACTTATTTACTTAAAAGGTAAAACATGAATACATTTTAGAAGAATAGTTTTTTCTAATAACATCAAACCTTTATTTACCCTTGTAATACTGCCTAAACAATTGAGAAAAAACTTTAAAAAAAGAAAAAAAATTTTAAATGAGTATTTAACATATTAATCTGCACACAAAGGGAACAGCTATATGGTATTCTCTATACAAAAAAAAATGATTTACACAAAATATTCCATCAAATAAAAAAGATGATGTACAAACGTCCATTATACAAATGTTCTCATTTTACAGATTTTATTATACCTAGACGGAAAAGCAGTTTTATTCTGGACTGTACCAGGAATCACTAGTACATTAAAAAAAAATATCACTAACACATTCAGTTTTAATATAATGGGGCTGGCTTATCAATATTAACTGATAAACAGCCAAAGGTTTAACAAAGTTGTTTAATAACCTGTCAAACAGATAGTTTTATACAAAGCTTTTATTTGCACTTTCTTGCTAATGTCAAAAACAAAACACATACACCATTTTTCCTGTTCCACAATACTTTAAATCTAACATTGTTTCTTTACTTAAAATTTACAAAAAATACTAGATTAGTTTTAGAAATTCTTAATTTTCTTCTTCTTAAGTATAATTGCTTCTTTAGAAAGGAACAAACTCAGTTAACTCCAACATTCCTAAGGTTCCTATTCAGGGTGGCAGAAAATGTTTTAAGTGATCGATTTTAACCAGAAGACTGTAAAAAGAAATATTTGCAGTTATCTGATTTATAAAGGATTTAAATTGCTACCAGGAATATTCTACTTGCGAGGAGAATGAATTGAGCTGTAAGGTCACTTACAAAAATTTTGAGAATATACCGTTAGGTAAACAAGCTGTTTTGATCAAATAGGAGTAAGTAATACAATAGACTTATGAGCCCTTAAAAAAACACCATACTGCTGTGCTACACAGAACAACATGAAACACGAGAACCTGAAACACAAGAACAACATCTGTGTCTAAAGCACTAAACTGGATTGGTGAAAAACAAATCAGTCAATAACGTAACATACAAATTCAAGATTGTTTTCTGAGACATTATTTAGTTTTATTTATACAAAGAAGAAAAAGAATTTACTTTGGGCTCTAACATTATGAAATAGTCCTTTTGCCCATTCCATCTTTCTGCCCATTATATACAATAACTGTCTCAATTTTATTTTCTTTTTATTCACTACACAAATGCCCTCCAAGAATGAGGAGTTATTTCTTTAAAATACTTGAAACTTATGTGATAAAGAAGCACATCATAACCACATTAACATTCACCAGCAAAATACTTTTATTTGCAGTTATGCTCCCCTGACCGTTCAGTTAAAAGCTCCATTTCATCTGTTTTGTTCCTCAATGAATCTTGGCATCTCTGGGGTAAAGTGAAACTTAATGTAATGGCCAGTTTATATATATCCAAAATAAGAGGCATGGAATCGCTTTACTAGGGTAGGGAGAAGAAAATTTCTTTCCCATCTAGTCAGCCTGTATAAGGTGGGCAGGCAATAGAAACTATGAACTCATTCGGGAAGACAGTAAGGATAAAAATGACATGACCAGGTAAGCCATCATTCCACCACCATTAACAAGCTGGTGGTGGAGTTGGCAGCGGCAGTAGTGAGGTGGAAAGAGGATGCAGAAGCCCTAAGGGGTACACGGCGTGAGATGGATAAACAAACAAGATTAGCTGTTGCCATTAATCCTTCAAGGTTCGTAAGTCCCAAACACATAAAAGACTGTGCAAATAGCATTTTCTTTCCCTCAGCCTTAACTGAAAAAGAAGCATAGCTTTTTTGAGGGGTGGAGAGAGAAACGTTAGCTTGCATAACAAAGGGATGGGGGGATAGGGAAAGCCATTTGTTGAAAAGCCAAATTCTTATTTCTTCAGTGTACCTTTTTCTTTTTGCATAAAGTGCTTAAAAGAGGGTGTACATTGCAGTGTCGCATAGGGCCCTACACTTGGTTTAATGCTCTGCTGTTGCAGTCTTGAAATTCTTAATAATTTTTGAACACAGGGTACTACATTTTCATTTTGCACTGAACCCTGCAAATGATGTGGACAGTTCTGGGTACTAAGTACCTACCACTGTAAATGAAAAAGGCAGCCCTCACGTCTCCCTCTTAATCTCGTAGCCCGTTAAAAACAAAAAGCAAACAAACAAAAAAACAGCTATTAAGAACAACTGTTAAATCCCACTCTCCTTCAGTCCATTAAAATTGGAAAAGCCTTACTTCCCTACCTCCCAATACCAATTCTTTGCTCCTGTTATACTGCCATAATCGAACCAGTCATTATTCCCAAGACGTGAAAAGCAATGTTGCCCTTCCAATCAGAAGTAAGCCTACATATACACAATTATCAACTTCAAACGTATATTTTCATTATTTTCTCTTGATATTTGCACTCCAAAACTGGGTATTTTTTCAGTACCCTAAGTTACTTTCATCAATTTTTTTTTGTTTCCATTCTCAATAACTAAAAAATAACTAACCTAGAATCACAGAGCAATCGTGGTGAAATTAATTAGATCTGCATGGTTTAACATTTTACCTGGAATAGAATGCAATGCAAAATATCTGAAAAGCAGATTTCCTTTGCTTTAAGCATGAGCTTTATGGTTTAACAATATTAGTCTAGAAGAGACAGGTAGCTTGGGTTTGCCCTATAAAGTCCAGAGGTTGTGTTAAGGGTACCAACAGTGTCATATCCTTGGTTCAGAGAAAGAGTTAAAGCAAATGAAGGCAGCCTTTATTTAAACTTGGGTCACCTTGGGAGAAGAAAAAGCACATTTAATTTGTAGAAGCCTCTGTTATCTCAAAGCAGAGGGGATGACTAGTAAAAGAATATTTTGAGCAAGTATTTTCAAGATGTGAGAGGAAAAGTTAAACAAATATGATACTTCATCACACATTTTTATAAACAGAGAATTGAAGGCAGACTAGTTTTTCCAGCTTGCCAAAAATTAAAAGCTAACAATACCCCAGCTACAAGTTGCTTACTGGTCAGGAGAATAAATACATTATTTCTCTGTGGTGACAAGTAAGAAAAGACATTTAAAATTTCTCCTTAAGATGGTGGACCTGCATGCTGTTTTATTCAAAATAGGTGCTTATTATTATCAACCGCTTGTCTATGAAATCTAAAATTGGAATAAACATTAAAATACATAGTGACAAATCTGCTTTAAATCACTTTTGTTTAAAATGACCTGAGTGTAA
Organism: Rhinolophus hipposideros; assembly: GCF_964194185.1. Classification (NCBI taxonomy): domain Eukaryota; kingdom Metazoa; phylum Chordata; class Mammalia; order Chiroptera; family Rhinolophidae; genus Rhinolophus; species Rhinolophus hipposideros. The sequence continues at coordinate 27,307,884 of NC_138054.1, read as the reverse complement.
TCACTCTCTGGCCTCTAAAAGTCTCAGTATTTCCAAAAGTATAATTTCATATTTGGGAGTAATTAAATAATTGTTCCTGATTACAAAATTAGTTAAGAAGCTAAACTGCCTTACTGTAAAATTTCCCATCAAATTACCTTTAATATAATCATGTTCAACTTAGATAGGGCTCACAATAATTATAATAGTAAATCTAAATGTCACAAATCCACGATCCCAATAGATCTGACTTTAAAATAATTTTGAAGTGCTTTACACATTCCAGCCAAAATCCAATCTATAATCAAACATGGTGCTGAGCTGGTATCTTCTGTCTCAGGCAAATTCCTGCTAAGGCCACAATTAAATATATATTCTAAACACTGGACAGAAAGAATTAACTTATCCCTCAAACTCCAGACACAACAAAGACATTGTGAATCCAGCTTTTCTACTTCTTAGATAAGGAGGGACCACCAGTCTCCAACAAGCCATCCTTTTGCCTTAACCTCCAAAGAGAACATCTGCGTACTACCTTGTTATTTCCATAAAGTCGCTTAGAGCAGATTACTTACACTTGAGCTCTGGCCAGGAAAATACCTTGTTTTTGTAAGGCATTACAACTAACTATCTTATTCCAGACTATAAATAGACCTCAAAAAACTGTAAGAATAGAAATCACAGCAAACAACACTGCAACTGAGGATATAAAGATATTAGACATGTTAGAAAAATCCAAATATATCAAATCCAGGTTAAATCAATTGTTAAAAAATCAAAACAAGATATAAAAAGCAAAACTCAGAGAATTAGTAACAAAACCAACAGAAATGCTAAGAGACTAGTTAAGATTTTTATGAAAAACAAGATTTTGGTCAAAAGAGATTAACAACCAAACAGAATTCCTAAATTTTATAACCAATGGTCAGCAAAAGGAGGCAGCATGACATGTAAATCTATTATGCTACACTGGTACAAAATTCTTAGGCTCCATTCTCCTAAAAACAAAACTACTATTTCAGTAAGTATAGTGATTTGCTTTTAACAGTGGATAGCTGGATGGAGAAGCGCTGCATGACAGCGAGTGAAGTAATGAAAACTACCCTTCTCTTACCAGACCCCATGGTAGCAGATGCATTAACTGTACTGGTATAATCATCCTCTTGGTAACAAGATTTAAAACCTGAGCTATTTCTGTCTCTTTCCTCATATTCTTCCACCTCTAACCAATCTGCCAAATTTTGCTTACTGTTACTTCCATAATATCATCCGGACATCTGTCACACTTCCTTTACATTCCTACTGTCATTGTCCTGATTCAGGACTCCTCAAATGACCTCACCTACAATTTCTACATCTCCCCACCAAATCCTTTAACTTGTATTTAAAAGGCATTTTTACAAGCTTTACAAATTCTTTTTAAAAAATTCTTTAAAAGCAAATTCTTAAAAAAAACACACCCACCACCTTTATTAGCCCCTAAGTAAATTAATTCCAACACCATAGGTTAGCATTCCAGCATCCTATGTCCTTTACCTATCCATCGTAATTCCTTTATTTCCTACTTCCTAGTATTTTCAATACATTTCCCACATTTTCCTAACTTGCTCCCTTCCCCAGGTATGCGCTCCTTCCCTATCCCTGACCTCCATCCATTTCCATTTCAATTAGCTACCCTACGGGGTCCAAATCAAATGCTACTTCCAAAAGCTTTGCTGGGTCTTGGTCGAGCTGAAAGTACCTTCCTCTTCCTCTCATTTTCCACAGTATTTCAAGCACATCTCTCCAAAGACACAATTTGTCTTGTGTTACAGTTATGCATATATGTGCTTCTACTATATTGTAAGATCCAATTTATCTCTGTAGTACTTAGCACAATGCATAAACCACAGGAAGAGCTGAAAAAAATTCTTGTTGAATTGGTGAATAAATCAGCCAGTAACTTTTGAGTCTTGTGGGCAGATAGCCAAATTCTTGCTGGCATACTAAAACAATTAGTATCCATAAAGGTGGCTCTAAATACTCAAATGATTAAGTTACCATATTCAGGCTATCGTTTCACAAGGCAGAAATAAGAATGTTTTAGAAACATTACTATCAAAATGGTTAGGATAAAATCAAATTTGACAGTAGTCTTCCATTACCTGGAAAATTTACTCAACTTAAACAATTCATTACCTTGCTAATCCTGCATAAATGACACGTTACTGTGCAGATAAATAATATAATGGATATATACTTTTAATGAAAAAATAGCACTACGGAGATAAGGTATAGCCAAGAAAATACATCTTTCATTCTATCAGGGATAGCTTTTTAAAATACAAGATTGACTACATCATCCCCTTATTTTAAAAAATCCTTCAATGACTTTCTAAATTTTTTAACAAGCATTTAAAGCACGGACCCTATCTTTCCTGCATCACTCTCTTCACAAACACCTTTAACTCAATCTACCAGCATCTCTTGGACTTCAAATTTCATCCCTTTGTGCCACACTATGTTCTTCTCTCTAATTGGAATGGTCTACTCTTATCTCTTCTTCCTAAAACTACTCATCCTTCAAGTTCAGGGCCTGGCTGAGACATTATAAAGCTTTCCATAACAGTACATTTGTACTTATCCTACTGGATCATGATAACGTTTATGCAGCTGGGGTGCAAGGTCATTATAGTTTCAGAGCTACTAGCACAGTCCAGGTATAATACAACTAAAACTTTTGTCGAATGAATGAATGAAATTTCTCTTCGACTGCTGGTTTTATTTTTTTCTTTCATTTTAAACATGACAAGAAACATACCTGCATGAAGTATTTTTCTTTTTTAGGCTCTGTTTAACAAATGAGACAAGTAGTAAAGGCAGCAAGAAGAAAGGAACACAACTTAATTCCCAGCTCCCCTCAAAAGGCCTGGACTAAAAGAAACGCCTTAAACTCCTACAACATTTACATCCTACACACCATTTATTTGTATACTATCTTGCACAGTTTTATAATTTTGATAGTTTTGTATGTGTTGCCAATAATCCTTTCCTAAGTTCTTTGATGATAGGGACATGTCTCACACTGCTCATGTATCCCCCATCATGTATCCAGTCTGGAGGAATTACCAAGGTATTCGCTTTAACTAGAAGCTGATTTGCTCCTTGAGAGTTTAATCAGAATAAGAAAAACTTTCTCTTTGTATTCTTTTGGGTTGAATGAATCACTATAAAAGCATGCAATTTATTGAAGATACAATACTTTAATAATATTTAAAAAGACACTGCAGAGACACTCATACAAAGGGCAAGTAATTTAATGCATCTTGAGAAACTTTCACAAGACTATTTTTTTCTTTCCATCACAGCAGAAAGTGTTCCTACAGCACTTTCCCTAACGTAAGAATTATTGTTCTGATGACCTACACACCCAACTCAGCATTGGGCACTGTGCTGTACGTTCATTAGCACTTGTTGCAGGCCTCTACGGCCAATTATATCATTACAGCTGAAAATAAGGAAAGCTCCTATTAAGCAATATGTAATCTACTATTCTACTGAAAAGTAAATGACTACTGTGCTGTACACCTGAAATTAACGTAAAATGTCAGATGTCAAGTGTAATTCAAAAATACAAACAACAAAAAATAAATGGTATGAAAATAAAACAATGACTCGACTAAAAAATGCATGTAGATATACTGCACTAGGGATATGTATGTATTGATTCAAAGACTCCAGTACTTATTAAGTTATTCTTTTTCTCATTGGAAAAGTCACTCTCTAATTATGATGGTGAGTCTGCTGTTGCAGAATGGCAACAATCATGCTTTATTTCCAAAATATTACCACGGAAGTGTTCTGAAAACAGTAAAATGAAGCCCTTTCCCTAAATATATTTGCATATAAGAATATTTTTCTTACATTAATTTTAAGTAACCAGAAATTTCTAATTTACTTTAAATACCAAAGATCAGCATTTGAGTAACAAAATATGATCTACAGATAAACATTTGAATTCAGTAAGAAAATTCACTTGCTCCCATAGAAGTGTTATGATTTCTAAAATATCACTATTGTTGATTCTAGTCAGTACCAATCCCTAAGAGAAAAGAGTCACATAAGGGAAATGTTTTCAATCTGGGGGTTGTAACTTCTTAGTGGGTAGTAAATCCACTTACTGGGTCATGACCAGCATTAATTTAAAGAAAAAGAATAAAATAGATAATAATAGAGTGTATCACACTCAATACAGGTGAATGAATGACTGAGTAGGCATATGACTGTGTGTTTGTGTACAGGGTCAAGATGTAAAATAGAGTCCCCATAAAAATGCTGAACACCGCTCTTATTCTTTCTTCTTTTCAAGGTAACAGATTGTGCAAACATGCATTCATCTTACTGATATATTTCCTTTCACAAGATTCTCTTTACTCAGATTTTTATTACCTCCCTTTTTTCACCTGTTGAAGTTCATGCTTACTTTGACCTCAAAGTATTTTTTTTTTGGTTCCTGATTGCAGATTAAGTTGACACAATACACTTTGCCTTCATTTAAAATGTTTTAGAAATTTTAATAACCAGGGTGACCATATAATTTATTGTCTAATCCAGGACTCTTATGAAAGAGGCACTATTATTTGGTTGGGATAACAGGGCTAAATCAGTGTGTATGGTCATTCTGTTTATAATTTAGTAATACTGTGTTCTTAATATTGCCAGTATAAAAAAGTTATCACTTAATTAAAACATTATTAATCATTAAAAGGCCAATAGTTGAAAAGTCCAAAAGCATTTAATATATAAAATTTCTGAATTTTAATTAAAATTAAATAATGTTCTTATTAAGACTGTATAAAGAATTAACCAGTAACCAGTCTGTGTGAGCGAACAAAACCTGAAAAATAAATTTACCAATAGTGCTGTCTATGTTACTGTGTTTCCCCGAAAATAAGACCTAGCCGAACAATCAGCTCTAATGCATCTTTTGGAACAAAAATTAATATAAGACACGGTATTATATTGTACTGTATTATATTGTATTATATTATATAGACCCGGTATATTACATTATATTATATTATATTATTATATTATATTAAATATATTAATTATATTATATTAGAACCGGTCTTATAGTAAAATAAGACCGGGTCTTATATTAATTTTTGCTCCAAAAAACGCATTAGAGCTGATAGTCTGGCTAGGTCTTATTTTCGGGGAAACATGGTAATTGGAATAAAACCTTGCATAAGAATTATGCCTTGAATTTACAATACAGGATATAAAGCAAACCTTTTGTACTAGTCTCCTTAGACAAGTATCCACTAAAAAGTAAAACAGCTTCATAAACAATTATCCACAACTGAAAGCACATGGAAATTAGTAAACAATTTATTTGAACCTGCCCAAGAGATGATAAATTGGGTAAGTTCAGGGCAAAATTTTGATCTGTGAAGTTTATTCTTCTTTGACAATTTAACTCTGTCCCAAGTATGGCTACCTCTTCCATGTCTTCAGTTCCAAAGCTTTCCTACTTTCTTCATCGTTTCCTTTTACCAAAATTATGAAGAACGTTGTATTTTAATTTATATCTATGACCATATAAAATTGGTTTTGATATTACACAGTTCTGGCATTTCAAGCATCTTTTAACTCTTAAAGAAAAAAAGATTTCTTAGGGCTACTGATTCCCAGTTGTATTCTTTGCACTTCATTTTTATTTTGGCATTTCCCCTTTCTCAGTTTTCCGCCAGAGGAAAAGTCCATGAATAATAACCTTCAAAAGATATGCAAAGCCTATATATAGAAAACTTTTCATCTGTGATGAATAAGTGCATAAGTTTCTGGGATGGGCCCACTGCTTTCATAAAATTCTCCAAAAGGTCAATAATTCCCCAAACTGAGAACCATCACACTAGAAGTACTCTAGTCACATCCTCTTCAGTCTTTTCAGGCCACTAGCGTATTTCACCCCCTCCAAAGGCTACCAGTTCCCAGAAAAGAGGCCAGGAGCTGGTGGTTTTCTAAGAAAAGGTGGCCAAGCAGGTCTTTAGCATTTAGCCTGGGGCTATCTAAGCTTTTTCTTGAAGAGTAGGCCACATAATCAAAAATCCACACAAATGAGGGTTGAACTATGGATAGAGACACCAGACATTCTTATGGAGGCTTTAGTCCCACCCATTTTCCCTTTACACTCGTTCCTGTTTTGTGATATACTTGGATTAAGGTAAGGTTTTTAAACAAATGATTCTGTATTTTATTCATCAAAACAGCATATTCTTGAAAAATAATGCTCATATGAACTGATGAATCCCTTAAAGGGACCATAGGCTGGGACTTGTGCTTTATACCAGTGAAGCTAATGCAGGGGAAGCGAGTAGGCATGTGGAGTTTGTAAATATAATACAGAATTCTCCATTTGGAAAACAAAAGCATTATTAAAGCTGATTTAAAAAAACTACTTAGTGGCATGAATAAGCAGGAAAGACATCTTCTGTATAGCTCTGCTGGTCAAGAAGATTTTTTAAATCAGGGGAAAGTTTCAGAATTTCCAAGAAAAGAAAGCATGAGTTTTTTATTTTTCTTAAAAGTGGGTATGGGCTGTGGAAAAGATCATCCTGGACTTTTTCTTCAGCTTTTCGTTTCCCTTCTCTTTGTCTTAACACTGCCAAATACACTTTACATTTTCCAATACTTCTGACATTTTGGTTAGTATTTAATGATATTTTTTAAATAACATGCCCTTTTTTTCTTGATGCCCAAAGAAATGTATTCCCATTCATTCTATTATATATTACTTTTTTCTCTAATATTGAAATTTTTTAGGTAATAAAGTATTCATTAGGATGCTCCGTTGGTCAATGGAGGGTTACTACCAGTTATTTATAAACAGTCCTATGTTTTGAAAATATTTCAGATGAGGTAAAAACAGTTTTTAGTGCACTACAAAATCTGCACTAGACAGATCTGCCTTGCTAATGTTCTTAATTGACAGAATAGAATTTTTTCTAAAATCTTCCCAAATCTAATCCAGTCCTATTTTTTGGATCCCTGCTCTAATTTATTCAGACTTCACCGAAATGCTCTATGCCTTAAACCTGACTTTATTTTAAGATTTTTCAATTGCTTTCATTGTGATAGATAACAGATAGTAGTGATTAAAAACAAAAGTCTATGGTAAGACAGCCTTGATTTGAATTTCAAATTTGCTATTTATAATACATAAGTTTGGGCAACTTACTTGAAGTTCTCTAAGCCCTAATTTTCTATAAAACTGAGAGAATTATAGTAGCTGTAACTCATATGGTGGTTGTGAAGATTAAATGCTAGGCACATAAGCTGCATAACACACTGCCTGACACATAGTAAGTGTTAAAGTTAGTGACTATGATAATTATGACGATTTTCTGTTTCTAGTCTTATTTTCACTGCCTCCCTGCCTCTACTGTCCATAATCACCATCTAAGCCTGAAGAAAGTGGGAATCATATCATAAAAACTAAAACCTCAAGGTAGGAGGACTAATCCAGCAAAGCACAACTTACTCTATTCTCCTCTTTTTAATATAAACGGTCAACAGTCATCCCGGGTCATTTGTATATCACGTCAAAGGGTAAAGCAAAGAAGCAGAAAAAGACATTACTATGAATACAAGTATTTTTATAGTAGCAAGAACATACTGGAAGTAGCCATAGGAAGACATGAAAAAAAGAAACAAAAAAGTTGGGAAAACAATTAGAAAGCAGAAGGCAGTGATCTAAAAGAGCAAAAGAAATAAAGAGATTGGAAGAAGAATTTTAGGCAAAAGGATTTGTGTAGATCTATTTCGAAAAGAGGGTACAGTCTAAGATGTGAGAGAAATAGGATCTGCTAAATAAAGCAGGGAAGCTTGAAAGGCTACAAATGAAGAGCAAGGCATTTTGTAGGGTAAGAAGCAGTGTTACACATGCTTAAGCTAAGAAAATTGTCGCAAACTAGCAATCTCAAGAGGTATCTGCAAGGTTGGGCTAACCAACCAAAAATAACACAGAAATGTGCATGTTATGTGCACAGCACTATTTATTAATCCTAAATATAGCTCAGGGGCATGAAAGAAAAATCCATTCAGTTGTCAAAACGGGCCATTATTAAGGCCTGCCCCTTTAAAGATTTGATCTATAGATTAATAAAAAGTCGTTAGTTTGCTTAGTTTTCTAATCAAGCTACATAGCTGAAATTTCATGATAATTTCCTAATAAAGCATTTTCCTAAGCCAGACTTAGTTTTTTGTCTTTGTTTTTTTACCTAAGAGAGGTGTCTTATAGGAATTGACTAACAAAACTAAATTTAAAAGTCAAAAAATAGTATCATTTAAAAATCAACGGAATACTGTAGAGTCAAAAAAGTTCCACACCTCTACTGGGTTCTTTTTTTTCCAAGTCAGTAAGAGCCAAATGAAAAAAACAATAATTTGCTTAAAATTATATCTTAACAGTTTACAAGTTGCTGAAATTTAATGTGTATTCAGACTCAATTGCTGCTTACCAAAGAAAGCTACAAATATCACCTGAATTAGCACCAGTCTGGTGAGAAAAAAAAGTGTACTGGATCAAACAGACTTGCTGTGTTATCTGTTCAAACATACCTGTAACAGTCAAAAGTCCATCACTCTTCTTTCGTGCATAAGCGCGTAAGTGGTTGGACAGGCTAACAGCACTTGTAAACGTCGTATTGCAATGCACACATGTTCTAAGCTTCACAGGCATACCTATCGTTCAAAAGAAAACTATAATCCAGTTCTCACTTCAAAAAGTGAAATTTTCTCAGCTAAAAGCGTGATGAAACGTACCATAATAAAGATGGTTTAAGAAACGTTCATTGAGTTAGCTTGAATTAAAATGCGGAGGGAGAATTAAGTTAACTATTGTTAGTATTTAGAGCCAACCCATGCTCTCTGGAAAGGTGGAAGAAGAGTGTCTTGAACCTTGGAGCTCCTCTAGATTTAACATCTATTACCACTTTCTTGCAGATTTCTGTGTTACGCAGATCAATTCCTAAATCTAAAATGCAACCCTGTGATTTGGATAGCACAGTTCTGTTAAGAAGTTTCAAAGCTCAGAACATTACCAATAAAAAGAATGAAAAAGCCTAGTTAACAAAGTGGTAATTAAAGTGTTTTACCCACAAAACCGTAAAAGACTCAATACTAATTTAGGCTTTCTGATGAAGGCTGGGAGAAAGGTGGTAAAACACACCACTGAATAGCTGTTAAACACGACATTTTATTCAGGGCATTTTATATGTTCATTACTCTGAGTGCGCAATCAATAATGAAAGTTAATGATTTGAAGTTTTTTGCTAAAATCTTTGTGTGAAACAAATGATCAACACACTAGAATCTTAGTCATCACAGGAAAGAAAACATCGACACAATAAAACACCTCTAACTTTTCAGACAACCCTCACTCCCCCAACAGCAACGTTTCCACTGTCTTCAACATTATTGCAATAGCCACGAATGTTCTCTACCTCTCTGAAGTGTACTATACCTTGGTCAACACAGCTGACACGTTTTCCTTACATTTTATCCTTCTGAAAAAGTGACTTTGAAAGACTTCATATGAAGGAAACAGCCCTATTAACCAGAAGTCCATACATGATCAACTACTTTTCAGACCACATACAATACAAGGTAATCTTTCTTTAAATCAGAACTGCACTGCCAATATTTGGGATATCTCAATGTCTGCCCAAAGTGAACAAATCAACATTACAGTAATTTTATTCAGTATTAATTCACTGACAAATTTTTACCTTAGATACATTCAACTCAGGGCTAAAATTGAGACCTTCTAGGTTAACCTTCAACATTCTTAACCCCCAAAAGAAACCTATAAAGACACTTAAAATTTTCCTAGTCTAAAAGTATAAACCAGACTTAGCAACACCTTAGCAAACTTATCAAGTTTGGCTAGTTTATCTGCCACATCATTTGCCAACATACGCAAAACATTCCTTTGAAAAGCAAAAACTATTGATGCATGAACACTCAGCTAAAACATCTCTTCTGTTCCGTTAGAACTATCATGAAATCTAAAACCCCAAACTAATGTTTTCCACGCACAACAGTTGTCCGAAACCAAACTATCCCACAATACAATGAGGATTTGGAGAGGAAGAAGTTTCTTTGGATTAATCACAACACACAACAGACACCAATCCATTCAGTTTAAAGAGTCTGTTTTGTTTTGTTTTACCTAAACTGCAGGAAAACCAACAGCTAAATCTTGAAACCATTATTACTTTTGAGCACTGGCAAAATTTCGATAAAAGGCTTGCCTTTTCGGTAATACTATGCTTTTGAACAATGTCAACCTCCCATCCACAGAACCATCTCCTGGTCATAGCAAATTTTATTTTTATAGATCAGCTTTTTGTTTGTTTGTTTTTGCTTTTGTTCACCTTACATTTTGACCAAGAAATGAGGCGGCACAGAGAATTCAGTGCTGATGCGCATCAACTGATGATTTCTATAGAAATGACAGTATAACCATCTTTGCTCTGCAAAAAAAGCAGCTTAAAAAGATCCTACGCAAGTATTTTCTACAAATATTCCAATAAAGTAAGCATAACTAAGTCATTTAAGTTATATGTAATAGTCATAAACGTCCTCTTACCTGAGTGCATAGTCAAGTCCATTTTTTGTGGTTGATACATCAATGAAGTGTCTTCATTTAATGGAAGAACACATTTCTGAACAAATCTCTTTCTTGCAGTTTGATTATGGATCTTTTGAGGAAAGATAGAATTCCTTTCTTCTCCCATCCTTTTATTTTTAAGCAGTTCTATCAATGTAAGAGACTGATTCTTTTTTCCACCGGGCAGTTCTGGTTTTGTTTCATCATATTCATTTAGGAAACTCAGCCCTTCTTCCTCTGATGCAGACACTGACAAAGCTTCAGTCTTTAGGCCATTACGGTATGCTTCAAGAGGTATAACATTTTGAGATAGAAAGTCATCACTTGATGCAAGTTTTTGAGCTACAAATGGTCTGGGAATAATACGACGACTGTTCAAAGCCTTTAAGATTTTTTCGTATTTTTCTTCATTTTGCATCATCTCATTCAGAACACAAATTGGAGATTTGTGAGCATCCCACTTGGTCTTTCCCAGTCTTTTCAGGTGGCCTCTAACATGATTTGATAATCCAATTTTAGTATCAAACCAACCACCACAGAGCTGACAAGTGTGTTCAGAAGTGGTTTCAGACTTCTCTATAGCTAAAAAAAATTTTTTAAGAGTGGTATCAGAATTTTTTATAAATTGACCATCTTAAAGCCAATTAACTGAAATATGACATTATGTGATGTTAATAAAGACCAAATTTGAGCAAAACTTTGAAATCCTTTGAATGTGAATACAGACATATTAGCACAAGTTATCTACATGAAAACTTACCTTTTCTAACTCGCTTAACAGGTGTCCCTGTGCCAGTTCTTTTGAAATGTTGCATTTTGTCACTTGTGGCTATTTGTTCGGGTGATACAACATGGCGAGCTTCATAGCTTAATCCTGCTCTATGAAGATGGCCCCGGACATGATTTGACAACCCAACACCTGTTTCAAATGTCGCTGGGCAGTAAGGACACGATTTCTTCTCAAGAGACAAATCAGTCCAATGAAAAACAGAACTATGCTTTGACAATGAAGTTTCTGCATTTTCTAAATGCTGAGGATCATGTATCTCATGCAGAAAGTTATTAGTTCCAGCATCTTCATAATATTCAAAATAAAATCCATCATTTTGATCATAACTTAGGGTAGCATTTTCTCCAGACTCCTGACTTTCCACCTTGCTTTTAAATAGAGGGAATAAGTTTACATGTTCTTGATTAATATCATTATAAGTTTCATCTTCTATAGTCTGTGTAGTGTAGTCACCTAGCTCAACATTATCCCAGGAACTTTCATCTTCCGTTTCATAGCTATCTTTCTTTTCTGCAGAATTAAGTTTCTGCAAAACAACAACAGTCATTTTATGCAGGAAATCTGGGTAGCTATCCAAGTCTTCTCCTCCAGCAGAACTTTCCTTCTTAGATTCCTTACCTCTTCTCTTTACAGATACACGCCTATGATCTTTGAAGCTTTCTGACCTTTTGGTATGAGAGTTTTGAGGGTCTGAAATAAAACTATTGTTGTGAGAATTACTTGATGATGAAAACAGATGTAAAGAATTTAATGACCTAGCTTCTTCTTTTTGGAAATGCAGAGGATATGATTCACCTGATTTTTTGATCATCCTGTAGTTTTCATATTTGTGTCTATATAAATAGTTGCTATTTGCCTTGGCATTAGATTTTTCTTTTGCGGCTTGATGAAAATACTTAGGTTTTTGGTCAATGCTGTTTTTATTCATTACAGTCTTGTGAGAATTATTTTGATTGCACACAGACTGGGCAATGCTTTTCCGAGCCTTTTGTATTCTGTGTGGCCGTTTATGGAATTTTGAAACGCTACTTGACTGGGAGGATGACCCAAATGCTCGCTTTACATCTTGCTTCAAAGCAGAGTTCTTTGGAAATGTGGCTGACTGCTGCTTAGCTAACGGTTTAGTGCTATCAGTATCTACAGGTTCTTCAAGGACGTCACTTTTTCTTTTACCAAGTCCAAGAGCTCTACCAAATGAATCAACGCATGATGATGAATGCAAGTATTCCGTGTGTTTTTTCAAAATACTTCTGGTTGAAGTAGTAAAAGGACACATCTTGCATACGTAGGTGGCTGATTTTTTGGATGATCCTATAACAGAGTCTTTCATAAAAGACTTTTTTTGCGTTTTCCTCTGAGCTACATCAGAACTGACAACAGGACATTTTACCACTGCTCCATGGGCAATGCCTCGATGGCATTCCAATTCATTTTCTGTGACTGCCATGAAGTTACACTCTTCACAGCAGTAGTACCTTTTATCTTTTTCATGGGTTTTAGCATGTTGCACAAATGTTTTAGGGCAATTGGTACCAAACACACACTGAGGGCACTGTAATCGTGCACTTCTTCCTTCATCCTGAAGTTCTTTCAATTCACGAATTTCCTCCATCAACTTTTGTCTTCTTTCTTGGTGAATAATCATATGCTTTAAAAGTGAGTTACGATCTCGAAATGTCCGTCCACATTCTCTACAAGCATATGGCCTTGGAACATTAAGATGACGAAAGTGACTGTTCCCATCTAAATGATACATCATATGCCTATGGAGGTGCTTTTTCTCCCGAAAATTCACATTGCACTTTGTACAGGGGTAGAACGATGGCTCTTCGGTGCTGAAAGTAGCAGGTGACTCTGAATCACTTTCTTCACATTTCTTTTTTAAGGTATTTGAAATAAAAGTGCTAGTATGAACAGGTGAACTGTCTTCTCCACACTTATCTGGGTTATAAATTAGATGTTGAAAAGCACCCACAGATTCCAAGTCTTCATCAGTTGATTCAGGCTTCACTTTTGATAATGCATATTTCTGTGAGTCTACTGCTTGTAGTTCTTCATTCTGTTCCAGAAAGTCTACTTCTAGCATTTTTGACTTATTGGGTATACAATTAGAATCACTAAAGCAATCCTCAGTATAACGAGTTATCTTGCTTACATCCATTTTTCGCTTTCTCTTTTTTTCTAGACCTGCTTTAGAGTGAACTGGAGCTTTATCCACTGTGTCTTCATTAGTCATAAGGAACTGAATGAACTCTTTTTGGGGGTCCCAGTTTGTATCATTTTCTGACCTAAATTCATCTGTACCTGAGGAAATTCCTGTTAACGTATTGACACAATCATCTTTTACCAATAACTCTTCGCTGTCCTCACCCACCTCTACTTGATTTATTAAAGTGCTCCCTGACTTTATGCTACTCCCTACAGAATTCTGAATGTCACAACCAACTGAAGCAGAGGTAGGTAGTTTTTTAATGGAATGGGTTGGATTCTTAGCAGGTGCTACATCTGATAACAAAAATAAAACTTGATGTTGACTTGCTTTCTGCGGGGGAGACAGCTGAAGATCAGCTGTCACCTTCAAAGTTGAGCAAGATTCTGTTGTTGGCTGATCCACAGGCTGTCCAGTGGTTAATGAAACACTGCCTTTATTCATATTGGAAGTCTTAGTTAAGGAGGAGTGTGAAACTGGTCCATTAACAGCAGCTCCTTTAGGCAAGATAACGTTTTCAATAGAAACAGCAGGAGCACCAGCATGTATAAATAGAGTAGACTGGCCTCCACTTAAGGCTTTTTCAGATTTGTCCTTTGACAGTTCTTCAGGCAGAGTGAATGGATTACTATTCTGAAATGATGTTTGACAATCTTTTGGTTTATGAACTCCACTCTCTTTGTCTGAGATAAAATTGCTGTCATCTAGGAGTTCTTCTTTAGCACCAGTAATATCGGTGTTTTTCTTCAAATCATCCATATTGTTGGCAAGGCCATTTAACACATTTAGTCTAGAAAATGGAAAAAAGAAATTTAGATTTGCATGAACGAAAAATACTATTAGAATGTATGGAGAGTTGAAAGTATACATTTTTATTAGCTTAATTATACTCTTTATATCGAGATCCTAATAATTTCCTAAGAATGAAGAAACACTGAAAAATAGACTTTAAAAGTGTCTCAAAGGTTAATGTTTTTCTTTGTGCTGCACAACAACGCAATACTGTATATACACAAAATGTCTAGGGAAAAGCAGCATAACCACATATACAGAGGTGTATACGATATAAATAAGATGCCACAGACAGGAGAAAAAAAACCACAACTTTAAAATCTCATATAGAGATTGCTAATAAAAAGAAAATTACCTCACTTAAGTTGATTTATTAAGGGCAGTCACTCTATACTACAGAATAATGTGGATTTTTTTCACTTAAAAGTTCATTCTTGGAAAAAGTTAACAAAACACCATTCAGTAAAGAACCTTACTTGAATGAACACATTTGCTATCAACATCAACGGCTAATGCATGAAACAGGAATTTTTTTGTTCTCAATATTTCATTCTCCTAAAATTCTACTGATTTAAAAAATGTTTTATTATCCTTACGTAAATTATCCTTAGTTCTAAATCAGTAAAGTCAAAATTCATGAAGGTTTATGTTACTTTAAATTTTCATAACCTGGGTTCACAAATTCTAGGCATTTCCTAACGGCAGTTATCCCATTTACGTATGATCTGACAGTTTACTGCAATGGCCTAAAACTTTTTACTCTAAAACATCACAAGTAAGTTATGATTTTAGTTGACTTCATATAAAACATAAAATTTTATCTAGGCATTTTGAAAAAATATTTAATCATTATGAGAAGACAGCAGAATATTTTTTAAAAAGACTTCTAAAAGTTTGGGAAACCTATATACACAGATGGCTATAACTACTGCCCCTACTACGAAGAATTCCTTTGCACCGTTTTTATCCTGCTCCAAGAAATGGCCACATTATACAGGAATTGCCTGTCTCTTTGGAAGAATGTAAGCTCTTTGAGGGCAGGGACTGTGACCCAGTCACCTTTATATCTCTGGAACCTATGCTTGGCATAGGCGCTCAGGCCATATTTGTTGAATAAGGACTAAAAACACAATTGCGAAATCAATGCAAAAGTTCCTAAAGTAATAGAAGGGAAACAGTTTTCTTCCTGCGGATTTGGGTCCCCTGTTCAAACAGTTCAAATTCCATCATGGTTCTGATTTTCTGACTCACCAACTGTAGCAAGGCCTTCAAAATATCCAATAATCAATTTAAACAACCTGCTATTTGGCAACCCGTGTATTAACTATTTGATGTACTGGCATAAAATCCTGTAGTTCTCTTCCTTTTGTACAGAGTAACAAGTACAGTTCATTCATTCTCCAAGTATCTAATGAGCCCTTACTAGGTGCCCAGCACTGCTCTTGTATGAGGGATACAGTTGTAAGCAAGACAGACTAGATAAAGAACAGTCTTCCATTTTCTTTCATAGTATTCTTAATTTGTATAATGAGTAATACCATTTGGGAACAGCAGGAACTTACAATCTGGTATTTAGAAATGAAAACATTTTCAATAAAGTTTATTATGTCTAACGTCTTTTATGGTACCCAATTACATGCTTTGGAAAACAGTAAGTCTAGATCAAGAATAAAATAGTGATTTCTAATTGCTTTCTTCTTGTTTCACAACTTGGAACAAGTACTCATACATATGACCTTATCTTACGAACAAATGTGTTCTTTAATACAATACATATTACAAATACATATTACAAATATCTTTCTTTGGTATTATTTATACCAACAATCATTTTTTTTTCTGCCCCTTCAAGGTCTTAGAATTCTGTTCTTAGATTAGCAAACTTGCACAGTAATAAAAATAGACTTCCAATAAGATCATATTCAATGATATCACCCCAAAATGGTGCTAATGCAGCACCCAGCAGGAGTCTCTCCATCACATACACAGAAGTTAAAAATGGGCAGCACATAAACGTGTTAGGAAGGAGTACGCAAAACGTCAATGAAAAGAAAAGCAAACATTGATGCTATACTATTATTTATTACTGAGATTTCTGATTAAATTTGGTGTAAAAAGTTGAATGCCCAAATAGGAACAATCTCATAAATCTGAAATGGGAAACAGAATTTTTTAAAAACTATACTGAAAGGCACTTTCTGTTCCTACTTATTATGATCACAGAGGTAGACAAATATATGCTCAGTCGATGTGAAAGGCTGTATTAGCTTTTCTCAACAGGAAGCAACGTTGCTAACGAAGTGGTAAATTCAGTGTTAATGAGTGGCTTCACTGTTACCACCTCAGAGGTAAAACCTTCCATGTTCCACGTTCTATCCATCTGTTCTGGTGTTAGAGGTTCAGAGATGGAACAGACGCTTCCCATTTAAAGCAACTTCATTGGTACCCCCTGAACAGCAGGGTGACAAACTATGAGAATATCATGTCGGCTTGAAGACTGTATCCTCATTACCAAAATGGCTTTATAAGAGCCTTCGATAAGTTCACATGCTGAAGATACCAACTGTTTTGCTCAAAAACATACAAACAATATATGTGCATAACAGATCTTTTCTCTATAAAACACATCTAGTGAAAAGAAAGACAAAAGATCAAATTAAATAGTTAAAAATGTAAAACGAGGTCTTTAACAATCAGTTTTCCTTTACACCTACATAATGAAATATGCCTCACTTGCCCTCAAACTAATAATTATTTCTACTCAAAAAGTCTTTCTTTTTCAGAATTTTTTATTAGCACATGAATATTAAAAATCTACTCCATCGGTTTAAAAATATGCTATAAGAAATTGACTCAGTAAACTAGTATTTTAGCAACAATGAAAAATCTTCCTGTTTTAATTTTCAGAATACATTTTAACTGAAAAATGTTCAAAATACATTTTTTTCCTAACAGAATTCAAGACGCATAGGTGTTGCTTTGAGATACAATGAGGAACAATGAATCATCAAAAATATGTTGCACTGAATAATGGATCTAGAATTTGACATAAAAAATTACTTCCCTACATTCATGAATCCAAGCAAGAAAACATTTGACCTATAAGCTAATTTCGCACTCTCATACAGCTTTTCCAACTATCTTTATATAGTCAAATATACATAACAAAGCCATCAATAGCAGGTTATATTAATATAACTAAGTAGGGGACATATTTGAAGGTAGGCATTATTCATTAAGTTTAAAAAAGGGAAACTAATAAATTAATAAACAAACTAATGTTATATTGTTTAGACTCCCTACATTTCAATGAATTTGCTGTATCAATTAGGATCTATTTTATAAAATGTTTAGACACTATTATTATGTCCTCTATGCAATCCCATAACCATAGGATTTTTCTTTGAACTGAATTTTAAAATGTTCTTTTAAAAAACTCACATGCTTTATAAAAAGCTGCAAATGGAATTTTAAATCTACATAAAACATCTTTCACTTTCTAGAAAATCATGATGAGTTCTACAGCTATAACTGCCTGTAGTTATATACTGTGAGCATTATAAAAGAGGTGCAAAGGTCAGATCTGTCTTCAAGATGACAGATCATCACTTATATGCCTCAAGCTAGACTTATTGTCTCAGAAATCTCAAACATCAGTATTTTTGCAAACTATCAGCACTTGCTATAACACCCTCACTACACTACATCTTGAGGTTACTACAGAAGAAATGAGGTGATAATTGCATATTAACATAATTATTCTGTAATCCCTCTGAGCAAGCTTCCTAGGTCACTCAGTAATTCAGATTAGATTCAACCTTCCTGTCATCAAATCTATGCTGTCCACTTTCTGTTCATGAATTAATTCTTTTTTGATAGAAAATTAACTTAATTCCATTCTTTTATGTACATTATTAATTGTATTTATTGCCAAATAGGTTAATATTTTGTGGGTACTTATTACATAATGCCAACCTTGTCATGTAGTATTAATTTCACACAAAAATATAATACAATTTGCTCTCGATCTACATTAGTACACTAATAACTATACTATACAGCTATAAATAAATTACAATGTTGCCCACAAGCTGAATAGGTTTACAGTTAGGATTTGTCACATTTCCATAAACCCTATGTTCATTTAAATTATCCTTGGGAACACATGACAACTTCAATTGGCCATATATGAGACTGGGTTGAGAAGAGAAAACCATTTACAACAGTCATTCTAATTGTAAAACAAATCTTAATTAACTGAAATACTACATCTAAAATTACTGCAGCATTTAGGTCTACATATACTATACTCAATGCACAAGCACATATACCTAAGTCTCACCTAGTTTACAATGCCAAGTGAAGACAAGAGTATACCATATAACCATATCATCCAGGTAGTCTCTTACTCTGGATGTCACACTGAGAGGAAACACTAAAAAAAATACAGAACATTCATATAAGCATTTCTGGCATGCCACATAATGAAATGAAGAGAAACTTGGTATGTTTAGCCTAACAACCAATACAATTAACAATCTTTCAATGTTTGAAGATTTGGAGTAGAGAAGGAAGAACATACAATTAATGTGTTTGAACCATAAAAATGTGCATTTCATCTCTAGATTAAGAAAAACTAGAAACAGGAACCATACAACAATACAAAGGGTTATCTTACACAACAGTAAACCGAATGGCTCAGCAGGCTGTACTATTATTTGTCAGGAACAATGTAGTAGGGAACATGGCATTGGAGGTTGGATGAAATGATTTCTAAGGTTCTTCCTTATATGGACTATATATGTTTAATGACTGGTTTACATTATTAACATTTAATATAACTTCAAATGAGCTAAAAAATAGAAGTGAAATACACTACTGGACTTTAAAAACCTTGTCTAAATTCAAAATTACCTGAAATAATCCTTTAGTTAACTTGTAATATGTGGATAAACTGAGTCTTGAACAAGGAAAAGTATGGCACCAAATGACTAACACACCGAGGCCACAGAGCTCATTTGCATCATGAAAATTACATACAAAGAGGTTTTTCCTACTGGCAATACCAAAAAACATTGTCTCTGAGTTTGAACATCTAGAAAATACATAGATAATAAGCAGAAAAACAAAATACATAGGGCACATGCTTTCCTGTCTGCAATATGTGGCACTGATGTGACAAACTAATGATCTGTGATTTTACCACCTACCACCAAATTATGTTAAACTTGAATAGTTTTGTTCCTGATACCATGTATTTAACCTTCATTATTTAATAAAAAGATGTTACAAATAGTTAGGTACTAGATCATAAGTACTCAGAAACACAAAGTGATTCTAACCGCAGAGTATATAGTAAATACAAAATATAACGAGACACATATCAAAAAGCTGCTGTATGGTAAAACTGAAGCAGGTTACTACAAGAAGGAAGGACAAAAGGAAGGTGGGAAGGACTACAGAGGCGTTATCTTTAACAACCTGGCAAAATTATGTAATTAAGGAGAAGCAACTGTAGTAGAAAAATAAATGGATATTCACTAATCAAAGATTAATTCCTAATGGAGAATTTTGCATTTGGAAAACGCAAAGCAATAAATTACAGCTGCAACCAGTGGAGAGTGCTAAGTCATAAGCAGCATGGGCTGACTACCTGTGTTGTTTATGCTTGCATGTGGTCAGAACAAGTGATCATCTCAGTTCTGACTGGGTAAGGAACGTACCTGTGCACATTGTTCTAACAAGAGTAATTCTTTTCTTTTTAATTAAAATGAGTGGTAACGTTTTAATATGTTTTTCAAACCAAACTTTTGACCACAATTGTATAATTAACACGAGTCAAAAATATATTAACTGCCATAAATCGGTATTCTACTTTTGCTTTTGGTGTTCTTCAGTGTGTGATGAGTTTGCTGTTTGTGCATAGTTTGGGGATATTTTTTATGTATTAACCGATCATGTATAATAAGTGCAAAAGAAGTATGTTAAAAGTCCTAGGAAGACACACATATAATTATATTAGGAGTGAAAACAGAGATAAAAAACATGGAATGAGCTACTTTAGAGTTGAAATAATTCTGATCGACATAGAGAATTCCACCATTAAAAATTACTGTGCCTACACATTTGACAATAATCAGCAAGAGATAAGAAAATGTGATAAAGGAAGCTTAAGAGTACAAAATCAGCTTCGATGTCAGATGTCTATTTGCCTAATGGCTATTCAGGAAAGGCTAGAAATTTCTTTAAGAACTTAAAAGTTAAGAACGTTAAATAGTGCTACTGATGAAACTTCTGCTCCAACCATATTATGATTCCACAGGATCAAGGTCCATTAGAGTATGCACATCAAAGTTAGTGGCATGACTACAAATGCAAACATTCGTGGCTTTCAAGAAATTCCTCACAATAGGTGAAGGGTTGTTTGTGCCTTAAGATAGGTTGCCTGAAACATAACAAATGTTATACTAGTTTCTTCTAAACCTCAAACAATTTTGCTCTTTCAAATTCAAAAATTCAGATTCAACTGTATATACATTTACAAAACGTTTGTAGATTTTAATAAAGTAAAATCTCATTACAAAAGTTACTTTAATTCATTTGATAATCACATATTAATCATATTTAGAAAATATATACATTTATAGTCTAATGGGAAGTAAACTTGAACATAGAATATTATTAAACCAGAGAATAAATTTCACTGATTTATAATTTAATTTTATTGAAAGGGGGTTCAGATTATAAAAAGAAATTCTGTAATAATCTGTAACAAATACTTAAACTTTCACCTATATTATATATATTTAAACTCTAGTATGTAAATTGAAATGTATATATATTTAGATGGGAAAGTGTGACATTTTCATTGAGAACTAGAAAAACAAAACTAGAAATTTTATTTTCTATAAAATAATATTTTTATTAAACGTGAACTCTCCTCTTGATATTATCATTTACTCAATGCTCATTTTTTTCTTTCTAAAATCTGCCCCCGAATACACAATTATCTTCTAAAAAAATATTCCAAGGTAATCACTACTCTACAATTATCTTCATGTAGGGTGTTAAAATTCAAATACAGAAATTTGCTTTCCTTGAAACAAAGTATGTAGTAATATGTACCTCTCAAAGACCAGTTTCTAAAAATACACACACACATGTGCGCACGCATGTGTGTGGGTGTGTGTGAGATGGCAAATCACAAATCAGCCAATAGTTTTTTATCTTATTTAACATTTGAGCTGCTAACAAGTTTTTAAATATTGAATGTTCAATTTTGGAATTTCATTTATAAAACCAGAGACAATTATTTATTATGAATTTAATTACAAAATTTCACCACAAAATGTTACAGAAAACACTACATAATATTTAGAAAATGCAAATAGTTATCAGTAATCAAATGTATAGCCTTTTTCAAGCCATTATGATTTAAAGAATTTCCTTCAGGTTTACTCATAGGAAGAGAGAATGATGGCATTGGTCAAGAGTAGCAATTTTGAACCATAAGACTTACAGAACTCATGATTTCCAATGTACCCAATCCATAAAACCAAAATGTTATCAGTAGTACATTACTGTTTTATAAAAGGTGACTAAAGCATATTTAAAATTGAGATCATTTCAGGGAAATTTTAAAATTTTCTTAACACTAATCAAATGGTATCACTGGTAGTTATTTTTTGTTTATTTTTTACTGTACTGCTATTTAACTGAAGAAGACTGTACAGGACACACATGTAGAAAAAACTGCTGTCAATAAATAGCACTACATTATGTTCCCAGTGAGCAATACGGATTATACATTCTATACTTCAGAGGAGACATAAGGTCCTATAAAATACCATGGCTAAGAAAAGCTTCACAAAACAGACGGTTGGGCTAAAGTTTACACTGCGGTGCCAAGAGACTCTTTGCAGGTAGACATGCCTGGGTCTGAAAAGTGGCTCCATAACTTCTAGCTTGGGCAAAGTTACTCCACCTTCCTAAACTTCAGTGGCTTCATCAATAAAACAAAGATAAAACCTACTTATAGAATTGTGAAGATTAAATAAAACATGTAGCACAGGGCCTGCCATTTAGTAATCGCTCATAAATGTTATTTCCCTATGACCCTTGCCATTAACTTGTTTCATTTATGGAACGATGACACTTAATTTGTGCACTGCTCCTAGCGATGAAAGAGGCCTTCACAAGCAGAAACTTATTCTAGAAAGGCATACCTGGGACTTTATACCACTCCCAGGGTATAATAAACAGGATATGTGAGTAGAACCTAGAGTCAGAAGAAGAAGCATATCTTAAAGAGTTGCTGGGGCTAGAATGGTAACACTCCTGTGGGGATAAAGCAGGGCTTCAGTGAAATAGTTATTCAACAAGCAATAAAGAGGGGAATTACAGCGCTTGACCCAGTGTTCTAATGAAAAAGGACATGAAGCGCCCAATCAGAATTTAAGAGTTTCTGTTTCCTTAGGGTCTCTCAAGAACATGAACTGATCTTTGCTCTCTCATAAAACACCAATGAAATGAAAGCAGATGGACTAGAAAAAAGAGACATACTAAGGCAGAGAAAACCATGAACTAGAATAGTCATCGACAAGCGCTGCAAAGAATGGCATGGTAATCTCAAATAAAACAATCAAATAACCTAAAAACTGATTTTATACAAAAGAATATGAATTGGAATAGCGTCAGACTTTTCACCCTCAACACTAAGTGTTAAGTCAACGGAGCAATAACTTCAGAGTTTGGAAGTAAAATTATTTTGACTACAGAATTCTATACAGAGACACATAACATAATATTTAAATGTGAGGGCACACAGCCTCTAAGACATTACCACTCACCACCATCTTAGAAAAATTTTCCCAAAAGGTTGAAGTGTGTGGGGATCTGCAAATGACTGAAATTCATGTTAAGTGTATTTTTTATTATTTTATACAACAATGAGATTATAGATAAACTTATTAATAGTGACAGAAATATATAAATTTAAATGCTTGTTAAAATTATGTTTAATCACTAGAATAAAAAGAGGAAGTAAATATACTCAATATAAACTTAATATCTTCAGATTCTGTGTTACTGTGTTTTAAATAAGTACAGTATGCTTTGAGTAAGAGGCTGACAAAGAACTTGGAAATGTAAAATTACTTTGAAAAAAATAAATAAAACAAAACCAGAAACCAAAAACAATCCCTAGTAGGTAAATGGAACAGCAGAGTGGATACAGCTGATGAAAAGAGGTATTTCTCCTGAACACGATTGTTTTTAAAAAGGGGTAAAAAGGAGCTAAAAATAATAGTAAGAGAAAAGTTAGGAGACACAAAGTCTAGATCCACAAATTAAACCAAGTTGGAATTATAGAAGAAACTCGGGGACTGGAGAAGAGGACACAATAGAAAACAAATCCGGAGTTCAAAAAAACAGAAATCCTCAGATTAACAGGACTCAATGAGTGCTCAGCAGGAGGAAGAAAAAGACATACCACTTGACAAGTCCTGGGGACATTTTGGAACTCTGAGAATAAAAGGAAGAATTCTACTCATTTCCAGAAAACAAAACAAAAACTAGACTATCTACAAAGGAACAAGAATACACAATTCATCATCAGTAGTGTTGTCAGACTTTTGAGGGAAAATGATTTTTTAAAATAAAATTTGTCTGAAAATATTACAAAAGTAGAACATATTTGTTGCAATCTCCTCTACTTTCCCCATTCTCTCCCACTTTAGACACCAATGTAACAGTCAGGTATATCCGCCTTTTTGTTCTTCATACAAACACATATACATATGTTATTTGTTTTGTGTTTATCTTTACAGAAATGGGATTATATTATACACGATACAATAAATATCCTTGTATAGCCTTATAGTAGTGTTTTAATTTCAATAACATAGGTTCTTCAAAGTTGTATGTGTATTTTTTAGTTTAATGCACATTTCCACCTCATTTGCCCAAATTTCTACCAATAATGCATGTCTACCTTGAAGGTATAAAAATGCCTGTTTCCCCACATTCTTATCATTTTTGCTAGTACTATGCTATAAGGTATGAAAATAATTTTCAAGCCAGAATTCTGTAACTAGATAAACTAGCATTCAAGTATAACAACAAAACATACATATTTTTGGACAAGCAAGGATTCCAAAAGTTTACCACCTACAAATGAGATAATTACTCGTGGACCTACTCAGGCATAGAGAGAAGATAATATATTTAAAAAGAAGACATAAAAATCAATAAAATTAATGAGCAATTAAACCACTAAAACATGCAATTAAATCTGTCGATAATTGTTCACACCAGATTCCTATGAAATGAGAAGCATATAATACTTAATAACATGGGCTAAAGATCTAAAGAGAATTCAGTATGGGAGGTTAGACTAGTAGACACTGATTAAATGAAAATCTTTTTAAAAATGTGTTAAAATCTTAAGGATAACTAATGAAAATCATTAAATAAGATATATATTAGGTTGATGCCAAACTAATTGCAGTTTAAAAGGTTAAAAAAAAAAAAATTGCAAAAACCGCAATTACTTTTGCACCAACCTAATAGTTTCAAATCTCTAGAATTAAAAAAATAAAGAAAATTTGACCGGTCCTATAAAAATTTATAAAAAGCAACAACAATGGAACATACCAAAGAGAAAATAAAAATAAGAAAGCAGAAAAAGCCCAAACACATCAGTATTCACAGTAAATGAAAGGTTAATATATTAAGAAAAAGGCATTTGGGCAGTTAGATAGTTGGTTAGAGTGCAAGCTCTGAACAACAGGGTTGCCGGTTCGACTCGCACATGGGCCAGTGAGCTGCACCCTCCACAACTAGACTGAAGACAAGGAGCTGCCGCTGAACTTCCAGAGGAGCAGCTGGATGGCTCAGTTGGTTAGATAGAGTGCAAGCTCTCAACAACAGGATTGCCGGTTCAATTCCCGCAAGGGATGGTGGGCTGTGACCCCTGATACTAAAGATTTGAAAAAGGCAACTGGACATGGAGCTGAGCTTTGCCCTCCACAACTAGGCTGAAGGACAACTTGGAGCTGATGGGCCCTGGAGAAATACACTATTCCCCAATAAAAAAAATTTTGTTTAATCAATTAAAAAATAAAGAAAAAGGCATTCATATTTGATTTGTTTAGTTTTTAAGGATGCTATAGGTTGTTTATAAAAGAAACATGAAGATTAAAAATAAAATGACAAAAAGATAAACTAGACAAATGTTAAAAACAAAGATGTCACGACTATCAAAAATCAAATGAAATGTTTGTCTTGTACACCTGAAACTAATAAATTTTTTTTAAAAAAAAGAAAGACTAGCTTTCTAAACATTTGTTAAGGGGAAGTTACAGGAGTATTATGTGTGGTCACTGGTCTCTCACCCTTAGCTGATAAAAGGAGAGATGAGTGTCAAGTCATCAAACCTTCAGTCTGGGTTCGCTTTCCTCTGGAGGTTTTAGAAACTAAGCCACTTTACACAAACACACCTAAAATGAAGGAAGATTGAATGTGAAATTGTCAAGTTGTGTAATGTTTGACTTTCTTCTACAAAATATGGAAGGTAAACTGAGTGATTTTTTTTTCTCCTTCTTAGAAATACTTGGAAACTTTGATAAAGAAATCTTGTGGTTGGAGTTAGGGGTTTTAAGTACAGAGAGAGATTGTCTCATCACCAAAAATTATTATCTTAAAGTCTTGTTATTTCAGTTTACTATGCGTTGCCTCCACAAATAAATTGTGTGTATAAATGTAAAAAAAAAAAAAAAAATCAAATGAAATGAAATTTAACAAAAAACACTAAATTTGCTACAGATGGATATTATATATTAATAAAGTATACCATATATTAATATCATATATTAAATTAATACCACATATTAATATCATATATTAATATATATTAAATATATCAATGATATTCATATATTAATATATTAATATCATATATTTAAAAAGATCTACCAAGATATAATATTCATGAACCCTTCTGCATAAAACAAAATGGCTACAAAGTATATAAATAACAAACTTTTATTAGTATTAGAAGAAACTGACAATCACAGGGAAGGCTTTAAACACTTCTCCCCCAAAAGTCAACAGATCAAGGATATTGTAGTTTTCCTTAGGGCTAATACAATAAACAAATTCAGCAAATTTGAAGGTATAAGATCAATATGCAAATGTCAGATGTGTTTCTCTATGCCAGAAATGATCTAAAAAGGAAATTAAAAATAATTTCATTTACAAAAGCATCCAAAGTAAAATACCTAGAAATAAATGTAACCAAGGAAGCAGAAGATTTATACACTGAAAACTACAAAACAATGCTGAAAGAAATAAGAAATTAAAGAATGCCTAAATAAATGGAAAGACATCCATGTTCATGTATTCAAAAATGAAGTATTAAGATGGCAACACTTCCCAAAATGATCTACAGATTCAATGTAATCCCTATCAAAATTCTAATGGCCTTTTTTTTTTCTTTTGCAAAAACAGATAAGCTGATCCTAAAATTCATATGGAACTGCAAATTCATATGCAAAGGGTTGTGAGGAGCAAAAACAATATTGAAAAAGAAATAAAGTAGGAGGACTCACTGATTTAAAAACTTACTACAAAGCGATTGTAGTCAGTGTGGTACTAGCATAAGGGTAGGCATATAGACCAATGGAATAGATTTGAGAATCCAGAAATATACCCAAACATCTGTGGCCAAATGATTTTTTAAATAACCTGCGAAGGGCATTCAATGGGCAAAAATTAAGTCTTTTCAAAAAAATGGTGCTGGGAAAACTGGACAGTCACATGCAAAGGAATGAAGCTGGACCCCTATCTAGTATCACATACAGAAATTAAATCAAAATGGATCAGCAATGTAAGAGCTAAACCGTAAAGCTCTTAGATGAAAGCCTAAGGAAGGATCTGTATGACATCAGATTTAGCAATGGATTCTTAGATTTAACAGCAAAAGCATGATGAATAAAAGAAAAAAATAATTTGGACTTCATCAAAATAAAAAGCTTGGGCATCAAAGGACATTATCAAGACATATTTGACAAGGGTTTAATATCTAGAATATATAAACAACCCAACAACAAAAAGACATATGACCCAATTTAAAAAATGGGCAAATGACTTGCACAGACATTTCTCAAAAGAAGATACATAAATGCTCAATAAGCCCAGGAAAACATGTTCAACATCTTGGTTATTAAAAAAATTCAAATGAAAACCACAATGAGATACCACTTCACACCCATTAAAATAGCTTTAAATTAAAAAAAAAAAAAAAAAAAAGAAAAACAAGTGTTGATGAGAAATGAGAAATAGAGACCCTCAAACACTGATAGTGAGAATGCAAAATGGCAGATCCGCTGTGGAAAGGTCTGGTGTTTCCTAAAAAAGGTGACAGAATTACGTATGACCCACCTATTCAACTCCTACTAGGTATATGAGGTGTGATCAAACAATATGGTAAATATTTAAATTTTTAAAAAAATATTAAAGTAAAAGATACACAGCCATTAATTCCTCACAAAATACTCCCCCTCACTTCGAAAACACTTATCCCATCATTCTTGTCACTTTCTGAAGCAGTTCTGGACGTCCTCTTTCATGTCTTTAGTTTCTTGCTCTCCCCCCACCACCCCACACACACGGGAGAAATGAAAACATATGTACATACAGAAACTTGTACATGAATGTTTATAGCATTATTATTCAAAATAGCCAAAAAAGAAACGAAGTACACGCTACAATTTGTACGAAACTTGTAAACATTACGCTAAGAGAAGGAAGCCAGACACAAAGGTCACATATATGGTTCCTTTAATATGAAATATCGAGAATACGCAAATGCATAGAGACAGAAAGTAGAGGGTACCAGGTGGTAGTGGAAGGGGAAAACAGGAAATGATTAGTTAGTGGATATGAGGATGTTGAAACAGTTTTGCAATGAAAGAGGGGGTGGTTGCATAATATCCTGAATATACCAACTACCAATGAACTGTACACTTAAAATGATTTATGTATGCTACCTGAATTTCACCTCAATTAAAAAGGGGCAATCATAAAATGTCCTTATGTTCTGACAACATCCAATTTAGAGCAAACGTCTACTTCCTTAGACTCTCTAAAATTAACCACCCAAAGTCCAAATTTTATAATAGGTTCTTTCCAATACCCTCTTAAAATCAGGAACAAAGGTTCCCTATAGTGTGCAGAATTCCTCACTGCAACAAGTAAAAAACTTGTTCAACTATAGGTGTTCATGCTCATCTTTTTGGCTGGAGGTCATTGACAAGAGTAACAACTAAGTTCTCAACAGAAACAATAGAAGACAGAACACAAAGGGATAACATCCTTGTTCAAAACAACAACAAAAAAATTGCCAATCCAGAATTCTAACTGCTGAAAAACTATCATTCAAAAGTGATGGTGAAATGCAAAACATGATTACACAACAAAAACTGAATTTCTCGGCACAAATCTACATCAAAGGATATACTAAAGGATGTTCTTTGGGGAAATAAAACAAAATGATCACAGATGCAGGAAGGAATAAAAAATGATAAAAATGGTTAATTATGTGGGTAAATTTAAAATAATGACATAAATGATGATGATGTCCTATGGAGATTAAAATATATAAGTGGAGGTAAAAATACATGATTATAGCAAATACACTGAGCAAGGGGTAAGGGGGAATTAATGGAATTGAAGTGTTTTGGGCTCCTTGCATTGTCTGGAAGACACAAAATATCTGAATTAGACTCATAGGTCAAGGATGCACATTGCAATCTCAGGGCAGTAGTTACCAAAAGCGTGGTCTGCAGAGCCCCTGGGGGCCCGGAGACTTTCTTAGGGGGTCCTCAACATCACAAATATTTTCATACTAATGCTAAGAACGTATTTGCCTTTTTTCCTCTCATTCTTTTACAAGTGGATAATGGAGTCAGTCGTCCAGAATGTCTTGTGATATCCCAATGCATTAAAGCAGAAGCAGGTATGAGAACCCAGGTGTCTTCCATTAAGCTAGGTATTAAAGAGATTTGCAAAAACGTGAAAACAATGCTACTCTTCTCACTTTTGGAAAGTATATTTTTCACAAAATTATGTTATTTATATTAGTATTTCACGGGATATTCTTGTTCCCCCAAACAGAAAATTATCTGGCCTAATATCAATTGCGCCAAGGTTGAGAAACACTGATATAACCAAATAAAAGTTCTTTTTAAGAATTTAAATCGGTCTTGAGAACACAGTGTGAGATTCACTGATCTAAATAAATAAAAGGATAATATGACGTCATGGATTGGAAGATTTAGTATCTTGAAGATGTCAGCTCTATCTCAAATTTTAAAAGACTCAATTTTCATACAACTGACAGGTGATTATAACAATTTATATAAAAGTGCAAAAGGTCAAGAAGAACAAGGTGGAAAGACTTGCTTTATTGAAATATAGACTAGTTATAACGTCATGTAAATTAAAACGGTGATTTTGGCATAAGGATAAAGTAGACAAATGGGGGGCGGGGGAACAGATCCCAGAAACAGACTCCTGTGTATAAGGTCACTTGATTTATGACAAGGGAGACGTGATTTATCACAGGGGAGACAATCTTTTCAACAAATGGTGCTGCATAAAATGTGTATCCATAATAAAAAAAGAATACTTAGAATATTCTGAACATAATATTCAGAATTAGTTCAAGGTAGAAGGTAACTCTAAGTACATGATAAACAATGCACAAAATAATACACAATATTCAGTTCCAGGAAGAAGGTAGAAAGCAAAACCACAAAGCCTCTACGACAGTATCTCTCATCTTCGGCACTGGTGATACTTTGGGCTATGTAGCTGTTTGTGCGCTGTAGTATTCTGTGCGCTGTAGGATGTTTAGCAACATCCCTAGCCAATCCACAGGAGGCCAGGAGTATTCCACCCGCCTAGTTGTAAAACCTAAAAATATCTTGAAATATTGTCAAATGTCCCACCCCGGTGGTGAAAAGTGTGGGGTGAGGGAAGAAGGAAATTGCTTGTAGTTGCGAACCACTGTTCTAAAAGATAACATAAGAGAATATCTTCATAATCTTGGAGCAGGGAAAAGACTTCTTCAACAGTACACAAGAAGCATGACTATGAAGGAAAACAATGATAAATCGGACTACATTAAGATCTTCCTTTCATCAAAAAAGAATATTAATGCTGAGAAAATGAAGTCAAAATGGGACATATTTTTCCAACAAATGTAACTAAACAAAGGGCTTCTATCTAGCACGTATAAAAACACCTAAAAACAAAAGGAAAAGGACAGAAACTCCAATAGAAAAAACAGGTCTCACATTCATAAAATATATAACACCTATAAATCAGTAATATACAAAGCTCAATAGTAATAATAAAGAAAAAAAGGTAGGGGGAGAGAAGACGTCACAAAAGAGGATATCAAAACAGCCAATAAATTTATGAAAAAGTACTCCATCTCATTTGGAAGCAAGGAAAGGCATACTCCAGAGGGCTAAAATTAAAGAGGCTATTAATACCAAGTACTGGTGAGAATATGGAGCAACAAGAACCCTCATATCCTATTGATGGATAGGTATGAATCACTTTGAAAACAATTCTTGTGTTATCTTCCAAATTTGAACATGTATACATGAACGACCCAGCTATTCTACTCCTGGTAATACTCAACATAAATGTACCCAAAGAAACATGTACGAGACTCTTCATATGACAGTATTATTCAATCCAAATGTGCAAAAGTAAATCTACGAGTCAGCTATCGCTACATGTGAAAATATCCACTAATCTCCCAAAGATAGTGTTGATAAGCAAAATAAGCAGAGACAAATACTACTACTATATAATTCTATTTCCATATAAGTCCAAACGCAGGTTTTCAAAATAAAGCTATATATGTATTATTTGAAGCCAGGACAGTGGTTACTCAAGGAAATTAAAAAGGGAAAGAGATTGGGAAAGGAAACATAGGGGGTTTCTGGATTGCAGGTAGTACTGGACTTCTTGATCTGTGGTGGTACTTTGTGGTGATTCACTGAGCTGTATACATACACTCTGTGCACTTTCTTGTATGTATTAAATTCCAATTTTTTAAAAAGACACCTTTTATATGCTGTATATGCAACCTAGAAATGAATAATTACAAAAATACTTTAGCTATTAAAATCATGTCAGGGAACATAACTTTCCACATCTTACAGTTCAGGATCCTTTGTCTAATTAAATAAAGTATCTTAAAAAGGGCTGAGTTTTCAGTATGCTACAGGAAAACATAATGAAATATATTTAAATTTGCTTTTCTATGTGTTACATTACCTTGACCATCTGAAAAAAAATCCCGTTTCTTAGCTTTATATGAGACAAAATAAAAGACACATCTTAGAAAATGGTGATATTAAAGTTAAAGATGTTTGTTTCTAATATTAAAAATATATTTTTCAAACATTTAGACACCAAGAGGATTAAGGCAAAATATAAATGATGCCTGAACTAAATAAAGGAGATTTACATAAAAAATTTGTATGCTTCCCTCCCCACCAAACTAAGTCTTGATTTATATTTTTATATTCCACGTGGCATTTTATAAAACTCACTTTTATGCCAATTATTATTTTATATACAAAATAAGAATCAAACATTCATAATAAAAAGTCGCTTAATATCAAATAGATCTCCTCTGAATCTAAACATGTATGTAGAACAACACACACTTAACAGCAGACATTCTGATTCATTTTTAAGCCAAGTAGTGCCACCAAGTGGTAGCAAATTCTTTTTCCAAAATACCACTCTGAAGCAACAGCAAAAGTTATACTAGAATACTGAAATGGAAAATCAATCTTTCAATAAATGTTAATAAGACTGTAGAATATCTTGGCACAAAAGTTTAAAAACAAAAGAGGTCAATCTTTTGGGGGCAAAGTATGTATTACTATGATGGATTTAGAGTTTTAATATTAAGTTTTTCTTAGAAAGCAAGGAACTATGAATGTAATATTGTAGTGCTTACTCTTTGTTGCTCGTTTTTAAATCCGTATTTTCTTAAAAGACTTAAGTTGCTTTAGAAATTAATGAAACAAACACACAGTAAAAGAGTGAAGGTTTTAGAACACTGTTACAGTCTTTATTTTTTATTTATTGGGATGACAGTGTTTAGTAAAATTACATCGGTTTCAGGTGTACAATTCTGTAATACAATCATCAATATATCACAGTGGGTGTTCATCATCCAGAGTCAGTTCTCCTTCCATCACCATCTATTTAACCTCCTTTGCCCTCATCTACTACTCTCTACCCCCTTACTCTCTGGTAGCCACTAAACTGTTGTCTGTGTCTATGAGTTTCTGTTCCTTTGTTTTATATCCCACATATCAGTGAAATCATACGGTTCTTAACTTTTTCTGTCTGACTTCGCTTAGCATAATAATCTCAAGATTTATCCATGTTGTTGCAAAAGGCACTATTTCATCTTTTCTTACAGCATAGTATTCCATTGTGTATAGATATATACCACATCTTCTTTACCCAATCATCCATCCGAAGGACACATTTTGGTTGTTTCCATGTCTTGGCCACCGTAAATAAAGCTGCAATGAACACTGAAGCACATACGAGGTATAACAATTAAGTTCGCGAACTTGCCACCATGCGCTGACATTGGCAGCACTGTACAAATAGCTCAGTAAGGTCTCATAACCTTAGGATATCAATGTCTCACAGTTGTGTTCGTGTTGACATGTGGCAGTGTCTTGCTGAGTGGCATTATTGTTGCGTGTTTTTGTGTGCCGTCACAAGAATGTCAGAGCTTGAATTACAGCAACGAACAAACATTAAATTTCTTGTTAAACTTGGATAGAGTGGAAGTGAAATTGGGGACGTTAGTCCAAGTTGATGGGGATAATGCCATGTAGAAAACGGCAGTGTACAAATGCATTAAACGTTTTTATGAGGGGAGAGAAGGTGTCACTGATGAAGAGAGGTCAGGGCAGCCAGGAATGAGAACTGACAAAAACATTGCAAAAATTCATCAAATTGTGCGCCAAAATCATCGGCTGACTGTGAGAGGCATAGCAGACCAAGTAAATTTCGACAGAGCAACAGGAAAATCATAACTGAAAATCTTGGCATGAGAGAGGTGTGTACAAAAATGGTCCCGAAGGAGCTCACCGATGAACAAAAGCAAAGGAGAGTCGAAGTTTGCCAAGACCTTTTGGAGAGGCTAGACGATGTCTTGGGCCGTGTTATCACTGGTGATGAAACATGGGTGTAACCAATACGACCCTGAAACAAAGCGTCAAAGTGCACAATGGAAGTCAGCCAATTCTCCATGACTAAAAAAGTTCCGTCAGTCCAAATCAAGAGTCAAAACGATGTTGCTAACCTTTTTTGATATCAGAGGGATTATTCATCGTGAATTTGTACCAACTGGACAGTTAACCAAGTTTACTATTTGGAAGTGCTGTAAGCTGCATGAAAGACAAAAACAACCTGAACTTTTCGCAAGCGATTCATGGCTCTTGCATCACTACAAGGCACCAACTTACACGGCACTGTCTGTGAGGAAGTTTTGAGCCAGTAAACAAACAACTGTGTTGGAACACCCTCCCTACTCACCTGATCTGGCCCCCAGTGACTTCTTTCTTTATCCGAAGATAAAGGAAATATTGAAAGGAAGACATTTTGATGACACTCAGGACATCAAAGTAATACGACAACAGCTCTGATGGACATTCCAGGAAAAGAGTTCGAAAATTGCTTTGATGGGTGGACTAGGTGCTGGCATCGCTGCATTGCTTCCCAAGGGGAGTGCTTTGAAGGTGACCATAGTGATATTCAGCAATGAGGTACGTAGCACTTTTTCTAGGATGAGTTCGTGAACTTAACTGTCAGACCTATTACACATGAAGGTTCCATATTATTGTGTTATATATGAATAACTAGTAATTTTTGCTTTATTCAATATACAAAGATCATCTCTACCATGCTTTCTGCTAACTGGTGGGGCCTAAAGAATATCTGTTTGGGCATATGAATAGGTTTACCTAAGAAAAAATCTGGTCCTGCCTACCTCTAGTACTGCAACCTTATGCAGCAATTAGATGGATTGATACACACATCAATTTCCTCAACGTTAAGAAGAAAACAACTTAGTTAGCTACTATATGCCAGATATAGAAAACACATACGGATCTCCTTTCAGCGTGCAATATTTAAAAAAAAAACCTTATATTTGAGGCCTTTGCAAATGACTGTAATTAAAATACTTTGCTAACTGTCCTTTTCTATGGCCAAGAAAATTGTGGACTAGCGGTCCACAAAAAAACCTAGCTGTGCTTCAGAAAAACCCTAGCTGTACTTCAGAAAAAACTTGTCTTTTCAAAAACACAGGTTGCAGAACTTCTTCCTTGGCATTTCTGATTCAATTTTGCTAAGGTCCACAGTATTTTTAAGTACTCACAGACAACTCTAATATGTAGTCAGAATCATCTTGAACAGGTTTTTCAAACAGGTCTGCACTTGGAGACCTATTAAAAAATTCAGATGCTCAGTCTGAAGAATTTGGAAATGTGATTCTGGCACTATTAACTTTAAATAATATTAAAATATTATATACATATATATTATATGTAAAAGACTACACACACACACACACACACACACACTAAAAGAATCTCCTAGGGACCTCTGTTAAACAACATTCATATATATCATATAGCAGTGTTAACTACAATCATCATGTTGTAACTTATATCCCTAGTACTTATTCATCTTATAACTGGAAGTTTGTACTTCTCGACCAATCCCCTTTCCCCTACCTCTTGTTAACTACAAATTTGATCTCTTTGTCTATGAGTGTGTGTGTGTGTGTGTGTGTGTGTGTGTGTGACACAGGGGGAGGAGGGAAGGGAGAGAAGGGAGACAGAAAGAGAGGAAAGAAAGATAGATGACTGAATATTATTCAGCTATAAAAAATAGGCAATCCTGCCATTTCAACAACATGGATGGGCCTCGAGGGAATTATACTAAGTGAAATAAGTCAGGCAGAGAAAGAAAAATACTGTATGATCTCACTTACATGTAGAATCTAACACACACACACACACACACACACACACACTCACACTCCACATACACAATTTCTTTATCTGTTTATCCATTGATGGATACATACTTAGGTTGTTTCCATGTCATGATTATTGTAAATAATGCTGCTATAAACATGGGGGAGCAGATATCTTTTTGTGAGTTAATGTTTTCATTTTCTTCAGATAAATTCTCAGAAACAGAATTGCTGAATCATATGGCAGTTGCGTTTTTAATACTTTGAGGAACCTCCATACTGTTTGCCATAGTGGCAGCACCAATTTTTATTTGTACCAACAATTCCTGTTTCTCTGTATCTTTTTTTTGCTTTCTCTTTTTATTGTACCTATGAGATAGAAGCTAACTAAACTTACTGCAATAATCATTTCACAATATATGTAAACCAAACCATTATGCTGTACACCCTAAATTTATACAACAATACATGTACATTATATGTCAATAAAACTGGAAAAAACAAAAAACAATAATGATAGAAAAAATCAACATGCAAAAGTCAGCTGCATTTCCATATACTAACAACGACCAAGCTGAGAAAAAAAATTAAGAAAACAATTCCATTTACAACATCAAAAAGAATACAATATTTAGGAGTAAACTTAACCAAGGATGCTAAAGACTGGTACAGTGGAAGCTACGAACACTGCCGAAAGAAATTAAAGATGACAAAATAAATAAAGACAGTTAGTGTTCATGGACTGAGAGACATAATAATGTTAAAATGTCCCACCCAAAGCAAATTTAATGCAATCCGTATCAAAATCCCAATGGCATTTTTTTTACAGACAGAGAAAAATTAATCTTAAAGTTCATTTGGAATCTCAAGACACCCCAAATAGATAAAAACAATCTTGAAAAAGAACAAAGTTGTAGGTCTTACGATTCCTAATTTCAAAACTTACTATAAAACCACAGTAGTAAAAACAGTATGGTATTGGGGGCAGCCAGATAGCTCAGGTGGTTAGAGCACAATGCTCATAACATTAGGGTTGCTGATTCTATCCCCACGTGGGCCACTGTGAGCTGCGCCCTCCACAACTAGATTGAAACAACTACTTGACTTGGAGCTGATGGGTCCTAGAATAACACACTTAAAATAAATAAAAGTTAAAAAAAAAAAAGTGTGGTACTGGCATAAAGACATACAGACTATCGGAATACAATAGAGAACCTAGAAATACACCCTCACGTATAAGATCAAATGATTTTTGACAAGGATACCAAGACCATATGACAGGAATAGACAGTCTTTTCGACAAATGGTGCTGGGAAAAAGCTGGATAAACACATGCAAAATAATGAAGTTTGATTCTTACCTTACATCACGCTATGATCTCAATGTTTGTGCTCCCTCCAAATTCATATGTGGAAATCCTAACACTCAATGTGATAGTATTAGGAGGTGGAGCCTTTGGGAGGTGATTAGCTCATGAGGAAAGAGATTAATGCCCTGAAAGAAGAAGCTCTAGAGAACTCCCTGCCCCTTCTGCCATGTAAAGACACAAGAGGAAGTTTCTGACCTGGAAAAGGGCCCTCACATTTGACCACGCGAGCACCTTGATCTTGGACTTCCAGCCTACGGAACTGTGAGAAATAAATTTTTGTTGTTTATAATCTATCCAGTCTGTGGCATTTTGTTACACCAGCCCAAATAGACTAAGACACACCATACGTACAAATTAACTCAAAATGGATCAAAGACCTAAACATGAGAGCTAAAACTATACAACTCTTAGAATAAAACATAGGGAAAAAGCTTCATGACATTTGATGTCGCAATTATTTCTTGGATGTGACACCAAAAGCACAGGCAACAAAAGTAAAAATGAATAATGGGACTAAGTCGAACTTAAAACCTTCTGTGAACCAAAGGAACTTGTGGAATAGGAGAATATATTAGTAAATCGTATACCTAAATACACAAAGAACTCTGTGACACATAATAAATATGTATTTGGTCTGTGCCCCTGGTTTCTAACAAAAAGTACCTAAAACCCTTCTAATTTCCTGAGTGATAGGAAAATCTTACAGAAAGATCCTAAATCCCTTGGAATTTCCTTAGTGATAAGAGTATCTTTTGTTCTAATGAAGTGACTCTTGGTGGGTTCCTGGGTGGGGGCTGGTCACCAGAAAGACCAAGCCATAATTAGAAGCTTGAAACTTTCCAGCCTCACCTTCCTCATCCTCTGGGTGAGGGGAGAGGAACTAAATATTGAGTTAATAATAGATCAAACCTACATAATTTAAGACTCCATAAAACTTTCCAATTTTTCAAATATTTTGTTTCACATTCCTTAAGCAAGTGGTAATGTTCTAGAAATTCCAATAGTTCAGTGGCCAAACATCCCTCCAGACCACATATGTATCTAGAAACAAATTTTTAAAAAATCCTTGACAACATTATCACTGTAGGTATAAATAATAGTGAACTGCAGAGCTACTACTAAAGTAAATATCTTCAAAGACAGCCGATGGCAGAAATCAGAAATATTTCTCTAACCTCCAGATTTAATGCACCTGTTTACCTGTGGCAGGTATGAATGGGTGAGAAGAGTCACTACAAAAACAACTGTTTTATAGTCATTTTGGCATGAGAATTAAGTAGAGTAGAATTCTCTTTCAGGCATTTTGATCTTTCTCCCATTGCCTAACACTTCATTTCAAACTACTTAGGCATATTCTAAGATTGGAAGGAGTGGTCAACACACGTAAATATAGGGGGAGCCAGATAGCTCAGGTGGTTAGAGCACAAGCTCTGAACAGTAAGGCTGCCGGTTCGATTCCCACATGGGCCAGTGAGCTGTGCCCGCCCTCCACAACTAGATTGAGGACAACAAGCTGCCACTGAGCTGCTGGTAGGGTGGCCAGATGGCTCAGTTGGTTAGAGTGTGAGCTCTTAACAACAAGGTTGCTGGTTCAATTCCTCATGGGATGGTGAGCTGAAACCCCTGCAACTAAAGATTGAAAACGGCAACTGGACTTGGACCTGAGCTGCGCCCTCCACAACCAGATTGAAGGACAACTACTTAGAGCTGATGGGCTCTGGAGAAACACACTGTTCCCCAATAAAAATTTAAAAAACAACAAGACAGGTAAATATAAGTTAAGGTTTAACTTCTTTATAATTGGATATATATATATATATATGTAAAATTAAAAATTATACAATTGCAAAATTTCTTAGATCTTTCCATAGCACTACCATAAAATTACAGGCAATTTATTCAAAAGTTACTTTTGTCATTTAGAACATTTGAGGACTATCACTCTATAACAGTTGCTATATTCTGATATACCAATTAATTACATGTGTTTTGTTTTTTTTGTTTTTTTTAAGGAGGGCGCAGCTCACAGTGGCCCATGCGGGGATCGAACCACCAACCTTTGTGTTATCAGAATCACATTCTAACCAACTGAGCTAACTGGCCACCCCGCTACTATTTTTTTAAAAGGCTAAGTAATTTAAAGATTTTAAACCTAATGATTTTTACGAAACAATCCCTTCCACCTCCCCCCACCCCCCTCCTCCCCACACACACACTCAGTACAACTATAAAATCAGGAACACAAGAGATAAACCAAAGGTGGTAAGAGGGAGATGAACGTTGCTAGGGACCTTGGGACTGGAGGATACTAGAAGGACATCTTATGATCCTGCACCCAACAGGTGACCCGGGTCCACTGTTTCCCAATAAAGCACCAGAAGGTAGCTCAAGGAGGCTCATTTCTTCTCTGGACCAATCAGTAGTCCCAACCAGATAAACTCAGCAGAAGCAGCAAGGGGTATCAACTGGAAGCTCTGCTGATAATAAAAGCACTGTCCTTCATTGTCAGGTTGAGAGATTGCCTTCCCCTACCCAGAAGATAGGGAGCATTCGCAAGGGGATCCCACAAAAAGCACCAAATCCAGATAGCATTCTTTGTATCACCAGAGACTACCTCTCCTTACCTAAAGGCAACAGGTGGCCTGGTCTGGGAAAGCATCTCCCTACAGCCCCACCCGTAGAATGAGTGGGAGCAGGGACGAGTGGGAGGCATGAAATAAATCAAGTACTCATAAATAAAAACAATACTTAGATAATCAGACTGTCACTGAAACCACAGCCCACAAAAGTAGACCAAGACCTGCATGCTTTATCTGAACAGGTAGGTATATACTTATTAAATTTTTAAAGGTCCAGAATCTCTGAAAATAGCTAAAATGTACAGAACAGAAAAATCACCTGTCATACAAAGAATCAGAAAAATCACAACTTTAATGAGAAAGAAAATCAACGGACACCAATGATAAAAATCAAATGTTAGAATATACTCTGACAAATGTTTTAAGCAATCATTATAAAAAACTGATTCAATAAGCTGCAACTTCTTAAGCAAATACACAGAACCTATAAAAAAGCAAATAGAAATTATACAAACTCAACACACTTTCAAAAACTTGTTGGATAAGCTCAATAGTAGAATAAAGATGATGTCAGAATCAGTGTACTTAAAGACAGAACAATAGGATACACTCAATCTAAATAACAAAGAGAAACTAAAGAACAGAGCCTTAGGGAGCTGTGAGAAAAATAACGAAAAATTCAATATTCATGTCATTGGAATCTCAGAAGGAAAAGAGAAAGAAATGTGAGGCTAACAGAATATATGAAAAAATTCTGACTGAAAACCCCCCAAATCTGGTGAAAGATACATGAGAAATCTAAGAAACTGAATAAACCCTATACAAGAAAAACCTAAACAAATACTTGCCAAAAATCATATAATTAAAACATTTGAAAGCTAAAAACAAAGAAAACATCCAAAAAATTAACCAATAACATATCACCTACAGAGAAAACCAAGGTGAATAACAGAGTTCCCATCTGAAATTAAAAAGAAGTTACAGTATTTTTTAAGGGCTGAAACAAAAGAACTATCAATTGTCAATTCTATATCCAGTGTAACAATTCTGTAAGAGTGAAGGGGAAATGAAAACACTGTCAAACAAACAAACAAGAAAACTAAACTAAAAAAAAAATATTGTCATTAGCAGACCTACACTTAAAGACTGGCAAAAGATCAGCCACAAAAGAAACGATAAAAGAAAAAAATCTTGGAACATATGGAAAGAAAAAATAAATAAAAAGAACAGAAGTATATATAACAAGAACAGACTATGCTTTTTATTATAAATTATCTTTCATGATTGAAACAAAGTTACGATATGATAATCAAGACACTAGTATTTAAAAGTGAGGAAGGTAAAGGAAAGGCAAATGGAAGTCAGGTTTCTAGATTTCACTCCAGGTGGTAAAACGCTGACACCAGTAAACTCTTAATAAGCTACATATGTATATTTTAACAGACAGAAAAACAAACCACTATAAAAATTACAGAGATAGAGTCAAAAATTCACTATCAATAAATGATGTAATCCTTTAAAAAATGTTCAAGTAACCCACAAGAAGGGAAGCAAAGAGAAAGAGAGAAATGACAATCGGAGGAAACATATAAAAAATTATCTTCAATGTATATGGTCTAAATACATCAATTAAAATAAAGAAAATGACACAGTCAAGATGGCGCCTTAGGTAAAACACTGCTTACATTCTCTCACACCACATCAAAATTATAACTAAACTACAAAACAATCACTATTGAGAATCACCTGAAATCTTGCTTAACGAAAGCCCTAGAACTAAGAACATGCAGAAAACGCCACCTTGAGACTGGTAGAAGGTGCAGAGACGTGAAACGGGCTGGTCCCACACCTGCATGTGACCATTACAAACTGGGAGGGATATCTCAGCTATGGAGGTCCCCCACCCAGGAGAAGAGAGAAGTCCCAACCCCACACCAGACTCCCCAGCCCAGGGTTCCAGTGCCAGGGACAGAAGTCCCCATAATTTCTAATTGTGAAAACCAGCAGTGATTGTGGCTGAGATGGAGAGCAACTGGAGTCTCTTAAAGAGATCACACCAGACTTACCCATAGAATCCCTTGCTCTGAGTTCCAGCGCTGGGGCAGTAGCCGGAGAAGTGGCAGGGACATATAGTGGGGAAATAAGTTGACTGGAGTCAGGAAGGGGGCTGGAGAAACAGCTCTTTCACAGATTTAGGAACTTGTGGAGGCCATCTTTTTTTGTTGAGTTCTCCCCCTTCCTAGTGTACAAACACAGGCACTGCCGTATCTGGGATACAGCAAGTTGGGTAACGGTAATAGTTCATCACACCCTGGTGAATCTGAGACTCTGTCCCACCCAACTTTCGTAAACACCCAAGCCACTTCCAGTGGTTTTTTTTGTACAGATCACCTACGTTGCTTCATGATTTCCCTAGGATCCCTCAAAGGTTCAAGGAACCCAGAAAAGCAGCAGTTGGCTTGACCGTCTCCTGTAGCTATGGCTGAGCTGGCCTAATCCCAGAACTAGCACAGCTGGCCTTGGTTCGCAGCTTACCCTCTTGAGTCACTTCCATACACAGCACAGCACACAGACATTTGCAGATTGCTTTGTGGCTCCTGCTGGGTGACTCCGGGTGTGGCACAGGCTGCGGCTGACTTGATCTGCAGCAGGTCCTCTCTCAGGCAGCCACAGGGCTGGTGCACCCAGTGGCCAGCTTTGAAACGAGCTGGAGCATCACCCATCCATCTCCAAGGACAACACACCCAAGGGGCAGCTGGAAAGGCACTAAAGCCACTGGGCCTCACAGGACACCTACTAAATGAGGACTCTCTACTAAAACATAGCAGCCCTACCTAATACATAGAAATAAACAAAGAAGCATCCATAATGGGGACATGAAGAAATATGTCCCAAATAAGACAGAACAAAGCTCCAGAAAATGACTAAATAAAATGGAGACAAGCAATCTATCAGATGCAGAGTTCAAAACACTGGTTATAAGGATGCTTGATGGTCTCAGGAAGAAATTAAACAAAGAGACAGGAAACATAAAAATGGAGATAGAAAAATAAACAGGAATCAGCCAGAAATGAAGAATACAATGACATAAATGAAAAATACCTTAGAATTAACAGTAGATTAGAAGAGAAGATCAAATCAGTGATTTGGAAGATAAGGTAACAGAAAATACCCATCAGAACAACAAAAATTTTAAAAAATGAGGATAGTAGAAGGGGCATCATCAAGCATACCAACATTCACATTAAAGGGGTACCAGAAGGAGAAGAGAGAGAGCATGGAATTGAAAACCTATCTGAAGAAATAACGACAGAAAACTTGCCAAACCTAGGACGAAATATTAGGTTTTTGCAATTATTTTCACCCTTTTAAACCACAATTACTTTTGCACCAACCTAATAGATATAACAGCAGAGTCCCAAACAAGATGAACCCAAAGAAGCCCATACCAAGACACATCAAAATTAAAATGTCAAACGTTAAAAACAAATAGAGAATCTTAAAAGCAGCAAGAGAAAAGCAGTTAGTTACCTGTAAGGGAGTTCCCATAAGACTATCAGCTGATTTTTCAACAGAAACATTGCAGGCCAGAAAGGACTGGCACGAAATATTCCACGTGACGAAAACAAGGACCTACAACCAAGACTACTGTACCCAGCAAGGTTATCAATTAGAATCAAAGGACAGATAAAAAGCTTCCCAGAAAAGAAATAGCTAAAGAAGTTCATCACCATTAAAATAGTGTTACAAGGAAATGTTAGAGGGACTTCTTTAACATAAAATACATATATATATATGTATATATGAATAAAAAAAGTGCCAATCACTACATACCTATCAACAATTACTTACAATGTAAATGGATTAAATGCTTCAATCAAAAGACAGTGGGCTGAATGGATAAGAAAACAAGACCCTTACATATGCCGCCCACATGAGACTCTCTTCAGACTGAAAGACACACACAGATGGAAAGTAAAGGGATGGGAAAAGATATTTTACGAAAAGTGGAATGAGAAAAAAAAAATACTTACACCAGACAAACTATACTTTTAAACACAGGCTATAACAAGAGACAAAGAAGGACCTAGTAATCCCACTTCTGGGTGTTTATCCAAAGAAACCCCAAAAGCTACTTCGAAGGGACGTGCTGATCCATATGTTCACTGCAGCATTATTTACAACAACCAAGATATGAAGGCAACCTGGCTGTCCCTGACTGGATGAATGGATAAAGAAGAGGTAGTACATATATACAGTGGAATATTATTCAGCCATAAAAAAGAAAAAGAAATCCAGTCATCTGTGACAACACAGACCTATAGGGTATTGTGCTGAGTATATTAAGTCACACAACAAAAGACAAATGTCATATAATTTCACTTATAAGCGGACCCTAAAGAACAAAATAAACAAATGAAAACAAACTCATAGAGAAAACATTTTGATGGTTGCCAGATAGGAGGGTGGATGGGGATGGATAAAAAAATTGAAAGGGATTAAGAAGTACAAATTGGTTGTATACAGAAGTCA
Organism: Rhinolophus hipposideros; assembly: GCF_964194185.1. Taxonomy (NCBI): domain Eukaryota; kingdom Metazoa; phylum Chordata; class Mammalia; order Chiroptera; family Rhinolophidae; genus Rhinolophus; species Rhinolophus hipposideros. The sequence goes on along the minus strand of NC_138054.1, from coordinate 27,263,876 downwards.
TGGGGATGTAGGATATAGCATAAGGAATATAGTCAATAACACTGTAATAACTATGTATGGTCGCAGATGGGTATTAGATATATTGGGGTGATAGACAGGAAGGGGTTGGGGGTAGAGTGAAAAAGGTGAAGAGATTAAATAAAAATTGGTACTTATAGAACAGTCATGGGGATGTAAAGTATAGGGAATATAATCAATAATATGGTAATAACTATGTATAGTGCCATGTGGGTACTAGTCAGGAGGGTCACTTTGTAAATTATATAAATGTCTAACCCCTATGCTGTACACGTGAAACTAATATAAAATAATATTGAATGTCAACTCTAATTGAAAAATTTTAAAAGGGGGGAAAGATAAATAAGAGGTTTAAATTTCCAGGTCTTGGGGATGTAATATACAGCATAAGAAATATAGTCAATAATATTGTGATAGCATGGTACAGTGTCACATTGTTGCTGGACTTATCATGTGATCACTTCTTTAGCATAGGAAATATAATCAATAATATGGTAATAACTACATATACTGCCAGAAGGGTACTATTGAATAACTATGATGTACACCTGAAAGTAATATAGTATTGTATGTTAGCTACGTTTTAATGAAAATCTTAAAAAGAAAATGACAGTGTGGAAAAAATACACATTACTATATGTTGCTTATAAGAAACTCATTTAGAATTCAATGATACACGTATGCTGAAAATAACAGTATGGAAAAAGATACACCATGCAACAAACATTTATTTTAAAGAGGCAAGAGTGATTATATTACTTTCTGGGAAAGTAGACCAGAACACAGAAAATTACTAGCAACCCAGAGCGACATTAAACTGATAAAAGGATGAACCAACCCAGAAGCCACAATTATCCTACATGTGTATGTATACATACTAAATAACACAACCTCAAAATACACTAACAAAACTGAAAGCTGAAGAAGAGATGAATTCACAACTGTAGTTGGAGACTTTAACACTCTCTGTCAGCAAATGATAAAACTACTAGACAGAATACAAGCAAGAATAAAAAAAATATGAACACAATCTACCAACAAAATCTTACTGACACAAATAGAACACTCCACCTAGCAACAAAGGAATACACTTTTGCAGTGCCCATGAAATACTCATGAAGACAGACAACATCCACAGCAATAAAACAAACCTGAACAAATTGAAAAGAATAGTAATCATACAGTGTTCTCTAACCACAATAAAACTAGAAATCAATAGTGTGGAAAAAAAACAAACAGGAAAATCTTTATCAATTGAAAATTAATACTTCTAAATAACCCATGCCTCAAATATTCTATAAAAAGTTTTTTAAAAAGAGAACTTAAATAAAATGCAACTTATCTAAATATGAGATATAGCCAAAACAATGCAAACAGGGAAATTTATATCACTGATCCATTTGAGAAGAGGAATATTCATTCCAATAGAAAAAGAAGAGCAAAATAATTCAAAAGCAAACAGAAAGGCGAAAAAAATATAATAGAAATAAATGAAATTGAAAACAAAAATATAACAGAAAAATCACTGAAACAAAAAGTTACATGAAAAAAATCAATAAAATTGATAAAATTCTAGCAAGACTAACAAAAATAAGAAAAGATAAAAATTACAAATTTAATAATAAAATCGGATATCGCTATAGACCCTAGATATCATAAAGATAATAAGGACATTCTATGAACAAATTTACAGACATAAATTTAACAATGTGGATGAAATGGTCCAATATTTTAATAAACACAACCAACCACAACACACTTAATATAAAATTAATATATTATAGCCCAGTAACTATTAAGGGCATTGAATTTTAGAATTGTGAAATTCTCCCCAAAAATAAACCTCTAGCTCAAGATGGTTTCATTGGAGAATTCCAAACTGGAAAATTATTTTAAATAATTTTTTAAAAGAATTAACACCAATTCTATTTAATCTTTTCCAGAAACTGGAAAAGGGAACATGTTCCAATTCATTTTATGAAGTTAGTATTACACTGTTACCAAAACCAGACAGTACAAAAATATAAAAACTATGATTTATATCTCAGAAGACCTTAAATGCAAAAATTCTAAGATATAAGCAATATGAATCAAACAATGTATAAAAACAATTATATGGGGTGGCCGAATGGCTCAGTTGGTTAGAGTGCGAGCTCTGAACAACAGGGTTGCTGGTTTGATTCCCACATGGGCCAGTGAGCCGCACCCGCCCTCCATAACTAGATTGAAGACAACGAGCTGCCGCTGAGCTTCTGGAGGAGCTGGCTGATGGCTCCATTGGTTAGAGCACGAGCTCTCAACAAGGTTGCCGGTTCAATTCCCACATGGGATGGTGGGCTGCACACCCTGCAACTAAAGATTGAAAACGGCAACTGGACGTGGAGCTGAGCTGCATCCTCCACAACTAGACTGAAGGACAATCAGTTGGAGCTGATAGGCCCTGGAGAAACTCACTGTTCCCCAAAGTTCCCCGATAAAATTAAAAAAAAAAATTATCCACAATAACCAGGTGGAGTTTATTCCAGGTAGTGACAAAGTATGTGACATTGATTCAACATTTGAAGAAAAAAACCCAAATCAATGTAATCTGCCACATCAGTAGACTAAAGAAAAAAATCATAGACCATACAAAAGGTGCCAAAAAAACCTGATACACATTTCAAGAAAGGACAAAACTATTAAAGTTGTAACACTCAAGATATACTGATAAAAAAGACAAATACAAGTCACGTTTGACTTCTGAAATTACAAGACGTGCTCAAAATGGTTACAATCAGCATCCAGACACTTCTGATTACAGCTTGAGCATAGATAACATCTCTTAAAATGTGCATACATTTTTTTTGGCATGCCCAGTATACACACAATCTATTGGTTCTGTTTCTCTGAAGAACTCTGACAAGTACAGTAGGAAAATTAAAAGACATGCCCCTGCCGCCGCCCCCCACCCCCACCAGTGAAAACTGAAAAAAAGAGCAGAAATTCTCAGAACAAGCAACTTTCTCCAAACCCTGGAAAACAGTAAAAGGTTTATAGCAACAAAGCAAATGCTGAATCAAGAAAAATCCGACTTAAAAGTCGTAGATAAGTCTAACAGAACTTTAAATTAGCTGAGCTCCAACCCCCTGCACAGTACTGCAAAAGTGAAAGACATCAGCCAGCATTCTTGTTTTGAGGACCTGGTTCTGGAGAGAGCAGAGCCAACCTTGTTCCAAAAGAAACACATATGTTTGCTTTGACCTGTCTGGGGGTTCAATTATGGAGTAACAAAATGCACATGCTTTTGTTTCATCTAACTCAAAAATGCCTCAACACAGAAAAGCAGCAAAGCAGAGGATGTTAGAAAGATTAAAAGTTGGAAAGAAGGGTACCTTGGTGAATGAGGGCTTTGAAAAGCTTGTGAATAGAATGAAAGATCTAAAAATCCCTGCGACGCCCAAGTGTCTGCTCAGAAAAGACCAGAAAAATTCCAAGCTTCCACCCCTGGTTAATTTTTAGACTTAGTGCAAGCAGAAAGAGAAGAGTGAGGCAGAGTTATAAATAATCTGGCTAAGAATTAAAGGAGTGCCCAAACGAAAAAGAAAAAGTATTTTTTTTCCTTACACAGTCTTCTCTTCTCCTCCCCTTCCCTCCCCTCCTCCTCTATCTTTTGCTCCAGGCATTTAAGGAAATTTTTGTCAAACCACTAGGCGACCACAAACTAAAGGAACAGAGATTCCAAAGACACATGACAAAAATGTAGCTTAAAAAAAATTTAGAAGTCACACTACAATTCAAAGGAAGTAACAAAAAAACCTCAGAAGGAAAAACCTGATGGCCAGAGTTACTACATAATAATCTTCAAAAGGTCTCGTTTTTCAATAAAATTACATGGCATGCAAAGAAACAAGAAAGTATGTCCTATTCATAGGGGAAAAAATCAACTGAAATTGTCCCTGAAGTAGCACAGACAAGGGACTGAGTAGACAAAACCTTTAAATTTGCAGTCTTAAATATGCTAAAAGATTTAACAGAAACCACACTGAAAGAACTAACTGGTGACTAGAGAATAATGTCTCAGTATAGAGAATATCAATAATAAAGTCAAACAAAAATTTATTAGAAAATAAAAGACAAAATAGAAATCCTGGAGCTGAACAAAAATTAAAATGAAAAATGCACTAGTGGGTTTCAAAGATAGACTTCAGCAAGAAGAAGAAACAGTGAACATGTAAGTAGGTCAACTGAAATTATGCAGTCTGAGGAATAGAAAGAAAAAAAAACAATGGAGAAAAATGAATAGGGATGAAAAGACCTGTGGACACCATCAAGTGTACCCACATATTTATAGAGAGGTAAAAAAAAATAGAGAAGCAATATTTCAAAAAGTAATGGCTATTAACATCCAAAATTTAACAAAATACATAACCATCAAAGAAATTCAACAAACTCCAAGTAGGATAAATGCAAAGAGAACCAGACTAAGTCACATTAGTACAAAACTGTGGAAACCCAAAGACAAAGAATAAATAATAAAAGCAGCAATAAAGACGAACCTCTCCCATGCAACAGATCCTTAATAATACTAACAGCTAATTTCTCATCAGAAACCATGGAAGTCAGAAAGCATCGATATATTTATAAAGTGCTGAAAGAAAAAACTTGTCAAGCAAAAATTCTATACCCAGCAAAACTGTCCTTCAAAAATGAAAGAGGAATTGAGCCAGTGCCACGCCACATAAACAACAGCTGAGAGTTAACCACTAATAGAAACATTAAAGGACGACCTTCAGACATCAATAAAAAGGTACTGTATGGGGGCCGGCCCGGTGGCGCAGGCGGTTAGAGCTCCGTGCTCCTAACTCCGAAGGCTGCCGGTTCGATTCCCACATGGGCCAGTGGGCTCTCAACAACCAAAAGTAAATAAATAAATAAATAAAGCAGTATACCTAAAAAAAAAAAAAAAGGTACTGTATGGTAATAGAAAGCTATAAAAAGAAAGAACAAAGATAAAGGCAACTACATAGCTAAACACAAAAGCCTATTATTCTGGTATAAAGATGTAACTTGGGATAGTAATAAAACAGGGGAGGGACGGAGTTGTGGAAGAACGGAGTTTTTACACTACTGAAACAAAGTTGGTATTAATTCAAACTAGGTTATTATAAGCTTAAGATGCTAATTGTAACTGCCAAGGCAAACACAAGAAAATAACTGGAAAATATATATATAAGGAAATGAGAAGGAAACCACAATGATGTACAATGAAAAGATCAATTAAATACGAAAGAAAGCAGTAATGGAACAACGACACAGATTATCAATAAGAAAATACAGAACTTGGAACAACACTACAGACCAAGAAGACCTCAACAGACATATACAGAATAATCCACCCAACAACAGCAGAATATACATTCTTCTCAAGTGCATATAATACATATTCCAGCACGTTAAGCCACAAGAAAAGGTCATAACAATTTCAAGAAGACCTAAATGATACAAATATCTTTTTCTGGTAACAATGAAACGAAACTAGAACTCAATAAATAGTACAGACAAAACTGGAAAATCCACAAATCTGTGGAAATTTAACAACATACTCTTAAACAGACGATGGGTCAAAAAAGAAGTAAAAAGGGAAATTACAAAATACCTTGAGACAAATGAACGTGAAAACACAACATACCAAAACTTGTGAAATGCAGTGAAAGCAGCGTTGGAAGTATATATCTAAATATACTTACTTTAAAAAAGATCTTAGGGCCAGCCTGGTGGCTCAGGAGGTTGGAGCTCCATGCTCCTAACTGCGAAGGGTGCCGGTTCGATTCCTATATGGGCCAGTGGGCTCTCAACCACAAAGTTGCCAGTTCAATTCTTCAAGTCCCGCAAGGGATGGTGGGCAGTGCCCTCTGCAACTAAGATTGAACATGGCACCCTGAGCTGAGCTGCCGCTGAGCTCCTGGATGGCTCGGTTGGAGCACGTCCTCTCAACCACAAGGTTGCTGGTTCAATTCCCGTATGAGATGGTGGGCTGTGCCCCCTGCAACTAGAAATGGCAACTGGACCTGGAGCTGAGTTGCGCCCTCCACAACTAAGACTGAAAGGACAACTTGCAGCTGAACGGCACCCTCCACAGCTAGGATTGAAAGAACAACAACTTGACTTGGAAAAAACATAAAAGCTCTGGAAGTACACACTGTTACCCAATAAAGTCCTGTTCTTCCCCAATAAAATCTTCAACAAAAAAAAGATCTTCAATCAACAACTTAACTTTACTCCTGTAAAAATTAGAAAATAAGAAGACTTAAGTCAAAGCTAGCAGGAAGAAGGAAATAATAAAGGTCAGAGCAGAAATAAAAATGCAGAAATAAAAATACAGAACAAAAAATAGAAAATTCAATGAAATAAAAGGTTGGTTTTATGAAAAGGTTAACAAAATTAACAAGTCTAACTACATTAACTAAGAAGACTCAAATAAATCAGAAATAAAAGGAGACATTATAAACAATGCGACAGAAACAAAGAGTATTATGAGAATGCTATGAACAACTGTACACCAGAAAACTGAATGACCAAGAAGAAATAAATTCTTAGAAACATACAGCCTATGAAGATTGAATCATAAAGCAATTTAAAAATATATGAACAAACTTACAACTATAAGGAAACTGAAGCAGTAATCAAAACCATCCAAGCCCAGGATTGACAGCTTTACTGGAGAGTTCTACCAAATATTTAACGAAGAATTAACACCAATTCTCTTGAAACACTTCCAAAAAATTAAAGAGGAGAAAACATTTCCAAGCTTATTCAATGAAGCCAGCAGTACCAATACCAAAGCCAGACAAAGACACAAAAGAAAACTAGAGACCAATATCCCTGATGAATACTGGTTAAAAAAAAAATCCTCAACAAAACACTAGCAAACTGACTTCAACAACATACTACTATTCCTATATACCACGACCAAGTGGGATTTATTCCTGGACTGCAAGGATGGTTTAACATACAAAACTCAACCAACGTGATATGCCACATTAACAGAATGGAGAAAAATAACATGATCATCCCAACTGATGCAGAAAAAAAGTATGACAAAATTCAAAACCATTTCAGGAGGAAAAAAAACACACTCAAACTAGAACTAGAAGGAAACCTTATCAACATAATAAAGCCCACTTATAAAACACACACAGCTAAACTCATACTCAACAGTGAACATTGAAAGCTCTACCTCTAGATCAGGAACAAAACAAGACGGTCTGCTATTGCTATTTCTAATCAACATAGTACTGGAAGTCCATGCACGAGCAATTAGGCAAGAAAACAATAAAAAGCATTCAACCTGAAAAGGAAAAAATAAAATTATCTCTGTTCACAGACAATATGACCTTATGTAGGAAACTCAAAAGACTACAAAAAACTGTTAAGAAAAACAATCTCATTTAGAATAGCTTCACAAAGAATAACATACTTAGAAATAAGCTGAACCACGGAAATGAATGACTCGTGCACTAAAAACCACAATACATTCCTGAAAGAAATTGTTTTAAAAACACAAATAAATGGAAAGATACCCAGTGTTCATGGACTGGGAAACTTAGTATTGAGATGTCCATATTATCTAAAGCAGTCAACAGATTCAACATAATAATCACTATCAAATTTCCCACGGCATTTATTTTTATGTCGAAGTAGGTAAATTCATCCTAAAATTCATATGAAATCTCAAAGGATCCCAAATAACCAAAATGATTTTGAAAAACAAAATTGCAGGTATCATACTTCCTAACTGCAAAATAAATTACAAAGGTAGTAATCAAAACATTCTCCTACTGGCATAAAGACAGACTACTCACAATAGCTTCAAGGTGTAAAAAACCCAAATGTCCATTCACAGCTGAATGGATAAAGAAACTGCAGCATAGCCATTTAACAGAACATTATTCAGGCATTAAAAAATAAATAAATAAATGAAGTACTCATATGCTAAAACATGGATGACCCTCAAAAAACATTATGCTTAGTGAAAGAAGACATAAAAGGTTATATATTGTATGATCCCATCTATCTGAAACATCTAAAATAGGTAAATTTATAGAGCTGGAAAGCAGATTAGAGGTTCCTAGGGGCTGGGAGGAGGAAGGAATGAGGAGTGCCTGCTTAATGGGTACAGGGTGTCCTCCTTGAAAGTGACGATATATTAGAGAAGTAAGTAGTCAGAGGTGATAGTTGTACAACATTGCAAATCGAAAAGGCCACTGAATTTTATACCTTAAAATTAGTCATTTATTTTAGGTGAATTTTACCTCAAAGATGAAAATCAATTACATTTCTATATACTAGCAATGAACATATGAATCTGAAATTAAAATCACAATGCCACTTACAATGTATCCAAACAAAGTACTCAGGTATAACAAAACACATAAAATATCTGTATGCAGAAATTACGAATGCTGATGAAAGAAATCAAAGACCTAAATAGAAATAAATAGATCAGGATATTAATTCTTCCCAAATCAATCTATAGGTTTACTGAAAATCCCATCAAATCCCAGGAAAGATTTTTGGTAGAAAAGGCAGACTTATTTTAAACCTTTTCTCTCCAAGTGTGAAAGTATATCAATATATTTTTTTTAATTACCAATCTGGGTAGGGTGGGGACCAATAAGTATCTAGATTTGCTCCAAAATAACCTCAGGATGAAGAAGAAATGAGTGGGTCTAAATGAGGTAAGATTATATATTTCATTATAGCATTTTTCTGTATATTTTCTTCTCTTCGTAGCTAAATTATTTTACAGCTCTAATGAGAGGCAGTACTAATGGCCTATAAAAGTACAGACACTGAAGTTAAATTACCTGATTCAAACCCTAGCTCTCCCACTCATTGTAACTCCCACTCATTAAACTCATTGTATCTCGGTTTTCTTATCTGAAAACTGAAGACTGAGTTAATATTTTTAAAGTATTTATAACAATGTCTAGCATAAAGTATATAAATGTTAAAATAAATCTGGGCTTATCATGGTTTTGGTTTTTAACCAATAAGGCAAAAAAAAAATATATATAATTGTCAAGTGTAAAAAGAGTAAACAGTAAAAAGAAAAAAGAAAAAAGTGGGGGCAGCAGCCGGTCAGAGCGCAGTGCTGCTAACACCAAGGTCGTGGTTTGATTCCCACATGGGCCAGTGAACTGCGCCCTCCACAACTAGATTGAAAACGACGACTTGACTTGGATGGGTCCTGGACAAATACACTGTTCTTCAATATTCCCCAATTAAAAAAGAAATTAAAAAAAAAAGAAATCTAAGCTTGTCACAGTTTTAGTTTTTAATCAGTCGAAAAAATATAAGAAACTGTCAATTGTAAAGGATTCTGTAGAAGATGTTAACATTTAGTACCTTATTATCTTTCATGCTTTTAGGTCATTCAAACAATGGGTGGTTCAGTTTACAATTACTGCAGATATAGAAAGTGACTTCCTAAGAACTATATCACCTCTAGACAAAGGCAAGATTTGAACTGTGTTTGATAGTTAAATTTTAAGCATACAGATGAACTGAGGATGAGACTGATGAGAAAGATATGAATAATGGTGAAAGTGTCAGGATTTTTTAAGAGCAATGATAATCAATTAGGCTGCAGTTAACATGCTTATAAAAAATAGCAGGAGATGAAACTGTTAAAAGTTGATTGGAACATGATTTGGAAGCTCCTGATTATGAGATCTAAGAATTAAAATTTATCCTTAAGAAGTTTAATGTTTTTGAGCAGGTTAATATAACTCCCTAAAAAGCTGAATTAAATGTAATTAGACAAATAAAATGAAGTGAGCAAAGACCTATCATTCACAGATGAATGCCATAAACAAAACAGCAATGAAAATGGAAAGAAATGATACATACAACGTTGATAAAATAGAAGCAAAAAGGCCTAGTAACTGACCAAATCTTCATGACAGAAAATAAACAATGTAAATATTCACAGATTTTGGTCTTGATAACAAGAGAATGGGGCACTAGCAAGAACAGGTTTTGAAAAAGTAAAAGTGACTAATCAATCCAATTTAGACATGGTGATGTCAGAATACACAAACGAAAATGTCCTAACTGTTTATGTTTTTATTAGAAGACATGTTTCACTAATGCCATTAAAAATGTTTATTAGAAAGTGAAATATGTCTGTTTGTTGGAAAAGAAATACAAAGAAACAAGGCAGTATAAATACGAATAATTATAGTGTAACTTAATCGGGGAAAACATTACTCAAATAAATTAACACAATTTTTAAGTTGGAAGAACTAACTTGTCTCCCACTGCTGTCATTTGACTAAAAATAAAATTTGATTAGATACTAAACATTATACGTAAATACTGACTGATCATTCAAAAAATCTTTGAGTACCTCTGTGCCAAGAACTGCTCTAGATGGTGAGTATACAATGATGAACAAGGCAGGCAAGGTCCTACCTACTCTCACATATATACGAGGTGGGACAATCAAGTTCACTACTTGTTGGAACAATGTTGCTAACCTTTTTTATATCAGAGGGATTATTCATTATGAATTTGTACCAACTGGACAAACAACCAAATTTACTATTTGGAAGTGCTGAACAGGCTCCATGAAAAAATTAGACGACCTGGACTTTTCGCCAACAATTCATGGCTCTTGCATCACGACAATGCACCAGCTCACACAGCGCTGTCTATGAGGGAGTTTTTAGCCAGTAAACAAATAACTGTATTGGAACACCCTCCCTACTCACCTGATCTGGCCCCCAATGACTTCTTTCTTTACCTGAAGATAAAGGAAATATTGAAAAGAAGACATTTTGATGACATTAAGCAAATCAAGGGTAATACGACGACAGCTCTGATGGCCATTCCAGAAAAAGAGTTCCAAAATTGCTTTGAAGGGTGGACCAGGCCCTGGCATCAGTGCACAGGTTCTCAAGGGGAGTACTTCAAAGGTGATTGTAGTGGTAATTCAGCAATGAGGTATGTAGCACTTTTTCTAGGATGAGTTCACGAACTTAATTGTCCCGACGTCGTATATCCTGTATCTGAATGATTTGCTGAATCATGATTAACCTAAAGACTTCAGGACCACTTTAACCTAAACTGCTACTCATGCTGGAAAATGTCTGCATTATCAAATATTATCAGAATTCATGTTTAGCTACTATGTATTAGACAGTATGAATGGAAACCCAAGACTTAACACATTTACTACACTCAGCTATTTAAGTATCTTTGGTAAGACTCTTGCCATCAGTAGCATGATTAATTACTCATTAATGGTATTAAATCTTGTTTAATTAAGAATAAGCAGAGGCCAGAATCTCTAATAAAAACACCAGCTATAATTCTATACGGATTAAGTCATTTTTCAACAATCATCAGGTCAAGTATTTTAGAAAAGATGCAGAGATACCAGAATTAAAAATAAATCTGTGACACATTATGAAGATTTAATGCTGATCTCTCTCTTAAGTTATAAGTCTCATATCTAACTTCCACCTGGTTTATGGTTCATGGCTTCCTGACATTTCTACTTAGCTATCTTGAGCTACTTCAAAATAAAGAATCTAAAATTTTAGCTCGTGTTCTCTATAAACCTGCTTCTTCTCCACAGTTCCTACCTGTGAATACAGCATTACTGCCCAGGACAGAAACATGGATATCATCCTTAACTCCTTCCTCCCTTACTCTCCTACTCCCAATTCCATTATAATTAATCACCAAAGCTGATGTATCCCGTTGACTAAATCTCTCAAATCCAACCATATCTTATCCCCACTATCAACCACTCTAAAGTCAGATCAGCATCCTCCCTGTACTAACTGGCCATCCTGAATCCAATCTAGCATCTCCTCAGACGCGTTCTCCACATTTTAATTAGGGGCCTTTCCTAAAACACAGATCTGATTACATCACTTCCTCACACTTATACTCCTTCAGTGGTGTTTCATTAACCTGTTAACCCAAACTCCCTAAAGTAGTTTATAAAACCCTCAATAAAATAGCTCAAGCTTTACTCTGTCTTCTCTCTTGACACTCGCCCCATCCTCACGCGATCTAGAACTCTACACTCAAAACATACATTTCCTTCAGTTCTACCAATCTTCCCTTTCTCTTACCTTTCATCATTTCCACTTTATATTTCTACTGCTAAAAACAGTCTTTCCCTAACTTTTTATCTAGATAAACCACCAATGGTTCCTCCGAGTTTTAGTTTAAATGTCACTTCTGGGAGGTCTTGCCGTATTTCCACTCAGTCACTCAAAATATATTTATTAAATCCCTATAAATAAAATGCTGTCCTAAGTGTTTACATATTAATTAATAAAACAGACATGGTCCTTGCCATTCAGGAACACAGACTATCACAATACTAATCACATTGTATTGTAATTACATATTTAGTGATCTTTCCTCCTCAGACTAATAACAAATATCAAGTATGAGCTAAAACCAATGTAACTACAATAACCAACTCATGAAACATTGAATGAATAAAACATTAAACAAGTATTTACTGAATACCAATCATGCGACAGGTAGGCCTGCCTGAAGTTCTCAGTCCAGCTAGAAGACTAAAAGGTTTCAAATATTTACTTTAATGGTCCTTTCAAAAGAGCAGTAGATCAGAGGTCAGAAGACTTAGGTTCTAATTTTCTACCTGACCTCAAGTCAGTTTTCAATTATTTATGAACCTCACACCCTTTAAGTGTAATATTGTAATTTGTAAATTAATGATAAGTATGGAGGCTTTCACAGTATAATTTATTTCTTGGTGGGTTCAAATTAAGATTTGTTTTAAAAGTTTGGAAAAAAACAAACAATTCAATGAATTCCTAAGCTGTAGTCAACTGTAAGCTTTAGTACACTTAATAAAATGCCAGTAACTTTGACAACATGGACATCGAGTCAAATGAAACTGTTTTATAAAATAATTTTTGGAAACTAAAATTTAGTTCACACCCCCTCTATCCACTTTTCCCCACAATCATCCTACAATAAAAATTCTTTTGTTTCCTTCAGGGTCCAACTCAAATGTCACCTTCTTTCTATGAAGCCTGCCCTGATATCTGCCTTCAAAATTCCCTCTGTAGTCCTACTATACCATACATACCTGACAGTGTTCTGTTCATAACTTGTAACATAATACATGGCACTGAGAAGTCTAATTATCAATGCATAAGTAACATATAGCATAGTGCCTAGAACATTATGTTTCAATAAAGGCTTACTGAATGCTTTGTTTTACTTAGCACTTTTATTTACAGTTTAGACCTACCATAGAATATTCAACTACAGCAACGGCAAAATTATTTGGTCTGACAAGGCCGTTTTATGGTTTCCTGTTCAGATATTGAAATGACATTTGCCACTTAGCCTTTAACTGTTAAGTTGCAAAACAATTCAGATTTAGCTAGAAATTTTTGTAATAGATAGAGTCATGGATGAAACTTTCTTTGGAAAGATAAATTGACAATTCAGCTTAAAAACAGACGAACGCTGCCTACTTAACCCTTTCATCAAATGAAACAACATAGTGAAACCAAGGATGAGTTTTAAGATGAAGAATAAGAGAAATATAAACATATTCAGGAGTAAAGGCATTACACTGGAAAATACTGCACAAAAAAACAGCCCCCCAAAAGCCAATTATCTTAATCCTTAAAAATAACTCAGAGAAACCATCATGATAATGTTAGGGATTTCCTCAGCTCTCTTTTTCCTGGTCTTAAATTTAGCACTTGTTAGAATTAAAGAATTTGAAAAAAGGAGTTCATTGACTTTAAAGCTGGATCTAATGCTAATAATTACAGATTTTCACATATGCTAAAGGCAGTTAAAAAAAAAACCCACAAAGAAGGAGAGTTTTCTAATGCTTGAGTTGCAAAAGACAATAGATTTTGAGTGGCATGCTGTTAATCTAGATTTAATTAACTTAATACTTAGTAATGGCTTTTATTATATTTTTACTTATAGACTATGCTAAAATTAATGTATACCAAATTATAAAGAAATTCACCATCAGGAAATATTTACCCCGAATAAATAGTACAAAGGGAAGCAAGAAAGCTATTTGCTCACTCATAAGCATATATGACTTTTATTAAAATCTGGTTATTCAATATTAAAAACTGAATGCAGTACATAAAACACCAAGGTATGTTAATTGATGGATTTAATAAAAAAGGAAACAACCTTTGCAAATTATATATTTTTCCATGGAATTAAAATATGATGAAGGTGACATTTCAAACCTTTAAGGGAATCTCACAAAGAAATGCAGTCAAATAAATACTTTTAAACACTTTAAATAAACACTTCACTGAATAGATTGGCAAGAATTAAAATACAAGTTAATATTTAGCAGGGTGTAGGGAAACAGATATTCTCAAAAACTGCCAATAAGAATGTTAAGTGCTACAACTTCATTGCAATTTTGCTATAAATATCAGAAATTAAATGCACATATACACTGACCCAGCAATCCATTGCTACAAATTATCTTACAGATACTCTGCAGTCAAGAATATTTATTGCAACATTGCTTATTCAAGCAAAAAACAATCTGAGATATACCCAAATGTCTATCAATAAGAAAAGTTACATTTTATTAAATGTAACACATATTTGTAAAATGTTCAAAATATACTAAATGGAAATGGGGAGATGTAGAATACATACCAGTTAGTTTTGGTAACTTATGAGGAGTACAGTACTGGGTGACAGAAGAAAGTTTTACATCTTATTTTAAACATTTCTATACTATTTGCTCACATATATAAATAAATGTGACTTTATTTAAAAAATAAAATTTTGAAAATACTAAGTGTTGCTTGGCAATATATTTGAAAAAGGTCAAACGTACACTATGCAGTCTCATCAAGAATGAAGAACACATAATTTTATTAATTAAAAGGTTCTTTTTCACATTACAACACTGGGTTACACATCTATGGTGCTACTAAAATTGAAGCACAGATAGTTAACGTGGAAATTAAGGCAATTAAACTAATGTAAGACAAACATGCACAAAGAACTTCAAATGCTTGAATTCAAGGATTCTGCAAAATGGAAAAGCTTAGCAGCAGTTGACTACGGTACATAAAATACTGAAGCACAAAATCAAGTGGAAGAGTCTGAAACTGAGGTATACATAACAGCCTCTGAGAAAAACTAGTCTCAAATATTTTAAAGACACATAAGCAATCACAAGGTTAAATTTCTCTGAATACTCAAATTAATCAACAACAACAAAGAAAACTAAACACATTTCACATCCAGGATGAAACAAAAGAAACAAGTGAGGGTCTACATTTAATAAAAATCTGTGTCTAAGAAAATCCTTGAAGGGAGACAGAGGAACAGCATGAGATGGGGTCAATGTCCAACTCTGTTCAACCTTTACAGCAGAAGCTGCAGAGAGGAAAAGCAACAAATTGATCCCAGTGGGAATGAACCGCTCCTTGCTTTGGACTTGCTAGAAGGCAATCAAGCTTCAGGCACAAAAATCCCCCAGGTGACTACGATAACCAACCCAACTAGCCGAATTTAAAATATGGACGAAAACTAGCACAAATGCTTTACATTTTTTTTAAAGTTTCATTTCTTAGGAAAACATACTGTTTAAATATATTACAGATCTACAATGACAAAACAAAAATTTTTAAAAAATACTTTTTAGCAAACAGCAAGCTTTCTAAGCTATAGGAATCAAAAATGTTATCACAATTCCAGGCTAAGATTCAATTTCTTCCTCCACTCCAAGTTTTTTACCCTCAGGAAAATGAGGAAAAGTAGTCTTTACTTTTTACAGATGTGACCAGTCTTCCTAATCTTCTACTTGTATTAGTCTAACACATCTTTTAAAATATTTAAGGAAATAACTAGTACAAAGTCACAAAGAAAATACTATTATTATAGTAGCAAACACTTTAATTTCCATAACATGGATTAATACCTTCACCTGGAAAAGAATAATCAAAATTAACAATGACTAGTCATTTTATTCCAACTGGACTGAAAGAACACTTGGGGGATATTTTATTTCTCTTTCCATAATGCCTATAATGCTGCCTCTGTATTGTTCTCACTGGCTCCTTGCTACAGCCCAACAGCAACTAAAGTGCCAATGCCCCCATCCCATTCCGGCAAACATTCTGAATCCCTATTTGTCTGAGAGAGAACGCTGTTCATGTTTAACAAATATTCACAAAGTATATAGTACTTTGGCACTGTGATCAGAAGATAAATAGGACATATATAGTATCTACCTTCAAAGAGCTAACAGACTACTGCAATATGGCCAGGCGTTGCTTAAAGGCCAACATGATGTTTGAGATGGACTAATTCAGGAGAGAAGCGGACATCCAGCAGGAAGGACAATGGCAGCTAGCAGGCAAGGGGTTGGGGAAGAGTGACAACAGATACATATGATTACAACTAGGAACAGGAAACACATTTTGTTTATTTAGTTAATTCTAGGCATTCTGGAATAGCTACAGGGAGATCACTGTATGCCTTCCTATTGAGCTTACATTTTATTGGGCAGGTGATGGTGGTCAGTGAAAGGGACAACTAGAGGAAGGCAAGCAGTGTAGAATTTTGGGAAGTGAGGTCTTGAGACTTGAAGAGAGACTTGAAGAATCCAAAAAACAAAATTAAAGAGAATGCATAAAAATTTGCAGTATGTTTATACAACAGAATATTTACTCATCAATAAAAAATAATGAACTACTGATACAACATGGAGGAAACTCAAAAACACTGAATTAAAAAACAGATACAAAAGGGTACATGTTATATTATTCTATACATGCAAAGTTCAAGGAAAAACTAAGGTATGCTGATAGAATTCAGAAAGATGGAAGAAAGCCTAATGGATTCGAAAGGAAGAACAAGAGGAACTTTCAGGGACAATAAAAACATTCTACATCTTGACCTAGATGGTAGTTATACATGTAGACATGTATATGTAAAAACTCATGCAGCTCTATACTTTCAATTTTTCACATTTTACTATACATAAACTTGAACTTAATAAAAAAGTGCATATATAATTGTGGTGGCATAAGGTCAGAATAAATTAAACCAGTGTCATCCCATGAGCAATTTCTAACATATAAGAAATCAAAGTAAAGACTCCAATAGACACTGTACATTCAACTAATAAGCAAATTC
Source organism: Rhinolophus hipposideros (assembly GCF_964194185.1). NCBI lineage: Eukaryota > Metazoa > Chordata > Mammalia > Chiroptera > Rhinolophidae > Rhinolophus > Rhinolophus hipposideros. Next base: position 27,246,671 of record NC_138054.1, on the reverse strand, counting down.
CCTAGAAGATCTTAAATACAAAAGTCTAGCTGCTTCTCCTCTTCAGGAAGTTATATAGACAAATGTTATTCATAATAAACGCTATGAAAATAAAGTACTCTTCCCAAAGAAAAAGAAACTGCTCACTATTAACCAAAAAAATAAAAATTTCCTACCTTAGAAGAGGTACTATAAAGATTAATAAGGCACAAGGAGCACTTAACATGACTTAGAAAGATTACTCTTCAAACTACAACTAATATTACTATTACGTAATAGCAATAAAAGAGAAAATTTGCTCAAAATATGCCTAATCCTCTTACTGAGACTATAATATTTAATGACATATCACTCAAATATAGCACTTCTCAACTAGGGTTTTTTTAAAAAAACTTTGATATCAGCAAGCTTCTGGCAGCTGAAACACCTAGTTAGATTAGAGAAAAACCAAGTTAACTGCAATTTTATCAAAGTATTCTTCTTAATCTGTTTATATCCTGAAGCCATGTTCACATACCAATAGACAGTAAACGTATCTTTTTTAACATGTCAACAGTTTATATCATTAAAAAGTACTCTTTCACCAGACCAAAGAACATGACTACAGTTCAATATTCTGAAAGTCAGCAATCTTTAAAAATTAAAGCCAATCAGAATGCTAAATTGGAAAAATCATTCAGTAGAGATACCCACAGAAAAATATCAAAACAATCACTTATAATTCTGAACGTTATATAACGAAATCAGAATTTGGATAATTTAACCAATTTATGGAAGTGTTTCATTAATGAAGTAAAATTCACAAAAGCAATGACTACCAAAGTACTATAATCAACTAAGAGGAGAACACTGAAGCAATCTAAGAAATCTCTTATTGAACTGATTTTTGAATGGCTAAACCAACCACCAACTTGATTTTTTAACATGTTTTATAGTCATTGGAGACTGCACACCTAATTCTAAAATTCAATATAAAAAGGAAAAGAATTTAGCTCCACAATTTGATAGCTGTATTTTTACTCCCATCAAATAAACTGGACCAAGTGCATCAAATAGTCAATTCTTCGTATTTCAAAGTTCAAATAGTCAATTCTTCGTATTTCAAAGTTTTATTAAAAAACTCGATTCTGGACTTGGAAGCACATTTTTAAAAAATAAACATTTTATATTACTCCTACTTTAGTATGTAACATTTAACAAAGTAGTCTTCTACTTACCTAGATTGTGCCTTATTAACATCTTGCTGCAAGAACAATCTCATTCGAAATTAAATCAAACCTGAAAGAATACAGGTAAAACCATCACTTAGTTTTTTGCTTCAGGTATGAATAAGTACATCTATGACACACTATGCTTTTAAATTAAAAACTGCAAATCAAAATTTTTTCTTGATATAACATCTACCTGAAAAAGTGCTCAACTAAAACACGATCATTTTTACATTCAGGAAACTTGGCAAAGTATCATTATCTTGAGAAACAATAATCTATTCAAATGAAAAACTTAAAACTTTCTAGTTCTCTTCAAAATAAATTTACAAAATTTGTTTTCATTAATTTTAGTGGTATGGCAATAACCATAATTAAAATCAGGATTTGTTCAAAAAACACACACTACTATCTAGATCAATGTTTATCTAATACTACTGTGTATATACCAAAAAAAAAAAAAAAAAGCCAAAAAGCTGAAGAAAAAAATATAATGAGATGGCATAAAAGTATATACCAACAGTAGCCATAATAATTGCTAACACTAAGTACTTACTAAATGCCAGAGATCATTATTCCAGAGAATAGCATACATTGATACTCACTACTTCTTCAATTTAATCTTCACTCTAGTGTAATGCAACCTCTACCCTAAAACTCCACTGAAAATTAGGTTTTCAAAAATCTACCGACCTCTAATTTCATCACATTCCATAAATTCTGAAAACTCAGTTATGTCCTGGCCTGAACTCTACACCTGTCCCCTACCTGAAAACAGCTTGTTACTCTTCTGAATTCTTTTCTTAAAAAATGGCACCACCATACCTACTGCCACTGTTACCTAAATTACTGTAACTGTGCTATCTCCAGACTCACTATCATCTCAAATTCATCCTTCCCAGAATTAAGTAATCATTTTGCAATGGCTGTCTTGAAGATGTCAGACCTATGCTTCCAGTCCTTCAATCGTACTCATCAATGATCTTAGCCATCTCTATCGATCCTTAATCATTCCTCTCCCATTCACTCCACGTTTCTACTGTCCCAAACCCCTGTGACTCCCAGAGGAGCTGCCATGCTCTCAGCTTTCATGTCGTCACAGGGTGAGCTATATCCACCTTATCTCTAACTTTCCTAATACATTTTTACTGGTTTTTCAATATTTAGGTCAGTCACCCTGACAGATCCTTCTTTAATTTATTCAACTACATAAAGCTGTGTTTCTCAATTGCTATAGCAAGTAGTGATAGCTCTTTATCAACCTAGTTTACTCATGTATTTTCTGAACTACAGTGTGGACAAGAATTCTTTTATCTCATATTAGCACTTTCATTGGATGGCATACTATAAAGGCATGACAATGTAGGCTCAAAGACTACAGAAATTATAAATTCTACAGAAATTATAAAATTCAGGCTAATGAGTTGAATTCACATTTTCAAAGACCAGAGGAAAAAATTCACATCATTTTTGGATCCAATAATGATACTTTATGAAGTAACTACGTCTAAGTAAAAATACAACTGACAATAATCAGCTAAGTGCAACCTTTCATTGGATGAATAAATTAACTTCATTATCAGCACCAAAATTTTGGTACTAAATGTTTGCATCCCTACAAAAAACAAAGTCTGTGGACTCTAAGTCCTAGACTAATTTAAGTATTAGCTTTAGGCAGTAAAAGAGTTAGACAAGAAGGCAAATCTGGTTTTAATACTAATAATATCCATAATCTAGAAAAGTGATTCTCAAACTTGAGCATGCTCAGAATCACTCAGGCTTGTTATATAGAATGCTAGGCCCCACACTCAAAAGTTCTTGATTATGTAAGTCTAAGGGTGGAGCCTATAATTTGCATTTCCAGTAAGTTCCTGAAGTGACGCTGATGCTGCTACTTCCAGGACCACATACTGAGAACCACAGACAAGAGTTTTCTGTGTAATGTCTAGAAGAAATGAGAGTATTTTCTCTGTACCCACTGCCACCAACCATTACCCAGAACTGGATATTGGGACCTATTACAAACAAAACTATAAATCAAAGTGACAACAATCAAAGTGTGATAGGCCCAATAAAAGATATCCACATCCTAATCCCTGGAACCTGTGAATCCTACCTTATATGCCCCCTCACTCCCCCAAAAAAAGTCTTTGCAAAAGTAATGAAAGGTCTTGGAGAGATTATCATGGATCATCTGCGAAGACTCTAAATACAATCACATGTATCCTTATAAAGAGAAAGATGGGGAAATTTGGCCTTAAAGAACTCAGCCATAACCAAGAACACCAGAAACCACAACAACTAAAAGAGGCAAGGGACAAGTTCTCCCTAGAGCCTGTGCAGGGAGAACAACCCTGCTGATACCTTGATTTCTGTCCAGTGATACAGATTTCAGACTTCTGGCTTCCAGAGAGTAACCTTCTGTTGTTTTAAGCCACCTTGATTGTAGTATATTGTTAGAAAAGCCCCGAGAAAACTAATATACTGATTGTAGGTTCTCTAGGAAATAAATTAGAAGCGCTACATAAAAGGTGTTATGGACTAAATTGTGTCCCTGTAAAATTCACGTTGAAGCCCTAAACCCAATGTGCCTCTATTTGGAGATAGGGCTTTTCAGGAGGTAACCGAGGTTAAACGAAGTCACAAAGGTGGGCCCTAATCCAACATGACTGGCATCTTTATAAGAGAGACACCAGGGATGCATGCACAGAGAAAAGGCCATGTGAGGACACAGACAGAGAGAGCCAACTACAAGGAGAGAGGCCTCAGCAGAAACCAAACCTAACACGCTAATCCTGAACTTCTAGCCTCCAGAAATTTCTATTGTTTAGCCATCCTATCTGTGGTGTTTTATTATAGCAGCCCCAGCAGACTAATACAAAAGGATGTGCCTGTTTGTACAACAATAAGACTGCACTTAATGCCATTGAACTGTACACTTTAAAGTGCTTACTGTGCTAAATTTTATTACGTGCACATTTTACCATAATAAAAAAAGTACACACAAAACTCATCCCACACAATAGCTACTCTATTTCCCTGAAAATAAGACTGGGTCTTATATTAATTTTTGCTCCAAAAGACGCATTAGGGCTTATGTTCAGGGGATGTCATCCTGAAAAATCACGCTAGGGCTTATTTTCCGGTTAGGTCTTATTTTGGGGGAAACATGGTAACTCAGACTTCAACTGTTTATTAATTTTTTTCTCTTGTTCTGGTCATAGTTACATTTCAAAGTCTAGGGGAAAAAACTTTTAATTGCATTTGTTCCCCAAGAGCCAAACCAGGTCATTTAAAACACTATATTTCCTTTAAAAGGAGATTTTATAATTTTGATAGAAAGTACTTTTAAAAGTACAATTGGGATATTGTTAAGGTGAGTGTTGGGAGACAACAAGAAAACTACAAACCAATATCCCTGATGGGAACTGAGCAAAACTCCTCAGCAAAATACTAGCAATCCAAGTTCAACAGCACATTAAGTGAATTACACAAAGTGAAACAAGTTGGATTTTTTCCTGGAATGCAAGGATGGCTCAACAAATCAATCAATGTAATATATCACATTAACAAAATGAAGGTCAGAAACCACAATCACAACTGATTCTGAAAAAGCATTTAATAAAACTCAATACAACTTCATCACAGAAACACTCAACAAAGAACAGAAGCAAACTGCCTAAACATAATCAAAGCCATATGTGAAAGGCCAACAGTTAACATCATACTCAATAGTAAAAGACTGAAAACTTTTTCTATAAGATCAAAAAGGTAAGGATGCTTCCTCATACTGCTTCTATGCAACATAGTCCTGGAAGTACTAGCCAAAGCAAATAAATATGAAAAAAACAATAAAAGGCATCCAAATTGGAAAGGAAGAAATAAAATTATGTTTGCAGACAGCATGATCATTTAGGTAGAAAAACTACAGATTCTTAAAAACAAAAGAAAAAAACTTAAAACTAGTAAATGGTTTCAGCAAAATTGCAGGATATGTAATCAGTACATGAAAATCAGTTGTTTCTATATACTAATAATGATCAATCCGAAAAAACAAAATTATGGAAACAATCTCATTTACAAAAGCATTTAAAAAAATGACCTGGGAATAAACTTAACCAAGGAGACAAAAGACCTGTACACAGAAAAACTACAAAACTTTACTAAAATAAATCAAAGAAGATACAAATAAATGGAAAGACATCCTATGTTCATGGATTGGAAAGCTTAATGTTGTTAAAACATCCATAGTACCCAAAGCAACCTAAAATTCAATGCAATCCCTATCAAAAACTTCTGCCCATAAAAGCAAACAACCAACAGAGTAAAAGGCAATCTACAGAAGGGGAGAATAATTTTTGCAAATCGTATCTGATAAGGGGTTATTATCCAAAATATATAAGGAATATCTACAACTCAACAACAACAAAAAAAATCAAATAACTCAATTAAAAATGGGCTAAGGATTTGAATAGCCAAATATCCAAAAGATATACAAATAACCAAAACTATATGAAAAGACACTCAGCAATGCTAATCATGAGAAATGCAAATCAAAATCACAATGAGATATCATTTCATATCCAATAGGATGGCCACAATCCAAAGAACAGAAAATCACAAGTGTTGGCAAGGATGCAGAGAACTGGAACTCTTGTGGAAACGTAAAATAGTGCAGCCATTATGGAAAACAGTATAGCAGTTCTTCAAAAAATTAAAAGTAGTATTACCGTATGATCCAGCAATCCCAGCTCTGGGTATATATATCCAAAAGAATTCAAAGTAGTATCTCAAAGAGATATTTACATATCCATACTCACTGCAGCATTCTTTACAATAGCCACGAAGTGAAAGCAACCTGAATGCCCACTGACAGATGAACGGATAGAGGAAATGTGATATACATACAATGGAATACCATGCAGCCTTTAAATAGAAAGAAATCCTGTAACGCTACATTATGCATGAACCTTGGAAAGATTATATTAAGCGAAATAAGCCCAGCACAAAAGGATAAATACTGTGCGATTCCATGCATATGAGTACCTAATGTAGTCAAAATCAGAGAAAAATAAAGTAGAAAAGTGGTTGCCAAGGGTTGGCAGTAGGGGGAGAGATTTTCAGTTTTACAATATAAAAACTCTAGAGGACTGCTATACAACCACTGACCTGTACACTTAAAAGTGATTAATGGTAAATTTAATGTTATGTATTTTTACCACAATTTAAAAAATAAATACCAAGAAAAATACAAATGTCAAGATGGAGTAACAGGGATTGAGTTTGTCCTCTCCCTGAAAATTCTAAGAAACCAGAAACATACATGAAACGAGTTTTCAGGTATTAGACAGGCAACTACCAAAGGTGAACTCTAAAAGAAAGGAAACAAATTAGGTGAGCTCTCCAATAATTCCCAACTTACTGCCTAGAAAGAGTACCCAGACAGAACCTGTGTTCTCCCTAAGTTGAGGAGACTTAGCTAAAAGTCAAAAAAAGCCAAGATAGCTAAAGACTGCAGGGCAGAGTACTGGAGAAAAGACAACTGCACAGATCGAAAACACCCTTAGTATCCAGTACCTAAGGCCAAAAGAAAGAGCCACCCAAAAGGATGAGAGGGATTATTGCCCTAGTCTCACACAAAGCCAGAAATAATTCCTATTCCCTTAAGACAAAGTGGAAAACCACTTACTTCAGGCAGCCCTGACTAGAGTAACCCTGTATTAAACGCTGTTTGAAAGCCAGACCCAAAAGGGGCATGTGGCTCAGAAAGGAAGAATTACAAAGTAGCATAAGGAACCTTTTGGGGGTGATAAATATATTAATTATCTTGTTTGTGGTGATGGCCTCCTGAGTGTATACCTTATCTCAATACTTACCATACTACACACTTTAAATATGTGTACTTCATAACATGTTAATTACACGTCAACGAGTCTGTTTTCAAAACCTCAATTACAACAAAACAAACAACCCAATTACCATCTGGGCAGAAAAGTTCAAGCAGCACTTCACCAAAGATACATGAATGACAAGTATGTGCTTGAAAATACACTCAGCATCACTTGTCATTAGGGAAGTGCAAATAAGCCACGAGTTATTACTACCCAACTATTAGAATCAATAAAAGCAACCATACCAAATGTTGATGCACATGTGAAGGAACTGAAACTCAAACAGGAAAATGAAATGGTACAACTACTTTGTAAAAAATTTTACCATTTCTTAAAATGTCAAACACACACCTACTAAATGGTCACCTATCATTGCACGCCTAAGTATTTACTCAAAGAAATGAAAGCAGATGTTCATATAAAAACTTATATACAAACGCTCATTTTTATTTGTAATTGTCAAAAACTGGGGGGCAAATGTCCCAACAACATGTGAATCCTTACATCTTTATAATGAATACGTAGTACTAAACTTATGATATATGCAACGTGGATGAATCTAAGAATAATTATGCGGGGTTAAACTGGTTAAACTATGTAGACAAAATGATTACATACTGCGTTAAGGAGAGAAGCAATGAATAGAAAAAGGTTATGAAGGTGCACAAGAAAACTTCTGAGAGTAAAGAATACGTTTATTATCTTGAGTGTGGTGGTGATACTGTGGGTGTATACAGACATCAAATCTGTTCAAATTGTACACTTTAAACATGTGTAACTTATTATACATCAATTATCCTTTAATTAATCTGTTTTTAAAAATCACAATATGAAAATAATAAACTTGGAGAAAAAAATGAAGTCAAATCTCAAATTAAGAAAGTTAGGATGCAATAATGAATACAAAAAGAACACTGTCTAACCGGAAGAGCAAAGATACAAATGAATTATCTTTGAACATTTCCAACTGGTACTACAATTACCCCACCACTGGTAATTCTATATACAAACAATGCTTCTAAAATCTCATCAGACATACCCTATGAAACAAATATAACTAAAGTCATCTGGACTACTGAACAGATTGATGTAATTTATACTTGCCCCAACTTCCATACTTAAACATAATTCCTACTGAAAATAATGGGACTCAACCTAGAACTAAATAAACACTGAAAATTAATTTTACAGTATGAATCAAAACAACTGTCTTCAAAAATAGCCCCAATTCTGCACCACCCCATTATCCATTCATTTGGCAATGAGGCTTTGCAATTTCTCCCATCAAGAGGCAGTCTCTTCCCTCACTATTTAACTCTGGGCTTGACCTTATTAGGAAGACCAGTAGAATGCAGCAGATGTCACAGTCTGCCAGTCTGAGCTAGGTTTCTTCTGCTCCTCTTGGAATCCTGCCACCACCACGAGAACAAGGCCACTCTGACCAGCTGGAGGATGAGAAGATGGCACAGATGTCCCACCCCAGGTCATCCTAGAGAACCCAGCCAAGAGCAGCAAAGCCACCTTCCTTTCTTGTTGCTGAACACAGTCTCACAAATGAGCCTAGCAAAGACCAGAAATACTGCCTAGATAACGCATAGACTTGTTCTAATAATAAATGTTTTAAACCACCATATTTTAGAATAATTTGTTAAACAGCAATAGCTAATACAGCAGTCAGAATGAAATAATGAATATAAAACATTCTCATTTATAACCAAAAGAGTAAAGATACAAATGAATAATCTTTCAACACTTGCAAGTGATACCACAACTACTATCTTAGAGCTACAATATTAAATTACCCTTATCCACAGAAGAGTTATCTTAGATTAACAATTGATCTAGGCCTCTAAACTTTTGATAGCAAGAGAAAAGACAGTGTCTTTTATTCTTGTATTAGCAGTGACACTACAAAACATTTCGTCAGTTTGTCAATCTCAGAGATATGTTAACTTAGCATAATCATTTTTACAAGAAATTTTAACAGTCAACTATAATTTTTCAACTTTGTTGCTAGACAGCTTTACTGAATTCAGCCATACAATGAAATTTTTCAGGATACTCCAAAAATCTATGAAAACTGTTACAGGGCAATCTGCTATCTTGCCTAACATTCCTTTTCCTATTTATGTTAATGGCACTCTGATTATCCTTTAAGAAAACACTCTTACTCAATCCTAGGTCCCTGAACCAGCAGGTGACACCAGGTTGATAAGAGTACCTTGTCCTCCTAGCCACAGTAATCTGCTCATGGATGGGAGTAGCCAAAAGTGGGTCATGTGGAATCCTCCTCAGAATGTTTGCAAGTACTGGGAAAGGTACACTCTTCAGTGGAATTAACAGCTATGAGAACAATGTAGGTCAGAGCAGCCATTAGCCATCTTTGCCGCCCCATGGAGACAATACATTTAAGAATGAAGCCACCACAGGAAAAATCCAAACCAAGAGAGGGAGACATTATCCTCATATTGCATGCACCCATCAAGCCAAACACACATGAAGTAACTGCAGTAATAGAACAGGTAATACTTATCAACTCTCTTACTGAAACCTACTAGAGAAACTAAACAAAATATTCAAAATCTTCAAGTTGAAAACATCAAAAAGCTAATACAACAGTAAAGAATGACCAGGCCAAGATCCAAGACAAGATGGAATCCTACAGATATAAATCCAGCACCTGTGGATGTTTTTCCCTTGGGGATTATTTCCCAATCGAGATGAGGCAGCTGAGAAACTAATCATTTATGATGTTGTAGAGCTAGAGGGACCAAAAGGGGAGAGCAAGGTTCAGAAATAGTGAGAACCACGCTAAGCTGCCCACTATTTGAGATCCCAAAGGACTTAACTCATGTATGTACCACAGCCCTACCTAAAGGCATCTAGGTAGCCAAATAAAAAAAATCTCAATCCCCAAAATTTAATTAAGGTGCCCTAGACTGCTGGAGACCCCAGGCGTGCTGCAGCAAACAAAAGAAAAAGATAGTATCACCATAGGGCTTAAAGTTTAGGCCTGGAAAAGCAGATGGAAATTTAAATTGAGAGAACATAGCAGTGAGAGGATCAGAGGAGGAGTAAAACAAAAATTCTCCCAAATCACTGGATGACTGATAAACTATATGTATGCACAAAGAACTGAAAGGGTTGGGAGTTGGGGGGAATTGGCAGAGCCAGAGAAAAAGCTACACTTGAAAACTAGAGTTGTCCTGTGAGTTTGATGCTTTTTCAACAGTGTGCATTGCTCAAACTGTGTACACTGGACAGCAGAAAGCTGAAGCCCTACAAGGCTGACGTGTCAGAAGATAGAACCCAAGCCCGGCAGAACAGTTTGTAATTAGTAGAATCCCTAGAAAGAAGAAAACCACAGGGAAAGATTCAAAATCTGACTATAAACTTCACCCAGTAATTCTCAGAAGAACATTAACAATCCAGAGTCACTAAAACATATTCATAATGTCCAGTTTTTCAAACGAAAGTTACAGGATATGCAAAGAAACTGGAAAATCTGATCCGTACTCAGGAAAACGGGGGAGTCAATAGACATTAATACTGAGTACCCTGAATCTTGGAGTTAGCGCATGAAGAATTCAAAATAGCTATTCTGTTATTAAAATTAAAATACATTCAAAGTATTAATAAAACTTTACATAAAAAACAAAAAGCTGAAAAATTACTGAAATAATTTACCAGAAGGAAGTGTTTGGAGGTGGCAGAAGAATTAGTAAGCTTGAATTAGGGCAATAAGATTGTCTAAACCAAAAAAACAGTGAAATGACTGGAGAAAAGTTAACAGAATCTCAGAGACCGGTAGGACAATCTCAAGTAGTCCAACATAGATATAATCCAATTCAACAAAGATGTACAAGATACAACAGGAGGAGGAGTGGAAAGGTACAAAATAATTTTTGTTGGAGAAATAATAGCCAAAAACATCTCAATTTTCGTAAACAATATTCATTAACTTACATATCCAAGAATCTCAAAAACAAACCCAAGCAGGATAAACACAAACAACCACTTCTATATACGTATCAGTCAAGCTGCTAAAGGCCCAAGAAGAAACCTTGATAGCAGCCTGAGAAAAATTAATGGTTACATGTGAGAAATGACAATACAAGTAATGGCTAACTTATCATCAAAAAATAACTGAGAATCAGAACAACATCTCCTATATCTAGTGACATTATCCTTCAAAATGAAGGTAAAAAAAGATAATTCAGATAAACAAAAATCAGACTTGTGAACAGCAGATAAAACAGAGTAAAAAAAAAGGGGGGAAGTAGGGGGAAGGATGGCAATACAACAAAGTCAGAATAAATACAAAGCACACAAAATCATACATTTAAGCCTCAATACATCAATTATATGAAAGCTAAATAAACTTTATAATTAAAAGAGTTAGATGGCACTGAAAGTAAAACAATATGGTGTATACACAACAGTTTCAAAACATAAAGGAACGGAAAATTTTAAAATAAAACTTTTGGGGAGAGAATGAACCACACAAACACTAGCTATAGGGTGGCCGGTGCAGCTATGTTATTATCAATCAAGGTAGGCTTCACAGCAAAAAGCATTGCTAAAGATAATGAGAAACAACGATAAGAGAATCAACTCATCAGAAACATAAAGCAACTCTAAATTTGTGTGCCTCAATAACACGGATTCTAACGTATGAAACAAAAATAGCCACACAAGAAAGACAAATCCATAATAGCAGTAGAAAATTTTAACAAATCTAATTAAAACAATATGCAAAAATTAAATTGGTGAGGATGTAGAAGTTTTGAACAATATGATTAACAAAACTGACAACACATATAAATACTGCACCCAAAAAACTGCAGAATACACACTTTTCAAATACACACAAAATATTTACAAAATCTGGCCAATAAACAAAAAGTGCAATCACATTTCGATCAGCGAAATGGAAAATAAAATCATGGACAAACCACTATACATCCTCTAGAATGGTTAAAATTAAAGATTAACAATATAAAGTAATGAAGATAAAGTGAAAAAGGAACTTTGTTGATGAGACTATAAATTATTACAATTTAGAAAAAACATTTTTAAATGTCTTCTAAAATCTAACATACACTCTAAAACCAAGTTATTAAAACTCCTAGGTATTTACTAAATATAAATGTGTGCATGTATGCACTTTGAGACAGGTACAAGGAAATGCATAACAACATTATTCACAAAAGCCTAAAATTGTTAACAATCCAAATTTCCATCATACTAAAATTAATAAATAGCGGAATATTCAAATAATATACTGTAGCGCAATGATTAGTGAACTACAGTTATACATATGCAAAAACAGAGAGGAATCTCACAAAGGAAGTAAGGATCCATTTATATAAACTTCGTTAACAGAAAAAATATATATATAGTTCAAAAATGTATTTTTAGGGGCTGGCCTGGTGGCTTAGGTGGTTGGAGCGCCACGCTCCTAACGCCAGCTCGCAAGTCCAATTCTCACATGGGCCAGTGAGCTGCGCCCTCTCAGCTAGGATTGGGAACAACAGCTCTCCCTGGAGCTGGGCTGCCTAAGTACTGGAGCTTGGCGTGCGCGGCGGTGGGCTGCTGTGTGCTGCCGCAGGCTACCGTGTGCCACAGTGAGTAGTTGGCGGCCAGCAAGTGTGGCCAGCAACCATCGTGAGCTGTCGTGTGCTGCCACGGGCCAACATGTGCTGCCATGAGCAGCCAATGGCCAGCGTGAGTGGCCGGCAGCCATTGTAAGAGGCCGGCAGCCTGCGAGAGCTGCTGTGAGCGGCTGACAGAGGACTGGTGACCGACTGCCTCAGCTGAGGGGAGCGCAAGGCTCATAATACCCGCACGGGCCAGGGAGCTGTGTCCTACACAACCAGACTGAGGTGAGAAATAACAGCTTGAACCAGAGTGGGGAAGGGAAGCGGAAGAAAGGGGGGAAAAACTGTAGTTTTAACTTGTAAAAATATAAAGCAAAAAAAGGATTACCATAACAGATAGGCTGGTAGTCTCCTAAGGAAAGACGGAGACATGTGATTGGAGGGGCCAGAGTAGAGGATATGGCAGTGTTTAATTCTTGATTGTGGGTGATTAAGCAGGTATACACTTTTGAATACTTAAATTGTATATTTTTTCCATGCATTATTCTGAGTATCTTTTCCACAGTAAAAACTTTTCAAAACTGGACTGGCCCGGTGGCTCAGATGGTTGGAGCTCCGTGCTCCTAACACTGAAGGCTGCCGGTTCGATTCCCACATGGGCCAGTGGGCTCTCAACCACAAGGTTGCAGGTTCAACTCCTCGAGTCCCGCAAGGGATGGTGGGCTGCGCCCCCTGCAACTAAGACTGAAAAGACAACAACTTGTCTTGGAAAAAAGTCCTGGAAGTACACACTGTTCCCCAATAAAGTCCTGTTCCCCTTCCCCAATAAAATCTTAATAAAAAAAAAAAAAAAAGCTTTTCAAAACAAAAAATAAACATATTTAAGGCTTTGAATTTTCCCCTAAGTAATGCACTGGCACCATAGTATTTTGTTTTTAATTAAAATTATACAAATGCATATTTTAAAATCAAATAAAGCTTGTTATGAAAAGCAGCACTACCCACCACCTTTTTCCCAATCCTCCCACCCCACCCCATTTCTACACAGTACTGTCATACTGGTATACTGACTGTTCATTTGGATCTGATTGCCTCCTATATAAGAAAATAACTTAACTCTTAATATCCCTCCTGTAATTTCCCCAAATTATACCACAACTCCACATGAGGATAGCTAGCTGACTTTCTAACAAAAATGCAAAAGCAATTCAATGGAGAAAAAAAGTCTTTTCAACAACTGGTGTAGGAGCAAATGGGTATAGAGGGGGAAAACATACCAACCTGAATCTCACACATTATACCTATATTAGTTCAAAACAGCCTATAGGCTTAAGTGTGAAATGAAAAACTATTAATCTTGTAATCGAGAAAAATCATGAGGATCTAGAGCTAGAAAAAATTCTTTGAAATAACACTAAAAGCATGGTGCATAACAGGAAAAACTTAATAGACTTCACAAATGAAAATATTTTACGCTGTGAAAAACCTGTTAAGAGGATTTTTTTTAAGTGTCAGATTTGAAGAAAATGTTTTCAAACAACAGACTCGTATCTAAAATCTAAAAACTCTCAAAACTCAAAAGACGTCAGCAAAAAACATCAAAATAAAAGACATTCAAAATCTCCTCCATAAAATCCACAAGAACACTGGCAAAATAGAGTCAACATTTTCAAAACTCTAGAGAGTAACCAAAGGCTTTCAGCAATCTTGGTAGAGCTTATTCAAGAAAAATGGCTAAATCATAAAACCAACAAACTCTGTGACATTTTATTCTGCCCTATTCCCACCCACCCATCCCAGCCCCATAGTTTTGAAAGCCAATATTCCACAAGTCTAGGAAAACCACCAGCCTGGTAGCTACCTGACGGGAGCAGAAGAGGGTGGGAGCATTTTCACTATCCCATTCCCAGAGGACTGTCATTATATGACACATCTAGTAGTTTCCTAGAAGACCTCACTCCCAAAGCTATCTTAATTTGACCTGACTCAGAGCTCAACCAGTGCAAAAAACAGTCTTTTCTCCAAAGGTATTTGTCAAAAACAGTCAGAGGCAATTGTTTCAAATGGTAGCTGAGGCAGTGGATAAGAGCTGAGACAAGCAACAGGCTAACCAAAGAAATTAAAAATGAAAAACTGGGGACTCAGAGAAGTTCAAATATATTCCTGAGAGTCTAGATGGCCACACGCGTGCAAAGGGCTCTGCACGTGGCCATGGCTGTGCACATGCTCAGGAAAAGCCTGAGAAGGCCCTACGCACCTACCTCTGGCTAACCTGGAAGCTCTGCACCAGCTGGAAGTGAAGGGTATGACAAAGTTACAAACTTCCCGGCTCAGTGCTGCCATGTCGGAACACACACAGAAGCTCTCAATAAGACTGTCCCAATGTCTTAATGGTCCCAAGCATTTAAGGAAACCTCTGCCCAATCATTAGCTGACCACTAAGCTAATTGAGCAGAGAGACTGCAGAGGCCACACATGATAAAAACAACACAGATTTTATAAAATTAGTTCAGAAAAACCACTGAACAAACACAACAATAAATAGTGGGAAGGGGAGAATACCTGTTCATCAGAGCTGCCATATTATTTTAAATGTACGTTTTTCAACAAAATATTTAAAAAAACAAGTATGACTCATACATGTGTGTGTGCACGTACACACACACACACATATATACACACACACAGAACTGTCAACAGAAAACGCCCCTGAGGAAACCCACACATTGAACTCACTAGACAAAATTTCAATCAGCTATTTAAACATGCTCAAAGAATTAAAGGAAATCCATTTCTAAAAAAACTAAAGGAAAATATGATATGGATGTCTTACAAATAGAAAATATCAATAAAGAGAAAGTATAAAAAAGAACAAAATAAAAATTCTGGAGTTGAAAAACACAATAACTAAAATTAAAAATTCACTAGAAGGTTTCAGCATCAGATTTGAGCAGGCAAAAGAATCAGAGAATCTGAAGAAAGGTCAATTGAGATTACCTACTTTTCAGAACAGAAAGAAAAGACAAAAAGAAAAAAAAGGAATAGAGTCTAAATACTTGAAGGACACCATTAAGCATATCAACATACACACAATGGCATTACCAGGAGAGAGGAGATAGGCAGAAGAATATTTGAATAAATAATGACTGAAATTTCCCCAAGTTTAGTGAAAAACATTAAACACCAAAATAACTCAAGAAATTACAAATAGGATCAACTCAAAGAGATCCACACTGAGACACACCATAACCAAACTGCTAATAAAGAGAATCCTGAAAGAAGCCAAGAGATAAATAACTTGTCCCATGTAGAGATCCTCAATAAAATAGCAGTTAATTTCTCATCAGAAACCATAAAGACCAGAAAGTAATGGGAAGATATATTCAAAGTACTGAAAAAACTAAAACTGTCAACCAAAAGTCTACAACTACTTCTCAAAAATAAGAGAGATATTAAGACATTCACAGATAAACAAAAAATAAGAGAACTGGTTGCTAGCAGACCTAATGTATAAGAAATACAAAAGGGTGTCCTTCACACTGAAATGAAAGAACACGAGATAGTAACTCAAATCCACCTGAAAAATTAAAGAGCAGGGTAAAGGCAATTAGGTAGGCAAATATAAAAAAGAGTATTTTTTTTTTAATTTGTGACTTTTTTACAATCCGATTTAAAATATATATAAAGACGTAATTTTGGGCCGGCCCGGTGGCTCAGGTGGTTGAAGCTCCATGCTCCTAACTCCGAAGGCTGCAGGTTCGATTCCCACATGGGCCAGTGGGCTCTCAACCACAAGGTTGCCGGTTCAACTCCTCGAGTCCCGCAAGGAATCATGGGCAGTGCCCCCTGCAACTAAGACTGAACACGGCACCTTGAGCTGAGCTGCCGCTGAGCTCCCGGATGGCTCAGTTGGTTGGAGCGAGTCCTCCCAACCACAAGGTTGCCTGTTCGACTCCCGCAAGGGATGGTGGGTTGGTGCCCCATGCAACTAACAACAGCAACTAGACCTGGAGCTGAGCTGCGCCCTCCACAACTAAGACTGAAAGGACAACAACTTGACTTGGGGGAAAAAAAAGTCCTGGAAGTACACCGTTCCCCAATAAAGTCTTGTTCCCCTTCCCCAATAAAAAAAATGTAATTTTCATGAGAATAGGACAAAAAAGAGGAAACAATGAAGATATAAAAGAGCAAACTTTTTGTGTATTATGGAAATTAAATTGCTATTAATCCAAAGTAGAGTGAAATAGTTATTCATTGTAATTCCCAGAGCAATCATTATGAAATGAAAAAACACAGTGCAAAAATCAACAAAGCATTTAAACGGTAGTAGAAAATAATCTATTCAGCATCACAAAAGACAATAGTAGAGGAAAAGAGAAACAAGAGAAAAAATTTTAAGACATACTAAAAACAAACAAAAGGGCAGACATAAATCCCACCTTATCAGTAATTACATTAAATGCAAATTAACTGGGCATTTCAATCAAAAAGCAAAGACTGGCAGAATGGGTAAAAAAACAAAACCCAACTACATGCTGTCTACAAGAGACACAGTTTATATTTGAATAAATTGAAAGTAAAAGGATGGAAAAAGATACATACTATATAAACCAAAAGAAATATATATAATCTTATACTAGAATAACCAAAAGAGAATAACCAATAATCAAGTGGCCATACTCTTGTCAGACACAATAAGCATTAAGAAAAAAGTTGTTACTAGAGACAAGAAAGAAAATTTTATAATAAAAAAGTTAATCCACCAAAAATTATATTCAATTATAAACATATATACCCCTAACAACAAACACAATATATATGAAGCAAACCTTACAGAATTGAAAGAAACACAAAACAAACAAAAATAGACTTATATATCTCGCTTTCAATAATGGGTAGCACCAGACAGAAGACCAACAAGGAAGACTTGAACATTGTACATTTAACTTAACAGACACCTATATAACACACTCCCCGCAACAAGAGCAGACTACACTTTCTTCTCAAGTGCATTCTCCTGTATAGACGATCTGTTAGGACACAAAACAAGTCTCAATAAATTTAAGAAAAATGAAATCATACAAACTATGTTCTCCGAACACAATGGAATGAACCTAGAAATAAATAAGAAGGAAATCTGGAAAATTAACCAGTATGTGGAAATTATGTAACAAACTCCTAAATAACCAATAGGCCAAAGAAAAAAAAAATCACATGGGAAATTATAAAATATATTGAGATAAAAACAAAAACATAATACATCAAAACTTATGGGATGAAGTGCAAGCAGTGTTTAAAGGTAAATTTATAACTATATATGCTCACATTTTAAAAAAAAACTCAAATCTATTTTAAGAAACCAGAAAAAGGGCAAACTAAACCCAAAACAGAGGAAAGACATAATAAGGATCACAGCAGAAATAAGCAAAACAGAACTTTAAAAATAATAGCGAAAAATCAATGAAACCAAAAGCTGGGTCTTTGAAAATAGCCAAGAAAATTGACAAACCTTCAGCAAGGCTGACCATGAAAAAAGACAAATTATTACAATCAGGAATGAAAAGGGGATCATTACTACTGATGTTATAAGAAATAAAAAGGATTATAAGGGAACAATAGGAACAACTAGATGGCAACAAGTTAAATGACTTAGATAAAATGGAAAAATTCCTAGAAAAAAACAAACTACTAAAACTGATCAAAACCCAGAAATTTTGAATATGCCTATCACAAGCAAAGAGATTGAGGGAGCAATGAAAAAGTTCCCAGAAGGAAGCCCAGGACAGAATGGCTTCTCTGGTGAAATCTACCTTTAACCGTTTTAAAGACTTGACACCAATCCTTTTCAAACCCTTCCCCTATCCCCCCAAAAAGGAGGGACCACCACCTCATTTTACAAGGCCATTATTACCTTCATACTAAAACCAAACAAAAACATCATAGGAAAACTACAAATATCTCTTATGAATAGTCACGGAAACCCCACTGCACGCGCGCACCGCTATACCATCTAGACCCCTTTGCCCTGCCGTCCAATCTGAACTGATTATTCTTCAGGCCTGTTTGCACAGCACTCTCTTTAGATCTCCCTTCACCATCATCCTATTCTCTTCACTGCTCTCCTGTATGGGATCCTAAATCTTTTCTATTTACCTCATCATTTTTGATGGAACCCATGTCCTCTAGTAGCTTCCTGAGATATATAATATTCTTACCTGTTAGGTTTCAAAATTTTAGCCTACTCCCACACTTCACAGTAAGGTATAGAATTAGTTTGGAAACAACTTTCCTTCAGCGTTTTGAAGACATCATTCCATTATCGATTACTTTCCAATGTTAGTGATTCTTAATCCTTTGTATGCTCCATACCCAAAGGCTTTTAGGATCTTCCCTTTATTTCTGATGTTTGAAATTTCACCATAATGTACTTTGATGTGTTGTTGTTTTGTTAACCAACATGCTGAGCATTCTGTGAGCCCTTTTAATGTGGAAACTCAAGTTTTTGTTTTATTCTTAAATAAATTATTCTTAAATAATTTCCTTCATCCATTTTCTCCCATTCTGTAATTTTTATTTTTCACACATTGCACTAAGTATGATCCTAACTTTATTTTCTCCTACTTTGTATATTTTTCTCCTGCTTTGTGGAAGATTTCCTCAATTTTATCTCCCAACCTTCTACCAAAAATTTAATATTCTAAATTTCTAACTCTACTATTTCGTATTCTATGTTCTAATCCTATTTCATATTCTAAATGCCTAAGAGCTGTTTTCTGAAGACCGTTTTTTATAGCATCCTTTCGTGTTTCAAAGATATAGCTACCCCTTTACTTCCAAAGACACCAATAACTTTTTTATCTTCTTGAACTGTTTCTATTAGATTGGTGCAAAAGTAATTGCGGTTTTTGCAACTTTTTAACCCTTTAAACTGCAATTACTTTTACACCAACCTAAGTATTTCCTTGTTCTCTTTCATATAGGGGTTATCCTCAAATGTTTAATGAGCCTCAATCTCATGTTTTAAAATGAAACACTTAAAAGTTGCCAAGAATTTTTGTTAATAGGAGTCACAGTCTGCGCCATTTCCCTGGTGGACCCCAATCCATTATCATTTGATCTTTTTTCCTGATGATCAGTTTGCTATAACAAAATGAATTTTCCCATTTTGTATTCTGAGATTAGAAACCTGATATCCAGTATTCTCAGCACTAGGAGGGGAAAACAGGCTGACACCCTTAACTTGAGCTGTGCCTGGTGTTCTCAAGAACAGACATACTCCCTTTGAATATCAAAAAAGAAACTTGAAGGTAAGAGACCCCAGTCCCATTCCTGGCACTATGTGTGGCTTACTTGTTACAGAATTTTAGACAATTCTTTCAAGGTACCTGCAGCCCCCAATATCTGAAGCATCCCACCGCTACTACATATCACCAATTCTAGGCCTTCCCCACTAACGGGAAAATTCAGTTTTCTCGCATCTACAATGTTAGTTACCACTTGTTGCTTTCCAGCTTCTAAAATTTTACTTGTGATCAACTTTCCAGTTTTCTTTGTCCTAGACACCCATGCCTTTGTTTTTTTAAAAAGATCATTTATTTTGGTAGGGATTTAATAGCAAATAAATGGTGACAATCTACCATGTTTAAATGAATATTCATTTCATCACTTTTGATGTGTTAGGTCCTTACTGTTGTTCATTTCTGAACACAGTAGTACCTCGGTTTCGAACATCTCTACTGATGAACATTTCGGTTTACGAATGCCGTAAACCTGGAAGTAAATGCTTCGGGTTTTGAACATGCCTAGGAAATCAAACATGTCACACAGCTTCCGCTGAGTGCAAGATTCTGAAGCCTACTTGTCGGCTGTTTCAAACGTTTCAGAACTTGAATAGTCTTCGGAATGAATTACGTTCAAAAACTGAGGTACTCCTGTAATATGAAATTTAAGCTCGAGTTCCAATAGAACAGAGTTTTTTAATCTTCCAAGTAGTTACAACCACTTTGGCTTAACTAGTTTTATTATAGTGTAGACCAAACAAAACTGGTCTATACGATTTCTCTTATTTAAAATTTCAAATCCTTTAAGAATCCCAAAGCACAATTTCAAAAAATTCACAGGAATTTAAAAGAAACGTGAATTCTCTATTGAAAACAAAGTTTGACATACATCTATTAAACAAAGCATATTGCTATTCAGATCTTTACAGACTTAATTTTTGTTTACTTGATTAAATTCTAAGAGGTGAATTATAGTCTCCTAAAATGACAGGTATTATCAATTTCTCTAAAAAAAGAAAAAAACTATTTCCTATGTTTCAGTACTATCAGTTTATCACACAAAAATCCAAGCTGGATACTGTTTAGTAGTACTAATTATTAATTTAAAAAATTATTTTTCACTTAAAAGTTCTGGCCTAGAAAAGCTTTATCCTTTGCTGATGTCAATAAACTTAATAGTATTATTTTTGACATTCTTTTATTTTCAACGTTTGTGGCATTTTGACTTAGATAAAAACTCATAAAACCGCACAAGAATTTTTAAACCAGTTTGAAAAGGGGATGAGGGACAATCAATTCCAGTTAAATTAAGAAAAAGCTGATGGAAAAGTATTAGGTAATCAAACTTGACAAGAAACTCAGTGAATGGGGCTTGGAAAATACGATGAACCGGGAGTGTATTACTGTTTATGGCACTGCTACCATTAAGACATTCACTGACATAGCACAACATTTTTGGTTACACCACAGCCACTGAAAGTTATCTCTATCTTCTCCACCTCTTTTTTTGCATGACCATACGAACTGTTTCAGTAGCATCAATGTATATGAAATAGTCAGTTTGGTTTCCTAGTCCCCATCCCTTTCAAACTGCTCGCTCTCCTCATGCATGTCGTGATTTTTTTAATGGCTTTTCAGCTTGCAGAGATCCAAGGCAGCATACACAGGTGCAGAGGGGTCTATTACCAAGAAGTCTGCAAAACTAGGTATACACAGGGAACTACTTAAGAAGTTCAGGGCAGGATTTTCCAGACAAGCTTCCTATTACCATACCACTAGTTTATAGGATAATCAGGGAAACAGTAAATAGTCCTGCTATCATCCCTCTTCATCCATACTATCTATACAGAAACCCCCAATTTCAGAGGTGTGGATGAAATCTATTTTCCCAGTGATATTAGGGGATAATCTATTCTCTTTTGCTTTAGCTGATATGCTTCAACAGGTAATTTGGATGGAGTCGAATGTACCTCATTATTTTACTATGTTGTCAAAAACCTCACTAACTTCTTTACTAACTAAAGTTAAACCTATAACTGTGAGAATCGTTAAAATGTAAGTTTGTCATAATAAGACTAACATTCTATCTTAAAACTCTAAGATTCTATTTACTCCCAAATTCTGTCCTATTTACTAACTTTAAACAAGGCAGAAAAGATTCTTTATATTCTATAACTTTTTCACATTTTCCTAATTCTGTTTTAATAATTACCTTACTCATTATAAGACATACTAGTATACATTCAAGAACTCTTAAAAACTCCTGTTAAAAACAAGTACCTTACATCATAAATGTCAAAAACTACTACTGCCCCAAAGGAACTATATATTAGGGATTTTTCCCCCTATAAAAGCAGTGTGTTTTCAACTGTTCCTAAATTTTAAAACAAGTATCTATTTTAAAATAAATTTTAAACATTGGTAGTCCAATGGTTAATTTTTATTCTCTCTTGTTTTTCCACGAACTCTTATACCAATTAGAATATCTCTTAAACCATGGCTAAAATGTACTATTATAACTCAAAGTACGGCATTGCAATTACAAGTTCCTCTTACCATTCATCTCAATTTTCTTTCTTTTTTTTTTTTTTTTTTTTAGTTCACAGTACCAGCAATTCAGAAAATACCACTATAGCATAACTTTCTTGGGTTTTAAGTTTTCAAATGAAACTTTAAAAATCTCATCAGTTTTTTTTTATAGAATAAGGCAGATGGACCTCAATTAGTGTTAATAATCTACTTACAAACTGTCCAGGTAAATTTATTTTTAATATTGGAAGATGAAAAAGAAATTGTTCCATTCTTATTTTAACTTTGTACTACAAACTTGGGAGGAAGTATTTCACTTTATTTTAAAACTACCGCGGCCCCTCCCTTTCTCTTGTATAGTGGGGTGCCAAAAAAATGTATACACGACTTGTATTCATCTTTTGTTACTGGTATATATTGAGTATCACAATTTTAACACAGTTTTTTCCTTTCTTAAAACATATATACATTTTTTTGCTCCGTTGTATATACTCGACCGATCCCTGCAGTAATAACCTCTAACTGGCCTTTCTCACTTCAATCTCTTCTCCAATCATGTTGTTTCTGGTTGCTAATCTTTCTCATTTTTCTTTATGTATTTCTGTTCAATGGCCTTCAGTACTCCTTATTTTCTGGTGTCTAATTCAAATTTCTTTAGGTTCCTTCAACTCAGCACATAATCTTACCAACTTTACTTTTTCATTTAATTCACTTAAAATAGAATAAGCAAGGAAAATGCTTGCACTCCACAATTCCCATCTCTGTGTTTAACATGCTTTCCCCCCTAGTTAATATTCCCTTTCCTCTCCACCAATCTATATATATCACTTTTTCAAAATCTAAATAAAAATTTTGTGCCAAGAAGCTTTATTAATTAATCCAGTCTTACTATATGCCATTCATGTTATGTCAGCTCAGTTTCAATTCAAATGTTTCATTATTGAGTGTTCTTCAGTAGTGTCTTAGATTTGTCTTAGATCCATGAGATCTTTGGAGCAGTAACCGTATCATTTGCTGTGTATATCCGCATTCTTACCCCTTGTGAGGTACTAAGTGAATTTTGTATAATAACTAACTCAATTAAGACAAGCGAAGATAAGATAAGATATAAACACATAAACAAGGTTTCTCTGAATACAAAAAAATCAAATCTCCCAAAACTAAATTCAAATATAATATTAATTTTTTTGTGAAAACAATTAAACCTTCCCCGTAAGTGTATTTTTTACACATTGAAGTCAGCTCTTAGGCTGTTAATAACATTCTAATTGGTTTTTGAAACTGAGCCCAAAAGGTTATTATATAAAGTCTTAATATTTTGTAGATAACAAACATACTTTTTCAATGTCTAACCAATTTTGCTTTTAACCTTCTATAGTTGACAAATACAAAACCTATAAGAAAAGTTGACAGATGAGGTTTTATTTCTTCAAGATAACTATTAAAATTCCTGGAGCAAGAGTATATAAAGCAAACTTATTACATAGTCCAAAAAATAAAACTTCACCACTTCTTTATTTTCATTCTTAAGCTCAAAAGCATTCATAATCCAAACAATGATAAAGTATTTTCATGTTCATTTCTGCACAATTTATAAAACATCTTTCCTCAAAACTAGGCATACTAGAACATGAAGATACATATTTTCATTGCTATATACTTTTTACAACTTTATTATAATATTTCCAAAAAAATCCTTATCCCAAAAGCACCAATTATCACACTACCATGAGGCTTCTGCTGCTCAGTATTTATGAAAAACAATGCCGTAACCATTAATTTCACTTGAAAAATAAAACTGATTCAAGCAGTAGAAGTAAAAATCATGATCAGTAATTCCATTTCACTTGTCAGTGTATAAAGTTCCCTTCATGGATTTTTAACCAAACTTTTGTGTAACTGTCCAGAAAGTAACATTCTAGTTCCTTACTCATAAATGTCAAAATCTTTCTGGTTGAGAGTGAATACTTACCTGTAAGCATAAGTACACCAATTTATTTCTACCCTTACAATCAGAACCAGAAATACTCAAATACCTTATTAAGTAACCTGAAATGCCTGAAAGTTAACTTACATAATGCCTAGAAGCTACTATTAAAGAGGTTCCAAAAGGCATCTATATAAGGAGGCAATCCAAGACCTCTACCTACTTCTTGGCTATATGCCTAGAGAATACTATAATGAAAGAAAGCCAGACAATTAATGTTATCTGTAGAAGCAATTCAAATTTCTACATTCTAAACAAATTTTCTAATGATAAAACAAACCTCTAAAGGGTTACTATTAATGAAACTATGAAACATCTCTCTGATAGTGATATAAATACACTGGAAAAAACCTCCAAATTCACACAATGCCAAACAAGAATAGAAAAGAGGTTAGAATCAATTCTCACTACCCTAAGAAAGGAAGACAAATATGCCATAAGCAAGTTCAAAAATAAGCCAAACTTACTTATGGTGGTAAGAGGTCAGAATAGTGGTAATTCTGGTAAGGGGGAATGAATAAGAGGGGACATAAGGTACCTTTTTCAGTGCAGAAAATGTTATATATCTTGATTAGGGGAAAAGTTACCTGGGTATACTTATATGTAAAATTTCTTTGAGTCGTACTCATCATATGAGCACTTTTCTGGAAGTTATATCTAAGTAAAACATTTTAAAAAGTCATCAATGGTCAAACCCAAAAGTCTCTCATTTTTGATCATCTCCATCATATAGCTAATCACAGAATACAAATATTCCCTAAATGCAACTCTTTCTTTTTAGAAGATTCACAAAGTTTTTTAGTATTCTTCCAGAATTTTTTTATTTTGCCTCATATTAATTCACTTAAACATTAATTCAATATTCATTCAAGTGCTTGTATACATGGATTAGGCACCTTCCAACATAGAATATCACACACACACACACCCACACACCAGAGAAACCAAATTCCCTAAACTGGGTTCAAGCCAGTCTGTTATCTGGTTTCAAGTTATAGCTCCCATTTTAATTCCCATCATTTTGCAGGAATGTTCTTCGCCACAACACTCTTTTCTCAGCTATCCTTTAAGGCTCGGTTCAATTTCTACTTTATCCTTTCTTCATACTTGTACAGAACTTACTATCTGTACCTGTACTGCTGAATACAGTATATGTGGCTTTTGAGCACTTGAAGTCAGCTAGTCTGAACTGAGACGTGCCGCAAGTACAATACACACATTGGATGCTGAAGGCTTAGTGTGGAAAACAAAAGAATGCAAAATATCTCAATCATGTGTACATACTGAAATTATGTTCTGGATATACTGAATTAAATATAATGCATTAATAGACTTAATTCTACCTATTTCTTTTTCTTTTTTAACATGGCTATAGAAAATTTTAAATCACATTTGTCGTTTAGCATACCTCTATTGGGTAATGCTAACCTATACAATCTATTTATAAATGCCCCACAAACTATCTTTTAATATAAATGTAAAAATAAGTGTAAAAATTCAATACTAAGTTTTTTCCCCACCATAAATTAAGGATTACTACATTAGGAATTATTAATAGTAACTAAACTATTAAGTGCCTATTTTTAATATCCTTTTTAAAAAGTTCAACAAAGCAAAAAAAAAAAAGAAAAAAAAGTTCAACAAAGAAGCTTAAAGCATTGAAGTGTAAAAATTTAAGAAAAGTTCAGTTCTCATACAGCTATAAATTGAAAATGTCATCTACATTTTTACATATAGCCAATTTTGAGTTAAATGTCTCCCAGAAAGGATAGTTATTATTAAACCAGCAGCATTTCTAATCCCAGAGAATATTATTTCTGATTAAGCTAGTTTTCTTCTTAGTCACTCAGTAAAGAAAAAGGCAGCTTCCATTTTGACCAATATCATTGCACCAATGTCCAACAGCCAAGACAAAGAGCCTTTATATGGTGGTATGAATAAACAATGTGGGCAATAAGATACCATTTGAAATAAGGGTAGGCAAAAAAATGCTTTTACAATGTTAAGTTTTATAAGTAGGACATAAAACTTACAAATTATATAATTAGGTTAAAGGACAAATATATAGAAAGGACATGAAGGCAGAATAGAAAGACTAATCTGTAAAATCAAGATAGGCCTAGATTTAAACTTGGCTGCTCTAGTATTTACTAACTTTCTGACCCAAGTCTGTTGTCTTGCATGTAAAATGGAAATATATACATCACAGTATTATTTAAAAAAACGTATCAGTCTCATCTCCCTTTCCTTTAACACTGATGATTATGTATATATTATATATATATATAATATATACATATACATATTTTAGTGGTTGTTAAGATTATGGGTGAATTCCCCCCTTCATTTTTCAAACTGCTAAAAATATTTTTTAAGCACAATTAAACTTCTAGTAATGCATACTCACACCCCTCAAGTGAACTTAAGATTACTTTTACTAGCTGCCTTTTATAATTTTTTTTTAACTTAAAATTTGTATTGGTCGTAGGGGAGGTAGACAGAAGAAAAATTAAAGGGGGAAATAAGTTTAAGGCCATACCAGCACAGACATATACAAAACAAAGTGTGGAGAGGAAAATGGTAAAAGGAAATGCTGTCTGAGAAAATTAAGCAATGGAAAGATAACATGCCTCTCCAAAATCTAGCTACTGTTGAAGTCACTCCTCACTCTCATCTGGGGTTTACATGTACATTACATACAAATACACACAGTCACACACCCTCTTCTCTCTGCTAATGATCACCACCATCGTCATGATCAAAGATTTAGAGGGAAGAAATTCAGGGTGTTGTAACCAAAAAAAAAAAAAAAAGAAAAAATCAATACACTGGCTGAGAAATAACCTCACTAAAATGTACCCATTCCCAAGTGCATTTATTCATCAGCTGACAGTCATAAAAGGGAAATGTGTTCCTGAAATACTGAACTGTTAAACCTGTATAAGGCACAGTGTGATGCCTACCTCTGATTTCCTTTACAACAGCATTCGCTTTGTAGATAGGGATCTAAAAATGAAACACTGGCAAAAGTATACTAATCCAAATCACTCACATGTGAAAATTTCAAAAAATAATTAAAAATGGCAATTACTATTATTATAAAAGATAACATTTAATCAGCATTTGCTGTATATCAGAAAGCTAGTAATACAGTATTATTGTTAAATCCACTTACCTACTGCTCACACAGCTAGATTTTAACCCCACCAGTTGTACTTCAAGGCTTACACTTTCAAATCTTATCTCATCCTGCCTCTTTATTTATATGTACATAATTAGAAATGCAACTATGATTTTCTGTGTATATACACACTTACATATGTTTGTGTGTGTACATAATATTCAGTAAGTCGATAGCGAGCAACAGGCAATTATTCCAACTTTGACAAGGTTTTTATCTACTTTCACAAACCATTCAACAACTGGGAATCACCCCCTCCCCAATAAATGGTGTTTTGAAAGTACTAGTTATATTTAACATCTTCCTCAAGAAACTGATGAAAAAGATATGCTTTTGAATAAAAGGATACACACCATGAAAGGATAAAAATGTTAATCTTTTAAAAATTTGATCAATAATTGATAAAATACAGATAAATGTTTTGTAAACTATAAATTAATCCTAACATTTGTTTTTTGTTTTGTTTTAAATGATAAGTTTGGCTTATAACATTTACATTTCTGGATTTTGAACAAAAAGTCTTAACAGCTGTATTTGCAACTTCAATGAATGACATACACAGTAAAACGCTTAATAACCTAAAATCTTTGTTTATCACTCTAACCAACTTCAATTGCACCACAATCTAGACTAACTAATTTGCTCCTTAAATTTCAAGGAACAAATCACATCTATACTTTTCACAAAGTTATTCACAAGATCACAGTTCCCAGAATTCCAAATGAATGGCAAGGCTACAGCTTGTAGACGCAGTGGAACAATGATTAGTAAGTAGAGGGAGAGTAAAAGAAATCTCTTAGAAACACTAACCATAATCCAGTCTCACCTTTCCCCATTCAAGAGAAGTGTGCACTGCTGCTGCTTCTGCCCTGACATTATCCTCCTTCTCTCCCTTTTGAAATCCTCTGCTTTTCTCCTCCTGGGAAGTTATCTCACAGAACTTCTGTTTTTTCTTGCTACAATCTCTCAATTGTCAAAGGATGTCTTCAATTTAAAAGAACAAAAACATACCAACTCCCCATAATCACATTAAGAGTTCCCAGTAAATTCAAAGAGAATAGTGACTCCATCTTTCAACTTTGGCAGATCTAAGAAAAAATTAAATTTAACAGGAGAGCAACTGAGGCCCTAGATATGATATGAGAAAACTTTTTTCATAGAGACTCCACCTCCCTGAAGAGAAACTATCAATTGAATTTGGTGTTTTATCATCTAGGTCTCAAATGATCTTTATGTTTTTGTTTGTTGTTTTTTTTTTAAGAGGGGAAAGAAGAGAGATACTTTAGCCAACCAGCAGGGTGAGCTAGTGCTAGAATTTGTTTGATTATTCTCAATTCTCTCAAAATTCAGTGGTGTAAATGGCTTACACTATTAAAAGCAGCTATTTCCCTCTAATAAACCTAAATTAAAAGACACTACTTCTAGAATTGCTTCAATCAGTGCTACATCTCATTAAGTTTGTTTAATATTTACAAAACAAACATTCTCTATACCAGAGGGATTAATAAATAAATGTAAAAAAAAGCTCATTTGAATATTCAAAATATTGCAGTAGCGATCTTTTATTCTCATGGTTTTTTTTTTTAATTTTATAGGGCAATCAATGTTTTTAAAAATTAAGAACACTTTTTTTAAAAGGATTCCTAAAATTAATGTTCTATAAAATTAGGACTGAGTAATTCAACATACCAATTTCTGCATTCAGTGCAAACTACAGCTGCCTTAAGATCTGCCTGCAAAGCAGTCATGAGAAAAACATTCCTACAAGAATAAGGTCCACTCTTTTCCTTTGGAATCACAACCTGAGAAAGAGTCTAAATAAGTAACTCAAAACTCTAACAGTATGTTTGGGATGAGAGAAAGGTGAACCTGATCTTTTCTGACAACCAATTTCTCTCAAGTACAGGTATCCCAATCACTTCTAGTGACTGTCCTTCAGTCTTTCTTTTCTTCTCCTGCTATCCAAAACAATGTCAATTCAACCACAACCAAAACTCTCCCCCTTATAACTTGAATGACAAATTAAACCTGCAAAATTTTTAAGGTTTGCAGAGACAGATTCACTTTATAATTGCAAATATTCTGGGAGTAATTCTAATTATCACAAGACTAGCGTGTAATTAAATCCACTTACATAGTGCTAAAAATTTAAAAATAACTTTCTTAGAAAAGGCAATAATTTAAATGCACCTTAAATAAAAGCTTTAAAACCTCCATACAACTTAACCATTTTTGTTAAATTTGATATCCAAAAAAGTTCAAGATAACTATGGTGTCCCACTATAGATGACTTTACTACTTGTTGAATTTTCTAATAGATTTTACAGAACTACTACTCAGTAGCAGTAGTTAGTCTTACTTTGTTTCTAACTAGAGCCAGTGTTAAGAGGCATGTTAACTTACCCAACTAAAACACAATTACAAAATGAAAGGCACTAGCATCATTGTTTTCAGCATCTATCTCATTTCTTACGTAATAACTGGTAATAATGGCAGTTATTTCAAACTTTCCAAGAAGTTTATCAAGCTACCTTTTTTTTTTTTTAATCTGGGTCAAGATTGCGTTTTGAGGGGCAGCCGGTTAGCTCAGTTGGTTAGAGCACGGTGCTCTTAACAACAAGGTTGCCTCCGGTTCGATCCCCGCATGGGCCACTGTGAGCTGCACCCTCCACTAGATTGAAACAACTACTTGACTTGGAACTGATGGGTCCTGGAAAAACACACTTAAAATAAATAAAAGTTAAAAAAAAAAAGACTGCTTTTTGAAAACCCCCAAATTCAAAAGCAACATTGCTCTGAAATGTGTTATTTTTTAATCTGAATTTGTTTCACTGAAAGTACTTTAAAAACTAAGTTACCATATCATGTTGAATGTCTTTAACTTGCCAGTTCTAATAAACAGCACCTAACTAACAAGTATTCTCAAACACACTTTTTACTTTTTAACCATTATTAGTTACAGTCACCTTCTCATGCCAGCAACATAACCAATGAAAACAGCAATGGGGTAGAAGTTGAGAGATAATTTTCCATTATGCCACTAACTTAATCATCTCTGACCTTCAACATAGCATAAGAGAGTAAGACTAGTTGTTTGAGATTCCTTCCACTCTAAAACTGTGTAATTCAGTAATACATTTTGCCAATGTTATTACCACCTATCCGTTAATACAAGAAGATTGTTCTCTTGTTAGGAGAAAAGCTAAAAGCGGGGAAATCTGGAGGGGGAAAAAAAAGGAAAATGAAAATTTTAAATAAAGTTGAAAAGTTCAACTTGAAATTTGAACAGAGATCTAAAGTTAGTGATCGAAATGTGTTTAAGTATTCTTTCAGTCACTTGAATAATTCTGTTAATGTGACGTGGTCAAAACATGAGTTGTTTCCAAACTTTGTACTTCAAAAATTAGTTAATACCAATATACAAAGCATAATGCAGCCATTCAGCGCAGTATAACTTTGTTAGAAATTCTAACATTTACACTGCCATAATTTTAACAGCAATAGATATATGCCATGGCATTAATATTAGTCAAAACTTCATGTTACACCTATTAAAATGTCTAAATTATAACTTCTTCATAAAAACTATTTTTTTTCTTTCCAAACCTACCAATGCAATATTGCTGCCATCAAGTTCCCTGGATACTTACACATGACACTGAAGGCAAACAGCCGGTTTCCTCTCTTTGAGCAACTCGAGTTGTCTATTTTTGAAATGCTTTACTTCTTGCAGGACCAAAAAAATGTAACCAAACTACTGCAGAGAGGCAACATACTAGTAAAACAAAGTTAAATCTATCATCCGGATGCAACAAGCCTGGCATTAGTCAGGACTGGCCAGAATCGATGATGGTGTTTTGGTATGTCTGTCGAAATTATTTAATTTGTATACAAAACAGGACCATCATTCAGGCCCCCCATTGAATTTAATCCCTTGTTGAGTACTTGTTAATGACCACACAAAATGTGAAGTCTAAACATAAACGTTCTATAACAACTAAATTCACGTCAGGTATTACTTAAAACAGTTCAAGAAAAGTTTTCCACTAATGTTGCTAAACCATGGATGGATCCCAACACGAGGGTCGTCTGCGGAAGTCTCGTAACAAGAAACCTTTAGCTCCACCACCTAAGTTTCCAATCACTGAGAAGGGTCTGGGACAACTCATCTTCAGGTTCACGGGAGAAGTGGAGCACACCTGCTTTCCTCTGGCAGAGATTAAGCTCCCAGGGACACAAAGGCCAGGGAATCAGACCTGGAGAAGCAAAAAGCTTTAGCTGGACACCCACCAAGTCCCTGGCAACCCCAACACTCTGAGCGATTTACCTCTTGCTGCTACTTCCCGGGCACCTAGCGGCATACGCTCTTGCAGAACTGGGGGAGGGGAGGGCTATGCGGTCCTGGTCCCATGTCAGGGGAGGGATGTGTACAGTTAACGCTGGAGCTGGCGCTTCTGGCCAAGCCGGAGCAGCCACCAAGAGAGGGCTTGGTGACTGCTCCCGGACCGCCCCGTTACTCAGTGCACTGCAATGGCGACCGCCAGGCTCCCCAAGCCGCCAGGTCTGGGCCCCTTCCCCCTACCGCTCACTGGCTGCTCGTCTTCATGTGACTAAACAAAACCCCCAAGTCTAGTGCCCAGCTCAGCCCCTTTGTGTCCGCTACCGGGTCCTCCGACGCCGCCGTGGAAAGGTCCTCCCCCTGCCGCCTCCGCCGAGTCCCGCCCAGCGGCGGCGGCCGCCGCTCACCTCAGGTTCCGCCGCCCCCCGCGGCCGCCGCGGCCGCCACCTCCCCGAACCCGGGGCCCGGGCTCCTTGTATAGCACCAACTCCGCCTCCTCGGCCGCCGCCGCCATCTTAGCCTGTGCGGCAAAATGCGTCCTTTTGGATGGTTGGGACCCAGCCTAGGGCGTAGCTCCCCGGGCCCAAGCGCCGAAGGCCGGGTCCCCCAACTTCTTCCGCCACCCCCAGTCCCCCGCCGCCACAGCCCAGAGTCCCGAAACCCACTCGGGTCCCGGCGAATCCGACCAAATAACCCCTGAAACTCACAGTTTGGTGCCGTGTGCGTCAAACCGGGGCGACGTTGGGAGCGCGCGGCGTCCCCGCGTCACACGCTGCACTGTACGCTACTCGGCTCCGGCGGCCCCCCTCCGCTCCCCGCTTTTCGCCGCCGGCCCCGGTTCCCACGGCGCAGGCGCGCTGCTTTCCCGCCTCTACCGAGCTGCGGGCCGCGGGGGTGGCCAGTGAAGGGCTCTAGGGCGGCTTCGCGCTGGTGGAGCTGCTGGGCCAATTAGACAAACCGGGGAGCAGAAACAGTGCACCTCTGTTGTCGGGTGCCAGAAACCAAACAAGGTCACCTCCCCCAGCGCTGACCTAATCACTCTCAAGGAGGTTCCCGCCCCAAAGTAGGCACGCTCCAAATATGGTGGTGCCCAAACTCTGCAAGACCCAAACACTTAGGCAAGCCTAGGCTCTTTAAGGTGGAACAGGCCCATATTTGATTTCCACAATCACCAGCGTGCCAAGATTCCTTTTCTTTTCCTACTGTTGAGGAACACAGCTAAAGAACTCAAGTTGCCAGTTACGACTGTAGAGTAATGGCAGGGGAAGGTTTTTGGATCTGAAGGGGACCAATTATTGGGAGATGCTTGCTGGCCGGGCAAAGCATCAAATGTGGCATCTCAACTGGCGGAACAGCCTCCCCTCCAAGGTGCCCTGGGTTTGGTCCAATTTGAGTCTGTGACGATACTTTCTCTCTGCATTACTGAATGTGCATGAGTCTCCAAATTAAAGCGATATAAGAAGAAGCACCTGAGACATGGGTTAACCTTCAAAGAATCAGTAGGCCCCAAGAGAGTTCTGGAAAGCTTTCTTTTAACGAGCATCCACTACGGGAGTCTGAGGGCAGAGTTTCACACTTTGAGAAACACAAATTAGAGGCTATTTCTGTCTTTGCTTTTGAACTGAACAAACAAGAAGTTGCTAACATGTTTCATATGAACCAAGTTCCCCAGCAATCTACTAGTCCTGCCTTAATAAATTCTTTGGCTTTTCTGAATCTGTTTTCTCAAAAAAAGGAAAAAAGTTTTCATTAGTTTAGCAGCTATCATAATCTGTGCTCCTCCAAACCTTCAAGATGTTATTGGCATTCAGAGGAATACACTGTAATTACACTTATTTGAGAACAGTAGGAAACATTCTTTTTCCTATAAGATAGTGACTTCAGCAGCAGCAGCAAACATAGGTTCCAAACAACAGATAGGTATACTTGCTGCATTCGTGAATAATAATAGCGAACACTTCTGAGTGCTTACTATGTGCCAAACATTGTTTAACTCATTCCAACCTAATAAGGGAAAGAGAGGTTAGGTAATTTTTTCAAAGTCACACATCTCTTTGGACCCTTTCAAAATGCGATTTTTCTTTCTTCACTTACACAAATCAATAAACAATAAAATACACTAAAAAAATTTTCAGCCAATGGTGGGGTGTCCTTTGGGTCATTTCATCTACAGAATCCATTAAAACTGGACATTCTCAGTTTACTATTGGACTTACAATAAACAATAAAAGTATTATGTACTATGGATATACTCATATGTTGTATCACTACAAAAACAGTTACCAACAACAAAAAAAGCTCAGTTGTGGATGTACACTACTGACTGACTGATGTGCAGACAGAGCGTACCACAAAAAAGTAGAACTACTTACAACTCAATCATGATCAGACACTTATCTCACTAATGAAGCTGTTCGTTTATACTAGAATTCAACAATTAAATGGTAATACTAAAGAAATAGTAATAGTAGTAACTGTAATAGTCAAAGTAGTAATAGTTGATGAAACTTTATATAAATAAAATATATGTCAAAAAACTTTCTATAAGTGGGAGAAAACTTGATAAGGGCAGAAAGCTTGAATAAGGTAATATGGAAAGAAATTGTAAAAAGGAGGCAAACTGGAAAAATCCAAGAACCAGTTATGTGGCTCAATGCCAAAATATTTAAAAACATTAAAAGGAAATTGTAGTTGAGAATGAAAATCAAGATGTGAAAAACAGTTTGGCCCCGAGAGAAAATTCACAAAGCACATCTACTCACTATAATAAAATAGTGCTCTGATGAATTCACCTGATGAAGAATCGAGAGAGAGAGAGAGAGAGAGAGAGAGAGAGAGAGAGAGAGAGAGAGAAAGAGAGAGAGAGAGAGAGAGAGAGAGAGAGAGAGCAAAAGAAAGACCTGGCTATTGTTAATATGTTAAAATCTGACAATGTTGGACAATATATGAATCCATCAGTTATTCCAGTGAACGGAATTACCCAATAAAATATTCAAATAAGCTGTGGTCTCAAATGACTTAATCAAAAAGAAAATGCAATTGTTTTTGTTGGCTAAAAGCAGATAATTCTCAACATTCCAATACTTCTGAATTCCAGGCAAAAAGAAAAAATGAAACACTTGATTAATCTACCATCCTAGTAATAAAGTCAAGTCAAAATTTGGATTTATTTTAGGACCTCACAAGAGATGGTTCCGGACCCATCTCTGAGTACAAAAGAGCAAGGCAGTCTCATCTGTAAAACCGCAAATATTATAATATGTTCATTAATTAGGGTGGGGTAGGAGGATGTTTGACAGAGAGAGAGATGAAGAGGTAAACAGAGATCAAGCCTTATTTTTTGTCTCATGGTAACCTCAGCACAGAGCCTTACACATAATGGGCATACAATAAATAATTCAATTCAACCAACATTCACCAATTGCTTACTCTATGCAAGGTACTGTACTAGGCACCGTCAGCAAAAAGAGAAATAAGACAGTTCCTTGTACATATTCAATAAGTAGTAGTTAAATAAATGAGGAGCTTTGTATAGTCCAATAAAAGAACTAGACAAAAAGGTATCATCAACTCTCAATTTACCGGGGTATGGGAAAGATGAGGAAACAGATACTAAAGATTTCAAAATCATAGTTAAACAAAACCTTGTAAAACAGGGTACAAAATAGGTTTAGTATAACTATATTTAGTAAAAATTATATCTAATATTGAGAAACACATTTATTACTCTAACTCTCAGTTATCAGAAGTAGACCATGAGAGTATAGGAGCTTTTTCACAGAGCACATATAGGGAAAGTAAACAGTGGGCCACAGAAACGTAGATAAAAAATATTTAAGGAATTAGTAGAGAAAAAGTCCAAGAAAATAAGAAATGAAGGGACAGAGGAATAAGAGGAGATTCAAGCAAGTGTGTAACATCACAGGAGCCAGGGAGCTATTGGTAACAGCTTACTGCTGCAACAAATAACCCCAATCTCCATGGCTTAACATAGTAAAGTTTTATTTCTTATTCACATCACACTCCACTGAAATCAGTGGGAAGCGGGTGGTGGAGACCTGGGAGCAGTTATTCAAGCACATAAGGTCCTTCCGTTAAATACTTGTATATGCCTTTGCAATCCCCTTAGAGTCTTCTACTGGATCCTCTGCAAAGAGAGAGAGAACACACGTGGAGAATCATGAGTGTGACGAGGTGAAGTGGCCAAGCCCGGAAGTGGCACAGGTCACTTCTCACTTTCCACTAGTCAGCACTCTAGTCAGCACTCTAGACAGAGGCTGGGGAATGTAGTTAGGCTCTATGGCCTGTAGGAAAGGAAACGGGACTGGTGGGCACAAAGCAGGGGTTCTGCACATCCTGTGTAAATGTAGCAGAGAGGTTATGAAAGATAAGTGGTGTCCATTGGCGATACAAGATCACTGGGGACAGTGGTGTGAACAAGAACAGTGGGGTGTCTCAGCCCACTGCAGTGGATTCAGGAGTAAATGAAAGGGAAGAAAGGGAAAATAGTAACTGAGTCTGATCAACTTTGGAAACCTAGCATCTGCACTCACAAGGCTGAGAGACAAATGGAGGCTTTAGGTAAATGCCACTGCTCGAGGATTCTTGGTAATTAATCAGCTAGCCTTCTCCTGTTAAGATAAAAACTCTCACTAGCCTTCTTCAAACTCCACACACATTAAACTTAAGAAATGCCTTCATTGTGTATTTTTTCCAGAGTGAAAGATTCCAGATGTTCCAGAATATTTGGTTGCGATCCATCCAAGGAAAAAGGGCATCTGTAATTTCAGCGATCCATGTGCTTCACTAAAGAAAACGAACGTAAAATAGTAAGCCAAAATATTACACTATACGTGTTGATTTCCTTTGTTATCAATAATGGAGAGATAAGATTGTACAAATGTGTTTAACTACATGAAAATAATTAGCAATTGGACTTTGATATCTCTAACTTAATTGTAAATGAAATTAAATGTCTTTAAATTGAAACTTAAAATCTCTATCATGTATTATTTGCTTAAATTTTCTAAATATATTGTAAGATGGAAAAGAATGGTGGTTGCAACCTTCAAAAATAGATTTAGATAGCAATTAGTCTGAAATAGAAATACAGGACTAAAAATATAACTTGGTGATGTCATCTTTATTTTTCTGATCCATTTCTCTTTTTATTCCAGAATATTGAAGTGCCTCTTACAAACTGTCAGATTCCTTCCTGATTGCCATACTTCACCCTCAACATAGAATGGCTGTGGTCTCCAGGAGGCTGATGAATTTAATGCTTTTTTACCCAGAGCTGAAAGATGCACTGAAGATACAGACCCATCATCTCTTCTAATATTCTTGCAGTGCCTACAATGTTTCAGGCATTGTACTGGGCTCCTGAACAATGTAAAAATAAATAGAACACATTCAGCTATCAGATATCTTATAGTCAAAGAGATCAAAAGTCATATACTTAAAGTGCTATTTGCAAGACAAATAGCAACAAATGTTGGAGAGGCTATGGAGAAAAAGGAACCCTCATACACTGTTGGTGGGAATGCAGATTGGGAATGCTATGGAAGGCAGTGTAAAGATAGGTTCCTCAAAAAAATGAAAACTAGAATTACCATATGACCCAGCAATCCCTCTCCTGGGTATCTACCAAAAACATCTGAAAACATTTATCCATAAAGACATATGTGCTCCAATGTTCATTGCAGTTTTATTTATGGTGTCCAAGACATGGAAACAACCAAAGTGTCCTTTGATAGATGAATGGATAAAGAAGTTGTGGTATATATACACAACGGAATACTATTCAGCCATTAGAAAAGATGAAATAGTACCGTTTGCAACAACATGGATGGATCTTGAGATTATAATGCTAAGTGAAATAAATCAGACAGAAAATGTAGAGAACCATATGACTTCACTGATATGTGGTATATAAAACTGAAAACAACAAAAGAACAAGACAAACAAATGAAGAAACAAGAATTCATAGATATAGACATAGTTTAGGGGTTACCAAAGGGTAAGAGGGGGTTCTAGAAGAGAGTAAACAGGGTCAAATATATGGTGATGGAAAGAGAACTGACTCTGGGTGGTGAACACACAATGTGAGATATGATGATATCTCACATGATGATATGAGATATCACACAATGTGATAGATGATGTATTACAGAATTGTACACCAGAAATCTATGTAACTTTACTAACAATTGTCACGCCAATAAACTTTAATTTTTTTTAAAAAAAGTGTTATTTACATTTTAAAGTTGACAAAGAAACGGTCAGCTTATTGTTCAACTAGTGCCTCAGATAATGATGAGAATGCCATTGAGTCATTTTCCTCTATGGTTTCACTCTTAGTTTTGCAGGTTGAGAATCAGTTAAACCAGAATTGATCAAGCTCAGACACATGAAACTTATAAAAGACTAATGTATAAATCACATGTGAACATATTAATTTACAGTAAAAGTTTTGATTGTCAAACACAATGGTATATGCAGGCAGACTGGTCATCACGTTCCCTCCCCTGTAGAGAAAGAAGGGTGCTGGGAATACCAAATTACTTGCTCAATGAGCACAGAATTATACAAAAATTATCTTAACAGATGGTGTCATGAAACTTTGATAGCAAACTGCACTCTGCCATGAAGATGTACCTGTCAAGGGAAGTTGAACATGTTAGTCTGCTCTCCCCAGGAAAAGAACTCTTATTTTCCTTAAAGATACGTAAAAATATATTAAAACCACAAAAAGAGTATTTTATAATCCATAATGTCGTCAATTCTGTAACACTTTTTAAAAAATATTGTAACATCTCTGAAATCAAGATGTGTTCTACTATAGTTTGTAATTGGCATTTTTTGCTTTCTTAGGGGTTCCTAAAATAATGGCATATCTTTCAGTCAGTGATATCTTAGAATAATGGCCTGGTGTTTCTAGAAACTCCTCTAATTCTGCTTTGGTAAATTGACTTCCATAAACTTAGTAGTGGCCCCAACATATCATTATTCTAAGTTTAAAACAATGTCAAGCTTTAATCTCCTTAATTCATACTCTGATATAACTCTGATAGCTGTTATAATTGAGCTAAGTTCCCAAATGCTACAAACATTGGAGGACAGTTCATGCCAAGTTCTTTCTTTGCTCCTTAAGTAACCCAGAAGTAACCTTCACAGTTACTTTGACACCACTTGTTGCTGCAGACCTGTTAAGAAGCCTGCACAGTTCCTTTAGGGAGTCTCATGTGTGCTCAGGAATAGGTCCTACCAGTGACCTCGTTACTCCCCTGATACAACAAGCTATCTTCAGTGGCTACTGTGATCTTCTACTAGAAATGACTGCCTGCCACATGGCACCACCATTTGGGGCCAGGCACCTCCATACCCATAGCTGACAGTCTGAAATACACATGGGAATAAGACATCACTGGGATTGTTCATCTAAACTTTTATATCTATAGACTGTTTTTTAAAAATATTTACCTACTATGTGTCAGGCCCTTTACTAGTCATTGAAGAGACAGTAGTGAAAAATCCATACAGTCACTATGTACAGTTATGGAGTTTGTGCACTGCACAAAGATACTCAGCCAAATAGTGAATGGATACTAAAATCCAGCCTGTTCTCCACTCACCAAATCATGCCCCTTAGTACAGGGCTGAATCTTTCTTCAGGAAAGGATGCCTTCTTTTTCCCACAAAACTGCCTTTCCTTCCAAAATAATCCTAGCACCCAAGGGCCTACCTCAGCCTATTTCTAATTCTTCTGCACAGAGTGTCACCTTTTTCAATCCCCTGACCAGGGAAGGTCTTTTTCTAATTCCTCTTTCCTACTTCACACAAAGGGAATTAATAGGTCAATGGGTCCTAAATACTGAGTCCCTGACCTCAAGGAGCTTACATTCTAATGGAGGGAGACAAACAAAGAAAAAAAAAACATTGTGGTAAGTATAAGATAGGAGTAAGCACCCAGTAGCACCTCAGAAACAGTAAGGAGGAGGACCTTAGCCAGTCTGGAAACCAGGGAAGGCTTCTCAGAGAAGGCTCTCTCTGACTGAAACCATCTTCCCACTCCCTCACCTGGGCTAACTCCTACTCATTCTTCAGGTTTTAGTTAAATATCCTTCTGTCAGAGATGCTTTCCCCCACGCCCTCACCTCACATCCCCACAGCACTCTACACTTTCCCATTGTTACACTCATCTTACATGTACAGTCAACTCTACTATGACTAAACAAATGGGGCCCCAAAAACTCAATTTTGTAAATTATAAGGTCATATTATTATATTATGAAAGTAACGAAATGGCTGGAGAGAGCCTACATAGTTTGCTGGCTAGAGCTCCAGGGGACTGGCTGTGTGCTCAAAATCCACCCTGGTCTCAGCTAGAGTTGAGAGCAATCTGCTGGTACCTACCTGACTTCTCCAGCTTAAATACACTAGGTATGATTCTAGGTCCTATGACTAGCTGGGAATTCCAGGATTGCAGCACTGGTTCCAGGAATCTCCAGTCGCTTGGCATTCATTTCATCTGTTGAATCCAGAAGGACTGGGTTGGGAGAACACTGAGAATGCAGCATCTCACTTCCTCCATTCCACCTGCCTCTCCCCATCCCAGGCTAACGCCCACTGCATTTGAAAATGGGAACTCGGCAGTGGACAGGATTAATGGTCAGGCACATTATAGTTGGTTTGTATTATCGGGGAACATGATTTTACTCTATGTTATTTTCTACATCATTGCAGATATGAATTTTACTATAATTACTTGCTTAATGTCCACCTCCTCCTCTAGACTATAAACTGCATGAGGACATGTTAGGTGTTCATATTACCTCCCTCATAGTATAGTTAATTCATATTAATTGCTTAATAAGTATTTGCTGAACTGAACTGATGTTATATCTAAGCTGAGACCTAAAAGACTTTTAAAAGCTAATTTGGGAAAAGAGTAGGGGAAGAGTATTCTGTGCAGAGGGAACAATGTGGAAAAAGCCTAAGAAGAGCAAGAG
This sequence comes from Rhinolophus hipposideros, assembly GCF_964194185.1. Taxonomy (NCBI): domain Eukaryota; kingdom Metazoa; phylum Chordata; class Mammalia; order Chiroptera; family Rhinolophidae; genus Rhinolophus; species Rhinolophus hipposideros. The sequence continues at coordinate 27,205,666 of NC_138054.1, read as the reverse complement.
TACATGGCATGCTTGGGGAGTGGCAAGTAATTCATATGGCTAGAGTATAGCACATTAATGGAGAGTGAGGAGTGGTAACAATTGAAACTGGAAGGGAAGCAGAAGTCAGATAGATCTCAAAGGTCAAGAGATTTGGACTTTACCCTAAAGGGAGTGAGAAACATTGGTGGATTTTTAAAAAGAAATTATGTGATCAGATTTGCATTTTAGAAAGGCCTACAGTGTGAAATTTTTATTGAAGGGAGTAAAACTTGATGCAGACAGAGAGAGGGATATTTTCGGGATAGAGCCTGGTGCCTGTATAATGATAGCATATGTTAAAGGAAATTGCCATGTTCTCAGCCCACACAGAAAGAGTCCTCAGAAGCCCTGCTTTGTACTTTGCAAACCTGTTCCCTCTAACACTTGGCTGCAGCTGACTGGACCACGGTAGGGAACCTGATCCAAAGAAAACCACATTCATAGGCTGACAAGTGGCCTATGATATAACTGGCATGGAAAACAGTAATCAAGACAGGTGGCATTATGATAGACAAATTGATCAATGGAAGAGGATAGACGGCCCAGGCGTAGACCCACAGATACATGGTGAATTAATTTTTGGCAAAAGTGAAAAGTGGAGACAGAACAGTTTTACAACAAATGATACTGGAAAAATTGAATATCCATACGCAAAAAGTTGAACTTTGATCCATATATAAAAATTAACTCAAAATGAATCATAGACTTAATGTAAAACCTAAATCAAAAAACTTCTGGGAGAAAATCTTCATGAGCTCCAGTTAGGCAAAGATTTCTGAAATATGACACCCAAAGCACAAGTCAGTAAAAAAAAAAAAAAAATTTTTTTTGATAAAACAGACTTTATCAAAACTAAAATTTTTTGTTCTTTGAAAAACTCTGTTAAGTGAATGAAAGACAATGCACAGACTGGGAGAAATATTTTGCAAATCACATACTGCTAAAGGACGTATATCCATAATATATAAAGAATTCTCAAAACTCAATAAGTAAACAAATAACCTGATAAAAAATAGACAAATGAATTAACAGGTACTTCACTAAACGTATAGTAATGTCAAATAAGCACAGGAAGAATGTTCGTTAGTCATTAGGAATATCCAAATAAAACCACAATGAGATATCACTATACCACTACGAGAATGGCTAAAATTAACAAGACTGACCGTTCCACGTGTTGGCCAGGATGTGTAGCAACTAGAAGTCTACTACACTGCTCATGGAAATTTAAAGTATTACAACAACCTTAGGAAAAGCTTGGCAGTTTCTTTAAGAAGTTAACACACACTATATAGTGAAGAGCTCCAAACTGGAAACAACCCAAATGTCTATCAGTAGGTGAACATATAAAGCCAGCCCCCAAGAAGAATATTTACTGTATGACTCTTTCTATATAAAACTCTAGAAAATGCCAACTAATCTACAGTGACAAAAAGCAGATCAGTGGTTGCCTGTTGTGGAGAAGGAAGAAGAGACAAGAGTGGGGGTAAGGGATTATAGAGACCCGAGGATGTATTTAGAGGTGATGGACACACGTTCATTAGTTTGATTATAATGATGGCTTCAGAGTTGTAGATATATGTCATAACTTACCAAATTATACAGCTTAAACACGCACAGTCTATTGTTCCAATAAAGAGCTTTAATAAAACTGTTTCTTTTAAAAAAATGTTTAAAGAGAGATAAAAAAAGGAGTGAGTTCCTTGAAGTGGTAAAACAGAACGGCGTTAAGATTAGACTTTGACAGGGTTGGGGGGGAAGATAACACTCCTCTTTAACACATTTCTACTTGGTGTGTCAGGTAGATGAGATTATTTCTTTAGCTAGATGCTGTCCATTTTGTCTGTAAAATTGGCAGCAAGCTTCTCTGCACAAAGTGACCTGAAGGAAGTAAGTAGAAAACCTGAGCAGAGTGGAGCGATTTTGAAACAGCTGCTATGGAGAGTGGGTGAGCTTACACATTACCACTGGGACGTCTGTTGATAGTATTAGAGACCAAGATACTATAGTGACAGGATTTCTGTATCATTATCTAATCTTCTCTAGCACAAGTCAGCAGTACAGGTGAAGAAACAGCCCTCTCTTTTCTCTGAACATGTCTTATCTTTCAGAAGCTTCCTTAATCTTTTGAGTGCTCAGGTTTCTATGGCATCTGCTCCACCATTTGCCAGACATGTCAAGGAAATTTTTTTATTCATTCGTTCATTCATTCATTCATCCATCCATCCAATAAATATCTATTGAGCCCCTATGACTCAGGTTTGAGGTGTCTAATGGCACTGAACATACAGGAGTATAAATATACGTGGTCCCTGCTTTCTGACTTCCATGCCTAAATAAGCTACTTGCTTCCCCAGGCTCTACCCTGATCCCTTGCAGATCTCAGGGGACCAGACTCTTCCCAAATACAAGTTATCCCTGGGACTCATATCAGCTACAGATCACCTGGCTACGCTTCATCAGGGTGCCTCCATTGCATGTCCCCATTTTCAAACTGAATCCATGTTGCATTCCTTCTTGTGTGGGTATTGTGAGCTGGGAGAATATGTGGCCAACACTGAATTCCTAGACTCTCTAACTAGAGATCAAGGGCAAAAGGAAATGTGCACAGCCACCTAATATACTGTCATAACAGCTTTAGGTATTTCCTTCCCTTGAAATTTAAGAAACTTTCTCCTGAAGATGAATGCTAAACTGCTGTCTCACCCCATTCGGATAACAGATTATTAAGAAATCTTCACATATTAAATAATGTGGCACTACTGCACCAAATAGAAGTGACACATTAAATTATTTCTTTATCTTCTTAAGGGATACCAGATACCAAAGAGTCAAATACATGAGTATGTATATACCTGGAGTGCAAAAAACAAAAAAAACATGTATGCACATTTTAAAATATGTTATCTATGTTCAAGCAGTAGTTCCCTGTGATCAGAAGTGTCTGGACACTGATGGTAAGCACTTTGAGCACCTCTTGTAATTGCAGAAGTCAAATGTGGCTTGTATTCATCTTTTGTTATTGGTATGTATTGAGTATTACAATTTTAATACAGTTTTTTTCCTTTCTTAAAATGTGTATACATATTTTTGGCACCCTCTGTCCTCTGTATGCATATATATATATATATATATACTCACACACATATATATAGTATATATGGAATGTTGAGCTAGAAATCACATTACGTTTGCTTTGAGGGATGATTAGAAAATTAAGAGTCTCTTTCTACTTTTGTAAGTCTGTTTTGAGGACAGCAAGAAATGCTATATGCGATTATAATCCTGGGCCAGAATCCAGTGTGCAGTGGTAATCTAGCTGACTATCAATATTCTGTCCATAAGGGCACCACTGGAAGAGAGAGCTAAACAGTAACAAAAGAAAAAGAGGGTATAACAAAATATATGCATGTTCTTTCCTCTACTGCTGTTGTGATCCAAAAAAATTAAAATTAAAAATATGCACAAATGCATAAAGGATGTTTCTTTTTGTGAAAAATGAATCCCTAAGGGTTGGGAATAGAAATTGACGAGTTTGGCAGTAGGCTTTGGAAAACAGCAGTGATAGCCAACCTGACTAATAAGAAAAAAATGTTGCAAAGAAAGACCAGAAAAGCAACAATTTTTTTGAATTGTACAGGAAAACAAAGTGGTCTTGCAATAGTCCCTGAGGGAAGCTTTCTGGTGACAATGAAATTTTCCTAAGGAACAAAATGAGAAAAACGAATTCTGCCTGACACATCTCTAAAGACATGAAGTGTTAATCTCTCTATCTCTACGGGTAATAATGAATTTTTTATAAGAAAAGTAATCACGTGCGACATATTTACCTAAATCAGGTCAAGGCACAGGTTCACCATGTAGGAATCCATGATAAGGAATCTGGCTGGAAATTCCGGGATGGTCATCATTCATAATTAAGTGTAAAAGGTTACATCTAGCCAACTAGTAATATTTTGCCTGTGAGTATACTTGCCAGAAGAAATTGCTGAAATGACAACAAAATAGGAGAAGATCCATGAATTTACTGTAATTTGATCAGCACCCCACCACATCTGAAGAAGATTGGTGCTGGAATTCATAATCTCCCCTAGCTTTTAGGAACCTTTGCAGTTTTTAGAGTGCGTTGTTTTAATGTGCTTTCAGTATTTTTATTTAGATAATCAGAGAATACTTATATAAATAACTCTAAATCATTTTTAAGACAGATTCCTTTGTGAATTATCTATAGTAACTTGTGAAGAATTCCCCCCTCCTCCCAAAGACAACTTACTCTGTCTCCCCTCACTCACTCTGTTGTTTGTGTCTAGAAGGATTGGCCTGCAGAGCACTCAGCCAAACCTTCCTTAAAACGTTTTTTCTCAATTGAGCTTCTGATAGGTATTTGGCAGCCGTGAGTTTATGATTTTACTGTCTGTAAAGTGCCAGGGCACAGCACGTCTGTGTTGCTGTGACCATTAGCCAAGTTTGGGGCGGCATCACCATCAGACTGATTCAGTCAATTATTATCTATCACACTCCTACTGGGTGCGAGAATCACTGTTCGTGATACTGGGCATAATTCTATGAACAAGACTGCAAGGTCCCTGCCCTCATGAAGCTTACATTCTAGCGTGTTGACTATAGCTCAACACTAGGAGTTAGTATGTAAGAAACTACTCCGGGCACTTAACGCAAAGGATTCTTAGTTAATCCTATGGGCCAAGTGAGATAATAACTATTAGGAAGGGGAAAATGGAATTAGAGTATTGATTCCAAGACAGACCTCCTGGTTAGGAAGCCAGAGTTTGTTCAGGCCGACAGACTTAGGTGAAGGAAAAGCCTATTGTTTTGCAATGGGGAAGAGCAACTCAGTGGGGGCTCATTCAGGCCCAGAGTAAAGCATTCTTGGAACGAGAGCAGGCTGTTGCTTGTGCTATGATTTGAGATGAATTGGGAAAGCTGCCAGTTTAAAAATGTCTCTTCCACAGATGTCTGGAAAATGTGAATGTTTACTTCTCATGGGAGAGGTGGTGGTTAAAAGCATGGACTTTGGAATCAGGCAGACTTGTTTGTGAATTGCAGCTCTACAACTTACTAATTTTGGAGAAGTGGCCTTTCTGTCTTAGCCTCAGTTTCTTCATCTATAAGATGGGGATAATCATGTCCCCCTATAGGGTTTTTACGAGGTTTAAAAGAGTTATTATAATTCAAACACTATTACAGATGCCCAGAAACATGAAATATTCAATAAATGATAGATATTCTTATTATTTATATCGATTGAGTCACTCATTTGTTCAACTGTCATTGATACCTCCCACTCACTATATGCCAGGTGTCATGCTGGTCATGATGTAACACTGAAGATAATCATGGAAGCAATTGACAACAGTAAAATGTGAAAGGTGCCCTAGAAAACAGCAATAAAGTGAAACATTTTTTTCTCTTTCCCAAAGCAGAGAAGGGGGGGGGGGGAATGAAACAAAAAAGGCTCAGTAAACGAAAAATATTTTAGATTCATTTCTTCCTGAAAACTGAGATGTAGATTGTAGAAACTGGGCTGTCAACATAGGAGGATACTTCTTCCTAAAAACATTGTTCCCTTGAGTTCAGCGGCACTGCACTTTCCTGGTTTCCTGCAGCCTCTCTGGTTGGTCCATCTCAGTCTCCTTTGTAGGGTCTTTCTCCTTTACCAATATACGTATGTTGGAGTTCTTCAGGATTATCTGAGATGCTATTTTAATTCCGTATACTCTCCTTAGGCATCTCAACCATTACAAGTCATTTCCTGGGGGTTTTAATTACCATCTAAATGATAATTCCCACTTTTTATAAAAAAAATCCATGTCAGATCTCTGTTATGAACTCTAATTTCCAACTGACTCACATTTCCAATTAGTGAATATCTTCTTTTGGTTGTCTTAAAAACACCTCAAAATTAGAATACCCCAAAGTAACTCGTCCCCTTTCCAAAGCCCCTTCCAGTGTTTCTTATCTCAGTAAGTGCATCACCATCCACTCAAATGCTGTCCAATTTAAAAACCTGGCAGTCACTCCTGATTCCACCCTGTCTGTCACCACATTTAATCAGTCATCAAGTCTATTCCTTATACCTTTTAGATATAGATGTCCCAAGTCTGTTTCACTCTCCTCATTGCCACCACCATACTCCACCTAGATTTCATATTGTCTCCCCACATGTAGTCTATTTCACTCCCACTCAATCCAGTTTTCCACACAATAGCCAGAAAATGCAAATCTGTCCATGTCACTGCTTTATTTAAAACCCTTCAAGGGCTTCCCATTGCCTTTAGGATACGTTCTAAACTCTTTACCAACCTGTCTTCTTATTACTCTCCTAGCTGTAACCATTCTGAAGCTTTCGTTGCCTGGAACACACTATCCAGGCTATTGCTTGCTTAATAAGTTTTCCTACTTGTTCCCTTGGCCTGGAATGCTTTGTTCTTCTTCTTGTCACCTAACTACTCTTAGTCAGCCTTCAGGTCTCATTTAAAGCTTGTTTCCTCTTTGAAACCTTCACAACCCCTCACTCTATGTCTAATTTCCCTCTTAAACTGGTGTTTCAATATTACAGACATTTATCAAGAACCGACTATAGGCTAGGTACTATGTCTGGAACTAGAGTCAGATATTAGTGAGGAAAAAAAGACATAGAACCTTCCTTACACACCTCAGAGTCTTATAGGACAGAAATTATCAAATAATTAAACATGTAAATGTAAAACTGTAATTATAAAAAATGCTATGAAATAGTACATGGTGCTTTGAAAGGACTTGGTGGGACAAGAATGCATCCCCAAGGAAATGCTGATTCATCTAGACCTGGAGGTTGAGTAGGAATTAACAGTGAGTTGGAAGAAGGTAGTTTTCTCACAGGGGGATAGCATATCATAGGCCTTATAACAGGTGGGATTCAGATGCATTCAGGACGAAAGGAGGCCAGTGTCACTGGAGAGCAAAGAGCAAGGGGACACCTATAAGACCTCCTGTAGCAGAAGATGGGGCTAGACTTTCAAAGGCCCTGAGGACTCTGCAAAGGATTTGAGTCTTTATGCTAAAAGCCATTGATAAGGGGGAAACTGGAAGAGGGGGGGAAGAAAAAAATATGATCAGATTTGTATTGTGAAAAATATCATGGTGGATGATGTGTAGAAAACAGGTAAGAAATAGGTGAGAATGGATGTTTCCAGCAGTGAAAATGGTGAGAAGTCTATTGCAGAAATCTAGGCGGGAAATGATATTAGCTTTGATCAGGGAGTGCTAATAGAAACAGAACAAAGGTAATGTTGTCAGGGATATTTCGGACATAAAATCAACAGGCTTTGATGCTGTATTACATTAAGAAAGGGGCGGCACCCTACTCCTCTGGTTTTCATGAAGAGGGATTTTCCTTAAACTTTCCTTGCTTCTTGCCTGACCTCATACTCCTTCCACATGAGTGATGAGTTTGGGAGAGTCACTGAGCATGCAAGGCTCAGCCCTTCTTACCTTCCCTTTAGAACGGGCCTGTCTGCAAGGAGCATGTCCTCTTTGTCTGCATAGGGGTCACGGTTTTTTGAGAGGGCTGGAGAGGTTTGGTGTTACCAAAGAGAGGCAAGGTAAATCTTCCTAAAGGTGTGGTTCAGAGTGAGGAAGCTCATTTGTGCCTTGTCCCTAAGACACATTCTTCAACCTGGTCTTTATCAGTAGGAAAGCTGACACATAGATCTCCATCTTCCTGACACTTAAACTTCTTAATTTATTCAGAGCTCAGATGGGTTTTGGGGGAAGGAGGAGACAATGAATAACGATGACTTCTGAATTGCTTGCTAAGAAACTGCATAGATTATGGTGCCATTCTCTTCCTTTCCTCCCTCCTTCACTCCCTGCCTCCCTCTCTCTCTTCCTCCCTCCCTTCCTTTTGTCTCTTCCTTTTTTTTCAGAATGGGCATTCAGAATCCACAAATTCAAAATGTGGAACATGTTGAGTTGCAGGTAACTTTAAGATGTAATGTGGAAAGGTCAAGTAAGCAATTATATGTACATGTCCGGAGTTCAAGGGTACAGACTGGATTGGACATAGATATTTAGGAACTGTCAGGATATAGATCCCAATCACCTGGGGAGAGATTATAGCGAAGGGAAGGAGGCTAAACTGAGCTTCAGTGAATTTCAGTATTAAATAGCCAGTTTGAGGAGGATGAGTCTGGGAATGTAGGCCAGTTTGCTGATATTGGAGCAGTTCCAGATGTCAGTGAGGAAGAGATTAGAAAACAGGCAACGGAGGCAAGACTGAATGAGGGTCAAAAAAATACAAAACCTTATGGGGATGATGCTGCATGGAAGATATAAGGCCAAGGGTGGGCGTGTACTTACATTGGACGTTGGCTAATGAACACAGAGTTCAGATTTAGTCTCAGAGCTTGATAATTTAACTATTTGTAAAATGCCTGGCTTCCCCTCCAGATAGAGACTTTGAAAAGCTGTCATTTCTTGGTCACTGCTGATTCCTTAGCCACATTCATCAGCACAATTCCAAATAATTCAAATAAATCTTAAGGTTCTCAAAAATATATCTGGCTCACAAAATTATAATTTCAATTGTTATAACATGCATTAAAAAAAGACTGGAAAGAAATGTGATAATATGTTCATAGCAGTATGAGAGTAATTTTTCCCCTTAGATCTAATTTCTAAATATTCTAATTATTTTATTTGTCATTGTTTTAAAGGAGTTTTTATATTTTGTATATAGTAATCCTTTGTTAATTGTATATTGTAAATATTTTCTCACAGTCTGTTACTTCTTTTAAGTGTGTTTGTCCTTTGTTTTTTTAACAGCTTTATGGAGGTATAATTTACATACCATAAAATTTACCACTTTAAATATACAATTGGATGGGTTTTAGTAAATGTATGTAATTTTTGTAAGCAGTACAATAAAGTTTTAGAACTTTTCTCATTCTAAAAAGTTAGATTGTACCCATTTGCATCAACCTTCTCTTCCACTCTCAACCACTGATCTGCTTTCTATCATTTTCCCTCTCTAAATTATCATTTAAATGGCATCATACAATATACAGTCTTTTGTATATGGCTTCTTTCATATAGCATGAGTTTATGAGATTTGTCTATGTTGTTAGATATATAAGTAGTTTGTTCCTTTTATTGCTGAAGTTTTTATTTATCCATTATATGAATATATTTGGCTATTGTGAATAATGCTATTATAAAAAAAGTTTTATGAGGACATGTGTTTTCATTTCTTTTGAGTAGATACAGAGGAGTGGATTTTCTGGTGTATATAATAACTTTTAAAGAAACTGCTAAGTTGTTCCAAAATGGCTGTGACAATGTATGAGGATTCTAGTTTCTTCAAATTTTTGCAAAACTTGGCATTGTCAGTTTCAGATTTTAGCCATTCTTTTGGGTATAGTACCCAAAAAGATGCTGGGCATCTTTTCACATGCTCATTGCCATCTGTATGTCTTCTTGAGTGAAGTAAGTAAACAAGGTTCCCCAAATGTCTTTTATAGTGTTGTTTGTTTTTATTGTTGAGTTGTACACATTCTTTATATATATTGAATACAATTAATCTTAAAATACATGTCTTGCAAATAATTCTTCTCAGTTTGTGGCTTGTCTTTTAATTTTTTTTAAATGGTGCTCTTAGAAGAACAAAAATACTTAATTTTGATAAAGTTAAATGTATCAATGTTATTGTTTGTGCCTTTTGTATCATGTCTAGGAAATCTTTGCTTGCCTAAGGTTGCAAATATTTTTCTCATCTTTTCTTCTAAAAGTTTCATAGTTTTAGCATTTACATTTAGGTATATTGCATATTTTATTGCGTATTATAGACCTATATATTTTAAGTTAATTTTTGTATATGAGTGAAGAACGTAGGAGCTAAGGTTTTATTTTGCCTGCAGACAGATGTTCAATTATACTAGCACCATTATTTAGGAAAAAAAAAAAAAAAAACAAACCATTTCCTTCTGATTTAGCTTGGCACCTTTGTCCAAAAATCAATTAACCGTACATCTGTTTTTGAACTCTCTATTTTGCTTCATTGAGCTATATGTCTATCTTTATGCCAAAATCATATTGTTTTGGTTAATATGCCTTTATGGTATGTTCTGAAATAAGGAGTAAAATCCTCCAACATGTTTCTTTTTTTCAGAATTATTTTGGCTATTCTAAGCTCTTTGCATTTCCACACAAATTTTAAAATCCATTTCAATTAATACAAAAAAAAAAAAAGCCTGCTGAGATTTTGTTAAGGACTGTATAGAACCTAAAAATCAGTTTTTAGAGAACTGCCATCTTAACAATAGTTAGTGTTCCAATTCTTGAATATGGTGTTGTTCTCCATACACCTAGGTATGTATGTGGATTGCTTTTATTATCAGGTGAAAAAAATCAACAATACTTCTTTCTTCAAATAGGTTTTTTGTCTGTACCATATATTCTTGAATGAGAATGAATTTCTTCTATAGCTGCTAGTTACAGGTAAAGGTAAGTGTCACTGGCAGGTGGGAGGGCTGCTCTCAGGAAAATACTCTAAGTTATTCAGAACATCACTAACACTGGTAGTTTACTAGAAAGAAAGAGAAGCAGTGAAAGTGTGGTGAGTGGGCTGCAGAGATCAGTGGGTCAAAATCATTCTCTGCTGTTTCTGTTCCATGGGTTTAAGATACTTGAAGAAATGGTCACTTTAATTTGTCCATCTTCATCAATAACAAATATATAATCTTATAGAAAATAAGTACTCAAATACTGAATAGTTTTCAGTTATTGAAAGATCATTAAAAACTTTGGAAGAATTGTTTATGATAGCATTTTCAATACATGAAAAACAACAGGTGAAAACATTGCTCTGTTTTAGAGTTCATTGTTTACCTTAAGACTTTTCTTGTTGCATTTTATTGATAAAGTATATTATCTTGAAGAGTCTTTTTATCCAAACCAGACAATTTATATACATTAAAGAATGGCCCTCAAATATCAATCCCAATATAAGTAAATTGTAAATACATAAAACAACTGGATGATTTTTTTTTTAAAGATTCTTTTATTGGGGAAGGGGAACAGGACTTTATTGGGGTACAGTGTGTACTTCCAGGACTTTTTTTTTTTCCAAGCCAAGTTGTTGTCCTTTCAGTCTTAGTTGTGGAGGGTGCAGCTCAGCTCCAGGTCCAGTTGCTATTTTTTAGTTGCAGGGGGCACAGCCCACCATCCCCTGCGGGAGTCAAACCTGCAACCTTGTGGTTGAGAGGATACACTCCAACCAACTGAGCCATCTGGGAGCTCAGCAGCAGCTCAGCTCAAGGTACCATGTTCAATTTTAGTTGCAGGGGGCTGCGCCCACCATCCTTTGCAGGAGTCGAAGAGTTGAACTGGCAACGTTGTGGTTGAGAGCCCACTGGCCCATGTGGGAATCAAACCGGCAGCCTTCGGAGTTAGGAGCACGGAGCTCCAACCGCCTGAGCCACCGGGCCGGCCCCTTGATGATTTTTAAAAAATATTATTATTGTTCATATATTTAAAAATACTAGAGGTATAAAGTAGTTTTAATAAATGAAACAGCAATAACAGCAAACCTTCCTTTATGTAGAGTGAAAAAAAGGTTTTTTTACAATTTTTCTACTTGAGGAAGTGAAATACATTTGCACTAAGATAAACAAAAGAAAAAGAGCAAGCAGTAGCCTGTAGAAAATAAAATGTAACACTGTAGCTCCAATTACAGAACTGCAGAATAAGAAATAAATGAGACACAACAAACATAAACACTTTATATCTCTTATATTCAATGCTTTGTGTTATCAGCTTCAATTACAAAGAAAATATAAAAAGTTTGCAGTAAAAAATAAATAGATATAAAGCTAACCTAACTGCATTTATAAATCTATAAAGTTTCCTCAAATATTAAAGGGCACATTTTTAAAAATCAACTATGATAATGATACTAATAGAACATATTAGTGTTCAAATACTTCTGTATATTTAATAATTTTCTCACTATTAAAGGGTTTCATTAACAGCCCAATGGTAACTAACAATTATAGGTGAAAAAGAAATGTTATACACAGAAAGGAGATAGACCGATAGATATAGAAAGATATAAACACATATAAACACACTTCTAGTAGATATATTTTTTCACTGTATTTTGTCTTTTTACAAAGAAAACTATAGATAATTTCTTAAGCCCACAAAAGTGTTTTTGAATTAATTCATCTGTCCTGATTGCATCATTTTAAAGACGACTGACTGGTGGTCTAGAGAAGTTAAATAACATTCATTCATTCATGCATGTGTGCATACATTTATTGAACAAATAATTTTTGAGCACTTATTATGTGCTGAGCCCTGAATTAAGAACCATAATTTGAGGGTAAACAAAAACCCGTGAGGTACCTAATCTGTGGACTTTATTGTCTAGTGAGAGGAGACAGACATTAATTACACAAATAATTTACAACTGTGGACAAGTGCCCAAAAAGAGCTGTAAGTGGAGCTACGTGGAGGTAAAAGAAAATGACATAGTCAGGTAGATCAAGTGAGAGTCCCCAAAGTGAAGTCATATAAGTAGTAGTTTGAAAAGTCCCTTTTCTTCCTGAGTCTCCAAGAGTGAAGTCCTGGAGCTTCATAAAGAGTCTGAAGGTTGAAATCGAACAGTCATTAGTTTGTTTTCTATCTCTACTACTTACTAACTATGGTTTTTAGAACAAGTTATGTAGCCTCACTTAGGCTTAGTTTCTTCTTCTGGATCGTGGGATTAATAAAATCCCACTTCTCTGATTTACTATAAGGATTATGTGAGATGTTTTGTTCAGAGTAACTTCAGAAAAATGTAGCTATTCTTAAAAATAAACAAACCTGTGCTAGAACCTATGTCTCCTAATTTTTTCTAGACAAATGTCACTTCCATTCAAGTACCCTTTTCTGGATTTGTCTTGCTTTTCCCTTGAAATACAGGGACCAGCTTTAAGTATGTTCTGGTTAATCAGCTGTTGTTGATGCAAGCCTGTAACGTCGTTCAAACACCACGACAAAGATCAAGGCCAGGAAGGACTGTGCCTTTTCCTCTTGTATCATCCATGGTGCCCTTCAGTGATTTCTATGGTACCGAAACTATTTGTCTTATTAAATAGAGGACAGGAATAAAACATTATATAGCACCATTTATAAATATCTAGGGGAAATAAGGGTTTGACAGACTTTATGCAAAAAAAAACTAAGCTATTAGCACATCAAATGTTAAAGTTTGGAAAGGAGCAAGTACATACTGTTAATTGTGTTTTATGATAATCTCTTAACATGCTAAGAATCCCTATAAGGAGTACTATGTTGAAAACAGTAAGAAACGTAACTTTTTGAGTAATTTTTAATCATAAATAACTCATTAGAAAAATTCAGGAATCTCTGCAGTGCCTCAGGAAATTTATCATCTCCCCTCAAGCCTGATCTTGTAACCCTTTCCCACCAAATGGAGCTACTTGAGAGCCATGCCTGAGTCTTCCTGGCCACAACCCCTACAGCTAATCAGTTACCAAAGCCTGGGTATAAAATCTATTTTATTTCTTAGTTTCAGCCCTTCTTATTTTTTTCAGTCCTTTACCATCATTGACCTAGAATAGTCACTCAATTACTAGTCTTACCCCCTTCTGTTCTGGTTAGATCACCTCACACAGCCTGTTGAGTAATCTAACAAAATGTGACCTCAAAATATGGAGGTAGAGTACCCTGCTCACCCTAAAAAGTGCCTTGATCCCTGCAACCTCTGTATATGTAACATTATATGGCAAAGTAATTAAGATTTTAAACCTTAAGATGGGAGATTTCCTTGGAATATCCATGTGGTCCCTATCTGATCACATGAGCCCTTAAAAGTAGAGAGCTTTCTCCAGCTGCAGTCCGAGAGATATGGTGGAAGACAAAGAAGAAAGATGTGGCCAAAAAGGAAGTCAGAGAGACAGAAAGTGAGAGAAAGATTTGACATGCTGTTCCTGGCTCAGAGATGTAGGGGCCCGTGTAAAAGGACCAGAGAGGCCCCTACGAACTAAGGGCAGTCCCCAGCTAACTGCAAGAAGGAAATGGAGACTTTAATCCTATAACCATAAAGGACAATATTCAGCTTACAACATAAATAAGTTTGGGAACAGATTCTTTCCTGGAACCTCCAGTAAGAAACACAGCCCTGCTAGCACCTTTACTTTAGCCCAGTGAGACATACATTGAACAGCTGCCACGTGGCAAGGAATTGAGAGTGGCTTTTGACCAACAGCCAGTAAGGAACTGAGGCCCTCAGTCTAACTGCACTCAAGGAACCGAATTCTACCAACAACCACATGAGCTTGGAAGTGGATCCTTCCTCAGATAAACCTTCAGATGAAAGCATAGCCTTGTGAGAGACATTGAAGGAAAGGACTCAGCTAAACCATGCCCAGACCCTGACCCACAGAAACCATGAGATGATAAATGTGTGTATTTTAAGCCATTAAATTTGTGGTAATTTGTTATGCAGTAATAGAGAACTAATACAAGATAGAAATAGTCAACGTATAGAGGAAAAAACCCAAAGGATTAACAAACATACTTTTTAAAAATGCTTAGGGGAGGCCAGATGGTTCACGTTGGTTAGAGTGCAAGCTCTCAACAACAAGGTTGCTGGTTCAATTTCCACATGGGATGGTGGGCTGCACCCCCTGCAACTAAAGATGGAAAACGGTGACTGGACTTGAAGCTGAGCTGCGCCCTCCACAAGTAGATTGAAGGACAACTACTTGGAGCTGATGGGCCCTGAAGAAACACACTGTTCCCCAATATTCCCCAATAAAACTTAAAAAAAAACAAAAAATGCTTAATCTCTTTAGTGATTAGGAAGACAATACAGAAAAATTACAATGAGATATCAAATTGTGCCTGTCAGGTTAGTAAAAATGTTAAAGATTGATAATTTCTAATGAAAATAAGAATAGATACTGTGCTCTCATACAGTATTAAAGCAGTATAAATTGGTACAATTCCCTCTTTGGAGAGCAATTTAGCAGCACCTTTGAAAGGTTTAAATATATAAACTGTTGACACAGTTAAATACATCTCTTGGAATCTATGCTACAGAAAGAATAGAGCCATAAATCTCAATGTTCATTGCAGTATTTGATGTTGTAGTGAAATATTGGAAATTATCTAAATTTTCATCAGTGGAGGATGATTGAATAAATTATACCACAGTCATACAATGGTAGTCAATAAAGGTGCACAAACCTGTACCTTTGTATTCAAAATTTATTAATGAGTTAAAAATCAGGTTCTATAACAATCTGTTTAATACGATCTCATTTCTAATGACCCATTCATATATACATGTATACGTACGTGCATAGGAAAAGGTCTGGAAGTATACAATCAGTGGTTACCTGTAGTGAGTAGGAATAGGGCAGATGAGAGAGGGGCTTTCACTTTGTACTTCCTATTGTTTGGATTTTTTCAGGGAGCAGTTCATCCTTTTTTGTACACTATTTGTAATTCTTAAACCAGTGAAAATAAATAAAAGGAAATAAAAACCAAAACTACAGCATTCTTTCCTTGTTGAAGGAGGAGAACTTTGATATCTGACTTCGTTGTGTAACAAAAGAACACTGAAAACAGAAACAGATGTCCCTCATTCAAGCATAGAGAAAGAAAGCTAAAATAGGAGAACTGTTTTAAGAAAGATTTTTTAAAACAAAAGTAATATTTTCGTATTTAATCTACACAAGCACATATGGCTTACATTTTTCAGAAAATCATTTTATAAATGTAGAGGAGAAAGAGAAATGACTTGTTCATTTTACCACTATGAACAAAAAATACATTTGATAGCCATGAACATTTCACCAAATAGAAAGTATCCAAGAAAAGATACATGAAACAACACAATGGAAAGTATTTGTCAAACAGACCAAGATTATATGTATAAATGAGAAAATTTTTAGGTTGAACAATATGAAATTACCATCTTTAAAAGTCAAAAATAGCAGACAATCAGAAGATTTATATTGTTTAACTAAATATATAGGAAGGTTTCTACATTACGTAAGCCTTTGAGAAAATATCCAAAATAAAGAAATTTTAAAATCTCAAGTTTTGTTTGCTATCACTTTTTTATATGCCACAAAACTTTATGGGACAAACCTGAGACCACAGTTTGTTTTCCAGACAAGGAAAGTAATTTTTTTCATTATAAGTTACAAGTATAAACGTTACTATTTGAGGGGTTCATTCAGATGTCTTCAGTGCCTAATTGGTGTTCAAAGCAGAAAGGAAGAAAACAATTTTAAAAATTCTCTTTCATGAAACTCTGGTAGTCACAATAAAGAGATAAAATTTAGAGAAAGCTTTTCCACTAAACTTTGAAACAATCTCTAGATAAAGGAAAAGCACCAAAATTCACATTTTTCCAAACTTAAATTCATTTTTTAAAAGCAAAGGAAAACAAAAACCCACTTAGTTGTAGACAAATGGATTGTCTTAAAAGTATAACCTGCAGATAATTGTTCCAAAGTAAAAAAATAAGGTGTCAGGAGATGAAAGAAAAATAATAGAGAAAAGAATTTTCCTATAAATTGGGATCCTTACTTTATCCCTTAAAAATGCAATTCTATCTAGAAATTCACTGTAAAGTAGTCTCTCCCTCACAAAAATGAAAAACTTCAAATATGGATTAGTTTGTTTCATTAAAGCTAAGATACTATCCACAAGAAGTTTCTACATCTTGACGCATACTCGTAAATCCCAATCAATGTTCCTGTTCTAATATCAGAGTAATGTGCATCACTAAAGATTCTACCCTGTTCTGATAAAAGAATTTTTTCATTGCAAATAACAGATATATACACTCAAAATAGCTGAAGCAAGAAAAAAGGAAAAGAAAAAAGGAAAGAAGAGAGAGAGAGAGAGAGAGAGAGAGAGAGAGAGAGAGAGAGAGAGAGAAAGGTGGAGGTAATTGTTGGAAGACTAAACATTTGCTGCAGTTTTCTCTTTCTGTAGACCAGTTTTCTCAGCTTTTTCATCTGTATGGGATTGCTACCTGAGTTCAGGTGTTAGCTAAGATTGATTAGCATTAACATCTCTGAATGTAAAATTCCAAACTCCTTGGAAGAAAGAATCTGGCCCAGCTTGATGTGTTTATTCCTCACCTAATCAACTGAGTCTATGTAAAATCTCATAGACTCAATAAAACTGTAGGATCTGCTCCTGTGAGTTGGAGGGCAACACTGTGTGTGTGTGGTGGTGGTGGTGGTGGGGGGGAATAAATAGGGGGAATCATAGCCTAATATACACCCTGATCTTAAAATTCTATCTGCATTTCCAGGCTCACGATATTCCCATATAAAGCATTCTGAAATATATGTATGTCCATTTGATCCGGTCCATATTTGTATTGTTTGTATTATTACTTGTCAATATTACAAATACATGTATCAAAAAAATGTTAAGAAAAGAATATTGGAGACTAAGAAGGTTGTGAACCTTCAGAATAAAGTAACCACGCCTGTGTTTTTTATTTTTATAAAAAAATGAGTGTGGTAGGCTGAATAAAGATATTCAAGTCCTAACCCCCAGAACCTGTGGTAAATGTTACCTTATACAGAGCTTTGCAGATAAAATTAAATTAAGGATTTTGAGATGGGCAGATTGTTCTGGATTATCCATGTGGGCCCTAAATGTTACAATCCTAAATATGTTTATAAGACTTATAAGAAAGAGGAAGAGGGAGGTTTTACTGTATAGAGGAGAAGGCTATATGATTCTGAAAGCAGAGATTGGAATGATGCTCTTGGGAGATGAGAAAGAGGCCAAAAGTAAAGGAATACAGGAAAGCCACTAGAAGCTGAAAAAAATAAGGCAATGGATTCTTTGCTGGAGCCTCCAGGAGAAACCAGCTCTTTTAACACCTTGATTTGGCTCAGTGAAACTGATTTTTGGACTTCTGACCTCCCAAACTGTAAAAGAATAATGTGTTGGTTTAGGCCACCAAGTGTGTAATTCGTTACAGCAGACACAGGAAACTAATATGTTCAGCATGTATTAGTAAAAGCCATTGCACTGGCACTTATAACTTACTTGCCCATCATAATGCTTGACTCAAAACTAGTCCCATATATGGTTTCCTTTCCTTTGATACAAGATCGTCTTTGTTTTGAGAAAATTTAATAAACACGTTCTTTTACAAAGCTTTTAAAATGATGAACCATTAGTGTTGTGTGGGCTTTGCCTTTCATTTTCTTGCTTATCTCCTTTTGAGAGCAACACTCGTTCATTGGTTCATTAACAAATGTATACCGAGCACCTACTTTGTTTTAAACATTCAGTTCACAGAGATTTATAAAATACCAACTCTCTGGTATGCTTCATGTGGGATACTATGGTTGTATAGCAGATATGGTCCATCCCCTCACAGACCTTATCGTCTAGTAGGGAAGAAAGACAAGTAAACCAAGGATTACACTAATGTGTGAGGTGCATTAAGGTTCAGAGAAGTACAGAATGTTATGAAAGTGCAGAGGAGGCAACTCACCTATCATGGGACAGGAAGGCCTTTCAGATGACATCATAGTTGCATCAACACCTTGTCTGGGCCGTGAGAATACAGGGATGAAATGACACAGACCTTGCCCTCAGGAAGCTTACAGTTAAATAAGATCTACCATAGGCCATATAAACTAATAACCTCAACCCAGTGTGATAAGAGCTACAAATGTGGGGTATATAAGGAGCAAAGCAGAAGAAAGAGACCGTGACCAGATCTGTGTTGGGGTGGGGTACCAGAAAAGTCCTGAACTTTGAATTGAGTATTAAAGATAGAGTAGACTTTAGTCAGTGAAGACAGAATGGGAAGGATGACCTAGGGTGAGGGAGCAGTATGGCACTGCAGGACACATGGTAGAACTGCCGCCCACCAATAGGCACAGGGTCCCTTTTATCATAAAAATGTTCAAACATAAAGCAAAGTTGAAAGAATATTACAGTAAATACCCATATACAGCTTCCCAGATCCTGCCATTAATATTTCTGTGCTATTTTATTACATATCTACCCATACAAATTTCCAAATACTAAGGAAAAAAAGTAGGTACTAATAAGGATATTTTTAGGTTATAGTAAATTAGCATTTTTTTTTTAGTTCTTTCCCAAGTCAGACTTCTACTGGAATCAGAAGTTATATGAATATAATTTTTATAAGATCTCAAATAAAGAAATCAGAGGTGTATTTGTGGTATTAAACAAACAAAGGAAAATACTATTATAGAAAAATATAATCTATAGAGTATATAATGCTTTCATCTATCAAAAAAAGTGTCTTTTGTTTTCTGGGGGATTTTTGGTTTGTTTTATTTTGTTGCAACTATAAAAGGGTTTATGCTGATTAGGAATACTAGGTTTGTGATTTAAATTACCGTTGGTGGTCTAAATTTCCTCACTCAACTGATAATTGGATTTCCAGTGTCTAGATTTTTATGAAGGGTATGCTGTCAAGCATTCTTAGGATTTTTAAAGTTTTATACACTTCTTATGGTAATTTAAGGATGCTACTAAGAGTCTGTTTTGAATATGTATTATGCATATGAAGAAAATGAAAAGATGTGCTGAGAAATAATCTCTCTCTTATAAATGAATGCTTTGCTAATGCATATTCCATGTGAGAAGGCTTTAGAAATGAGGCATTTCTGGGAATGCATGAGATCTAATTTGGAACCATGCCTTAGATCAGTTGTTCCAAAGTTCGGTGCACATAAGAATTACCTGCAGAGCTTATAAAAATGCAGATGTGACTTGATCTCCTAAATTCTAATCAGTAGGCCCAGGATGGGGTCCAGAATCTGCATTTCTGGCAAAGAATGCAGACAAGTGCAAGAGCACGCTTTCAGAGCAACTGTTGAGTAGATCTGAATTCTGTGGCACTCAGGTTTGAGTATTTATCCATTTGGACAAGATATTATTCATGGACTTTTATTGAGCACGTATGATATGTTACTATTAGTAATATGAGGACAAGTTCTTTAAAATAACCCTCCTGCTAAAAACAATTTAAAATGCTGGATGAAATATGTTTTTAAAATATCTTCCTGAAAGCATCTTACCATCAGGTAAGAAATTATCAAGCCAAAATCTAAGTGAAGGTGGGGATCCTGAGAGTAGCTGAGAACAAAAGCTGCTTATGCTCTGAGGGTGTTTGCTAAAAAAGGAAAAATTGAGGGGCAATTTTCATAGTTTGGGCTACGGGATATTCAACCTAGAAAGACGAATGGGAAACCCTCCTCCGATAAAGCTGAGACTCAAAAGGGCTAGGATGACCCAGAAGCAATTCCCCCAACCCTAACTGCTAAAGTAAGTGAGGAAAATTGCCCTGGTTCTGAGCAGTTGGGGAGGAGATGGGGACTCTTCTAGGAGAACTTGTAGCTACAAGCTGGCATTTGTGCGGTATTTCTGTCCAAATTTCTGCCCTGAGTAGTGCAAAACCATTACATCATGTGAGCAGAAGTGGGATGGATGGCCAGCCTGGAGGTTCATAGTGTGGGAGCTTGCCATGGGGCCTCCAGCCTAAACCAGGGTAAAGGGTACCTGACATTGTTTTCCCCATACTTCCTTCTGTATGGGGAAGGAAGTATACTTCCTCCAACTCACCTGGCTCTGATTTCTTGCTCAACTTCCTGCTCAGTAACCTGATTAAAAATTTACTTCTCATAGAGATTTTTCCACAGCCTCAGAATATATTAGTGAGTGAATATCCGAATTTTGATAGTTATATAAATTGTGATTGTGCGTTCGTTTTATACCAGTCTTTTGAGTTCAGTGGTATGAGTCTGTCCCCTAGACACTACTTGTTTCTGGGTGCTCTGCAAAAACAGTTTCTCACCTGCAGGGTTGGAAACCATACTGCCTGCGGAAGTCCTTTGTGAGTTATTGCCATGCTGGTGAATATTCCCTGGAGGCCATTAAGTCAGGCCACCAACCCATTTCTTCTGAATAACTATAGGACATTTCCTCCAAAGTCAACACACTCAAAAGAAGTATTTAATTGTTTCCCACAGAATTTCTATAAACCAAGAGCAGACCAGTTTCACTGTCTCTGAAAAGAGCACTGTCCTAGGGATCAGAAGAAGGAGGTTTAAATTTCACCTCTGCTACTTACTAGGTTGGTGGCTGTGGGATGTTTAAATGATTTCATCATTTGTTATATAAGGTTGATAATATTTACCTTACAGTGTAATCATGGAGATTAAATAAAATAAAATATATGAATATCACTAGCAGAATGCCTGACATTTAATAAAAATGTTAGTTCCTTTCCTTACTTCCTTCTACTACTTCCTAATAATACAGACACGATTGAGAACTTTTTCCCTTCCTCCTATGAAGTTTGTGTGTGGAATGGCTGGCGGTTGGTTTGCTGCTCATGATACCGTGTTTCCCCGAAAATAAGACCTAACTGGGAAATAAGCCTTAGCATGATTTTTCCGGATGACATCCCCTGAACATAAGGCCTAATGCTAATCCAAAAGTGCAGCAAAAATTAATATAAGACCCGGTCTTATTTTCGAGAAAATGTGGTAATCTCAGCAAGGAGAGGGGTTATACAGAAAAATCAGTAACAGCTGAAATTTGGTTTTCTAGATTTTTCCCCCTTGCTCTCCTCAAAATAAGAAAAGGAAATTCAAAGGATATTGAGAAGTAGTGACCATATAGACGTGTGGGGGAAGGCAATTGAGGGTGATGTCTTAGAGGCCAAGGGAAGAAGGAATTTCAAAAAAGGAGTGATCAAAATGTTGTAGTGTCTCAAACCAGTTCAAATGTTATAGAAATGTCAAAAAAAAACAACAAAAAACAACTGAGAACTTTCCATTTGACATAGCAACTTGGAGGCCATTGGTGGTCTTAACAACAGCATTTCAGTGGAACTGGGTGGGAAACCAGTTTGTAAAAGGTTGAAATGAGAGAGAGAGAAAAGGAAGTAGATCAAAGGAATAGGGACAACTATTTTCAAGTCTGGCTATGAAAGGAAGGGAAGAGGTAAGGCAAGGCAGGAGATGTAGGTGAACGTAGGACTGAGAATGTTTGTTTGCTTAGATAGGAGAGAACTATACACGTTAAAATACTGGATGAAGCAGAGACAACAGAGAGGGGAAATTACAAGATACAGAAGACGGAATAATGGACAGAGGGAAGTTCCTAAGGACGTAGAACAGGCTCAGGTGGAAAAGTAAACTTTAGAAGGAGGGACAGCTATTTCATTGTAACAGTAAAAGGCAGGGTGCCGACACAGGTTCACTTGCAGATTTGGAGCCAGCAAGTTGAGGGGAAAACTGACCAGAGAAACATAACAAGATTGCAGAGCAACGCTGAGGGCCCTGCTGAAATTGATCACTCTGAATTTATATGGTACCAATATAACGCTCTGTGGTTTTCTTCAGGTACTAAAGAGGGAAGAGCTGGGTTTTCCTGTCATGATGTACAACAATGTGCTGGTAAATATTTCATAACTGCTTTAGGGGAGGCAATGGGAGAAACCCTGATTTGTAGCAATGGTGTAAATACTCCCACCATCTCAGGCTTCAAGCTACCAATGTGATATCCCTGAACTCAGTCTTGGGAAGAGATGCCCAATGGCACACTATTATATAGTTTCCCAGCCATATAGGTATGATAGACTTAAAGAAGCTCAAACGCACAGAAACTAGTAAAATGGAGTAAAATAATTAAGAAGTTATGAAGTTTGGTTATTTCTTACCTTTGTTTTTATATAATTTTCTTAATTATAAGTGTATACATTTTAATTTTTACTAATAACTATTTTAATACCTGGTATGCAAAGTTCCTGAAAGTTGTACAATCAGCTTTCTTGAGAGAGCATAAACTCGCTCCAGCATACCACTGGTTATAGGAAACCAGGTCAAAATGGCCTGGAATTGAGTGGGATTGGGGTGGGGAGGAAGCTGAGACATAAACGCCAAGATTGCTTTCCAGGGGACTCTGCTGGGCCTGGAAGAGAAAGCCTGAGTTCCCTAGGACTGGGGCCTGGAAATGACTGAAAACAGTTTGACTCTGGGGAAGGAAGAGGGAGTGTTAGGTGGACATGAATCAAGGGTTAAACAATTCAGTATTGGAGCAATTCAGTATTGGAGTAGTTACCAAGTTTGTATCTACAAGTATTTTGCGACTGACTGAGTTTTCTCCCATTGTACTGTAAATAGTCTACACAAGTCTGATGGAATCATTTGCCACAGACTGGGAGAATAGTACTGTAGGAGAAGAGCAGGGAGACTGATTGTGAGTCCAGGGGCAGGAAACCTTGGCCCCACTGAAATGTCAGAAGAAAGTCACCTCTGGTGGGAGTCTTGCTGTTCACAGTGCCCCTGAGTTGTGTTTTGTTATAGATTGGCAGGAAGATACTTGGGGTGGTGAAAACTGTTTTTGGTTCTAAAATTACACTATAAGAATGACCACCTGTACCTAAGTTTTTTCTTTCAAGTGTCTTAGTAAATAAACTTGGTCAAAGATTTTTTTTTTCCCCTTAAAAGTCTTTGCCTAAAGTACCAGAATAATTTTATTTCAGTTCTGTTCAGTACACTCTTCTGGTATTGGAACATCACTTTCCCTAAGAGAGCTAACACATTAACGGAGGCAGTTTGGCTTTTATAATCGTGGGTATAATTTAGAATCATGTTTGATGTGAGATACCTCAGCAAACAGCATTTTCACTCTTTGCAGAGAAAAAATTTTAGAGAGTAGCTGAATTGTTAACATCTCCCTGTTTATAAAAGTCCTGCCTGTTCAGTTGCAATTACAAAGACATGTAGAGATTTTGTTATATTTGGTCAGATTTTATAAACAGTAACAAGAAAAGGAGGAGGATCTAGGGAGAAACAGGTAAATTTATTAACCAGAGAAAAGGTATATGTTAGTGCAGCAGTTTCTAGACCAGTAAAATTGTGGGGAGAGGTGAGAAGGCGGGAGTGGGAGGAACTTATAATTGGGTAAATGTAAAATTGCCAAGACAAGACATTAAAAAGAAATAACCAGTTGCTGTCATCATCATTTCATAAAAGAATGATATGTTAATATGAGATAAATAGTAAGAAAAGAATTTTTTAATGAAAGCTGGTCCTTTAAAAATGAATATATTTAGTTTATGAGAAAACTTTGCACGTTGATTTTATTTTTCTCACTTAGGGCTTAGTAGTCAAAGCATTCTCGTGAACCATTGTAGGACACTGACATTTGAGGGGTTTTAAAAGTTTAGTGATTCTTTCTTCTACCTTTATAATAAATATTTAATAGTCTGCTATGAAGGGAAAGAAATAAAAGAGGCAGTGTGATGTTTGTAGTTTAAAAAGGCAGTTTTCTTTGAAAAGTGGAAAGAAGGATAGGCGTTTTCCATGGCTCTGAAAGGAAGAAGGATGTGATTGGGAGCAGAGTAATGATTATGTGTATTACAGTCCAGCATTGAGGGGAGAGCATGGCTTTCAGAACTGGGCCAGGCTTAAACAATGAAACATCTGAAAAAGAAAGAACACTATCTCATTCACAATAGCATCAGAAACAATAAAATACTTAGGAATAAATTTAACTGAGGAAGTGAAAGACCTGGACACTGAAAGCCATAAGACTTTGAAGAAGATATCCCATGTTCCTGGATCAGAAAAATTTATATTGTTAAAAATCTCTATACTACCCAAAGCTGTCTGTAGATTTAATACAATCCCTATCAAAATTCCAATGGCATTTTTCAGAGAAATAGAGAAAACATAACTATAATACCAGGGGTGCCAAAAAAATGTATACATATGATTTGTACTCATCTTTCGTTATTGGTATACATTGAACATTACAATTTTAACACAGTTTTTTCCTTTCTTATAATGTGTATACATTTTTTTTAGCACCCTCTGTATGTATGAAACTACAAAAGACCCCAGACAGCCAAAGTAATCTTGAGAAAGCCAGAGGCATCATGCTTCCTGATTGCAAACTATACTACAAAGCTATAACAATTAAAACAGTATTATCCTGGCATAAAAATAGACACGTTAACCAATGGAGATTAATAGAGAGCCCAGAAATAAACTCCTGTATATATGGTAAACCAATATTTGACAAGGAAGCCAAGAACCTTCTCCTGGGTAAAGAATAGTCTCCTCAAAAAATGGTGTTGGGAAGACTAGAGAGCCACATGCAGAAAAATGAAATTGGGCCCCAATTTTACACCACCTACAAAAATTAACTCAAAGTGGATTCAAGACTTAAACATAAGATCTGATGCTGTAAAACTCCTAGAAGAATAGATAGGCAAGAAGTTCCTTGACATTGGTCTTGGAAATGATTTTTGGACATGACACCAAAAGTACAAACAAAAGCAAAAACAAATGGGACTACATCAAACTAAAAAGCTCTGCACAGCAAATGAAACCATCAACAAAATGAAACAGCAATCTATGGCATGGAAGAAAATTTTTGCAAACGATATATTGTATAAGAGGTTAATATCCAAAATATATAAAGAACTCGTATAACTCAATAATGAAAAACAAAACAAATCCCAATCTGATTTTTAAAATAGGCAGAGGAACTGAATAGACATCTTTCCAAAGAAGACATACATATGGCCAACAGACACATGAAAAGATGTTCAACATCACTAATCATCAGGAAAATGCAAATCAAAACCACAATGAGATATTACCTCACATATGTTAGAAGGTCTGTCATCAAGAAGACAAGAGATAAGTGTTGGAGAGGATGTGAAGAAAAGGGAACCCTTGTGCACTGTTGGTGGGAATGTAAATTGGTTCAGCCACTATAGAAAATAGTATGGAGGTTTCTTAAAAAATTAAAAATACATTAAGTCCTCACTTAACTTTATCAAAATGATCTTGGTACAGTTTGGAGACTCATGTTGGACCTTTTTCTAGTGTGTAGATGTTTTTAACATGTGTAATGATCACAAATGTTCCATTTGTTCTAGAAAACATGTGCCTCAGAGATGAGATCCAATGACAGGGAATGCATGACCCAAGAAAATAAATATCATATGATATATGTTTTTAAAAATGAGGGTTGCTGCTTAGATCTATGCCATCTTGTAATAATTTCCCCCATGAAACTCATTAAGTGTGGGTGTCAAATTACTGGGCAGCACTATATTTCACCAACCATTGAACTGGGTTCCTGGAAGTCCATTAAAATGAAATGAATAACCTAATCTCTGCAAAATCAGCACAGGATTGTAAATTACACTTATCAAAAAAAATCATTTCTATCCAAATTAACCAATCAGTAAGGCAATGTTAAGGCAATTATACAATGTTTCCAAGAGGTTGAATTACATCAAATTAATCCCATGTTGGCTTAGATCTCCAGACCAGGTATTTTCCAGGGGTCATATGCTATGAATATTTGTGCCACATCTGGGTTTCTGTGGGCCAAAAGGGGTGCTCATAATGATAGCATAAACTAAACATTTATACACGAGTTACAGTATAATGGACACTAGTAAACTATTTTGGAGCAATCAATTAGGAAAGGTTAAAGAGTTTAATATCAGTGTTGGGAAAGGAAGATATTCAACTGCCAGCAGTGAAACATTAAAAGAAAATTCTAGAACAAGTGGGAAAGTATAAATAAATGGACCAACGAATATATGTAACAGTTGGCAATGTGTCCAGATGCTTTTTAAGAGCACATGCTTTCCTAGCTCAGTAGCTGAGTATCTTTGCCAGCATCATATCACATGCATACATACAAATCCAAATCAAAACCGTGCTTCCCCGAAAAATAAGACCTAGCGGGACAATTAGTTCTAATGTGTCTTTTGGAGCAAAAATTAATATAAGACTCAATCTTATTTTACTATAAGACTGGGTCATATAATATAATATAATATAATATAATATAATATAATATAATACAATACAATATAATATAATATATAGTAATATAATATAATATATAGTAATATAAGACCAGTTCTTATATTAATTTTTGCCCCAAAAGACGCATTAGAGCTGAATGTCCAGCTAGGTCTTATTTTTGGGGAAACACAGCATGATTTTTTTCTCAGTCGGCACAATTCACTATATGTGAAAATAATAACTTGGCAACTTCATAGAAACAGGGAGAAGCTAGCTGTCTGTCTAAGGAAAGGGCAAGGAAAAACTGCATTCTACCTTTCCCTTTTTGAGTCAGAAGTTGTTGCTTTAACCATTTCATGCCAGATGTGTCAGTGGGTGTTCCACACTCTCTTTGAATATTGCCGTCCTGAGGTTTGGCACAATGTAATCCTTTCCCAGAAAGTAAAGAAATTCCATTATTTCAGTGCTTGATATGACCTAGCTAGTTAGCTACATGGTATTTAATTTAACCCCCCCCCCCAACACCTTAATTAGTAGGAAGATACTAGTTTAATTGGTAGAGAGCATACTAGTTTTGCCAATGAGGAAACAGAGGCCTGGAGAACTAAAAGGATTTGCCTCAAGTTTCATGGCTAATTTCTGCAGAGAACTTGGTCTCCTCAAACCATCCCAGGGCATTTCATACCTCTCTAGCTGACTCTCCTGGCACAAGACCCATGCTATAAGAAACTTCTATAACCTGTGATTTCTCTGTCAGGAGATCAAGCCCAAATTAGCAGGAAATGGTTGTTGTTTGGAGAGGCCACAACACAAAAACAAAGAACTTCTCTTTACTTTCAAGGAAGGTTTGGATTTAAATCCAGTCAACATCTATTGAGTTCCTTCTATGACCAGACCCTGTGCTATGTACTTTCACATATCTCCTTTGTCACAACAAAAGATTTTATTGATATGCACTCAGGTATTAGAAGAATCATATTTAAAAAGAATGGAGTGTACCCTGTGGTTAATAAGGGACACTTTTAGAATTTCCTCTCTGTCTCCTCTTCTTGGGAAAGGATGTGATTGCTGTCTTAAAAGCGAGCTCATTTGAATGCCCAAGTATCAGCTTGTGGACATTTGTTTTGTTCTTTCCTTTAATCCAGCTCGGTGTTTTCGATCCTTATTGTGACTAAGAATTAGGGCTGCATCCCCGTTTTAGAAAAATTTTAAGGATGATTTTGAGATATGTGATATTGCAGCTTCAGGCTGACTTTAGAACTTAGCCCCTGCTTCAGATATGGCCCTTTGGTAGACTAGGACTGGGGAGGCTGCCAGTAATTCTCCTGTGTCCACATTGGTGTCATTTCCTTCTTTGGGGAGCGACCCTTTTTTCCTGCACTCTAACCCTATGGTCTAAATGGGGACGGCCATCTTCCTACACGACTGCCTCCCTGGCCCCAGTGGTAGGTCCAAGAGATTGGCACATGATCACAGCTCTTTTCCAGAATTTTTCAACGTGGAACTATAGCGATTAAACATACTGTCTCCCTCTGATGGTGCTGGAGCCTCTTTCCTTGGTCCAGCTCTATTCTACCCTTCCATGATTTAGCTATGTGAGTCAATAGATTTATCTGTTTTCTTAGGCAAAAATTAGGGTTTTGTCCCATACAATCAAAGAGTTCTGACTAAATGTACCAATGAAATATTTTTTATTTGTATACTTACCTGAAAGGGAGTATGTTGTAATAGAAAGCATGCTGGACTTCAAATAATGTTAGAAACTTTGAATATTATCAAGTATTAAGTACCTACTACTGACATATGGTACTGGGGTAAAGTGTGAGAGAGAATTGTCCCAGGACCAAATGCTTCATTCAGTCCAGCTCAGGGATTAGTCAGCTTGCCACGAGGACTCAGATATAGCAGAATTATCTTCACAACCAGGTTAAGATGATCTGCTTCACGTGGCCATTCCCCATTGAGTTGTGGGGAGCCATCTTCTGTTAACCTTAGGTGTACAGACATGTCAGAGCCCGTGCAGTCCTTCCAGGCACTGAGCTAACCCCGAGTGCAAATGTGGCCAATGCCGTTCCCAAACAGAGGCTGCAGTACAAACACAGCTGCTCACAGGAAGTGCTAAACTACTGAACTGCAGGGGCGGGGATAAAGAGTAGGGGCATTAAAAGCCCCACAGAACTGGGTCTTAACTCTGTTGTTTATTGACTCTGAATTCTCTCTGCTGCTAGGTTTTTCTATGAAGTGGGTATAATAATACTTTAACCTTTAGTCCTTTTATGAAAATTAAATAACTATGGCAAGTATATGGTAAAGTGCTTGCACTTAATGTGTGGTAGTTGTGGTGATGATGATGGTAGGTGATGATAATGATGGTAGTATTTTGACTGTAAATTATTCTCATTCTTTCCAATGGAGCAATACAGCATGGGAAAGTGGTTCTTTCTCATCAGGGCTGTGTGATGCGTTACTAAGAAAGATAGGATTCAAATAACTGACTCTTAGGGATTTGTGTGTGTTCTTATGAGCCAAAGTGCTCAGACGATGGACGTGCTTAGGTTTCTGCAAGAAGTGTGAATCACTGTTGTTTGCTTTTAGTTTGTTTCTATAGTTCAGTTTATAAAATGAAATTTAATTTAATGGAAATATGCTTTTAAAATGTCTTAGACCCCAATTTGGGGTGGTACTTTCTCTTCGATTATACTGGAAGCATACTTCTAAATTGTCCCTTCCTGGTTCTGAGTTTTTTCAAAATTTTAAAGTTTTCTTTAAAGTTTACACTTTTCAAAGGTAAGGCACATTTTCCTATATTAGTAAAATGAAAATGAAACTATTGCATTTCCCCAAAGAGATGTCTTGAGGAAAAGCAGATCCCTGAGAGGATATTATTAACTGCCTACTTCTTATAATTGAGGCCTCTTCTCAGACAACTCCGCTGTTTAATCTCAGCTCTCACCAAAAATAACCCTTTTTTCTTTTTGATCAAGTGTTTAATTTCCTTGAAAGATTTTCTCAGATTCCAACTATTACTGAGAGGATTTTCATTTTACCCTAACCCTTTAATGGCTAAATCTTGCACATCCATTGTTTCAAAAAAGGGTATTTCTGTTCATCTAAGTAAACAGTTCAAGGATTAGATCTTTTTTCCTTGCCTATTATTGCTGAAATGAGGAGTTATTTGGAAACACCTTTTGCTAAATGACTATCTTGTAAAAATCAGGTAAAATTAAGCATTTACAAGAACCAATCATGGACAATTCTCAATTATCTACAGCAATATTGACTAAAGCATACTAAAAACAGATAAACTCCCGGACTTGATTTTGCCTATTCTTTTACTTTTTTCCTAGTAAAATGTATGCGTTCAACCTTCAGTTTAGTTTTTCTTACAACCCCCTTTGTAAGAATTTTCGGGAAACATGAAATATTCAAAAGGAGGTAAAAAGAAAAGAAGAAAGAGGTGGCCATGATAACACAAAAGTCAAAGCGTAAATATTGTTGCCATTAGTATTTAAATATACAAGAATATGATTCTTTAAAAAAAAAAAAAAAGTAAAATAGTAACAAACCAATCCAGTGTGGCTTTTGCCAGATACTTCCACAGACTTCAGTAAGACTTCAACTTATCTTAATCCTAACTATGGTTAGGAATTTCCTAACTGGTTAGGAAAACCTGTTAATCCTAACTGGTTTTCAAATCTGGGTTAGGTCCTGTGTACAAAGAATTTGGCTTTATCCAAAGAGAAGGTCTGGCCTTTGCCCTTGGCTTCTGGGAGGCACTCTATCATTGGAGTGTCTTTGTTTAGGGCAGAGGCTGGCTACAGATTTTAGGGTAAGACTAACCACAGCTGACAATCTTAGGATAGGGGTGGCCACACAGAAAGACCAACCATGTAACTTAGGGTGAGGGCTTTGAATCATGCAGTATCATTGGACCTGTAGACTGAGCTCACCCATATGGCAATCAATGAATCATGGCCATGTCATGAAGCCCCAGTGAAAACTCTGAAGCTCAGGTGAGCTTTCCTGGTTGGCAATACATACTCCATCGCACTGTCATACATTGATGCTGGGAAAGTAACACATCTTGACTCCACGGGGAAGGAAAGCTTCTCAGACATTTCTGTATGTGTCCTTTCTTTTGCTTGATTTTCACTTATATCCTTTCCCTGTAATTAAACTGTAACCATGAGAATAATAGCTTTCTGTGATTTCTGAGTCATTCTAAGGAATTCTAGAACTTGAGGGTGATTTGGGGAACCCCCAAACTTGAAGTTGATGAGGCTAGTCTTGGGAACTGTGCCCTCAAGTTTTGAAGTTTGCCTAACTGGGTGGCGCTCTGCTTCAGTTCTTCCACAGCACTCTGTCACTATCTCTATTACAGCATCTAATACATTGTTCTTTTAAAAGAATTTAATTATGTAATGACAAAAAAATGCTCAGAGAGTAGAAAAGGTTTTACAGTGTGTGGTTGTTTTGTTAGCAGTAATAGTATAGTAACAATGGATATGTTTCTTGTGTCTTATGACCTAACTCAACCTGTTTATTCGTTCTAGTAGTTTGTTGTAGATTCTTTGGAATTTTCTACATATAATATTGTGTTATCTGTGAATGAAGACAATCTTACCTAGTCCTTGGCAATCTGAATGCATTTATTTATTTGTCTTACAGAAAGGGTAAGAATAGACATTCTTCTTGCCTTGTTCCTGATCTTAAGGGGAAAAGTATTTCACATAGCTAACATTATACGTAATGTATATGACATAGCTGTTCAAGAATTTTCATAAACACAGCAAACAAGACTGTACATCTTGATGACAGACTTCTTTGTCCCTTCAATTGGCCTAAATAAACCCAAGTACAAAAGACCCAAATATTTTGCAAGTTGGGAAACATCAGAGGCTGAAAGGAGAGATACAGAAATCAAGATAGAAACAGAGATAGAAATAAGAGATAGAATGGTAAAGGTGTGAATGATTCATCTGAATGATATCAGCCAAGCTGATTCCATCAATGGGATTTAAATAAGAGGGCATGGAGGGCCTGGACAGAAAATAATAAAAATCAAGACAATGCTCAGTGGCATTCTGTCAGAACAAAAAATCCTTATCTCAAGATAAGAGTAAGTGCTATCTTAAACTGAGAGCTGGGAACAAGAGGCTCCCTGAACTGGCATTATCTCTGTGGAAAATGCTGTTGGAAGAACTGGGACAGGATGTAGACATACATTAAGGGAGGGCAAATCCCTTCAGTAGAGCTTGAAATATTACATTATGGAATGTACTGGCTGCCTTGTCCATTAAATATTCATGTTAATATCCCTGTCAATCAACAGGAACAACCTTGTCCCACTCAGACCCACTATAAACAATCCTTGCAGGTTGTTCAGCAAATTGTAAGGAAAAAGGGACTTGGCTTTTGTTTTCTACAGTGATGCCAAAGATGTGTTCAGTATTGAAGTTCAGATTGCTCCCTTCCTTGCCTGTCTGGTAA
The DNA here is from genome assembly GCF_964194185.1 of Rhinolophus hipposideros. Classification (NCBI taxonomy): domain Eukaryota; kingdom Metazoa; phylum Chordata; class Mammalia; order Chiroptera; family Rhinolophidae; genus Rhinolophus; species Rhinolophus hipposideros. The sequence goes on along the minus strand of NC_138054.1, from coordinate 27,173,273 downwards.
CTGAATGCATCTGGAAAGCTGAGGCGTGTGGCTGTTCTCAAATTTGGATATCCATGGAAATCAACTGTGGACTTACTGAAATGCAGATTGCTGGGCCCCACTGTTCCCATCCACCCCCATCTGATTTAATAGGTTTGGGAAGGGAGTAGACATCAGGTGATTTTGATATATGTGGTCTGCAGGCCATTTCTTGAGAAACACTTGGAGTGATTAAGAGCACTGGCTTCTAAAAAATAAAATACATAAAATAAAATAATTTCTTCTGAGACAGCTTTCCTAGTTGCATGACTTTGGAAGTGTAACCTAGTCTGTAAGGGCCTAAATGTGCTCACCTGATAGATGGGGATAATAGCAGCTACATCTCCATAGCATGGTAGTAAGAATGGAATGAAATGATTTGGGTAAAGTACCAATATATAAAATTCAAGAAATGGTAGCTATTGTTATCTCAAATTCAAGCAGAAATAAATTATCCAAATTATCATAATGGCTGCAAGGGCATCCATTATGCAGGAATCTTAGGCCCCACTGTACTTTACAACCCTAGTATAAATTGTGATGTAGCAAAGAGTTAAAAATCCTCAAAGGGCTTTGGCTTGGCTTGGAGGCTGATACAGGAAGCCACACTTCCCACCAAGAGGTGACAGCCCGACCTCTGGGGCCGGGGATGCAGTGATCTGTTGGCTAAGTCTGCTTTACAAAACCCTGACCGCAGGGGTCGGTGTGACCTGGGTCTTTTCCTTACTTTGCCTCTGCCCTGAAGAGCTTCCAGGGAATGTTAGCGGTTCAGGAAGCTGTGTGCTGTGTGAAGGAAGGCACGCTGACCCAATTTCCTGTCCTGCCTCTCCCTCTTGTAAGTGGAGACATTTTGCACCAGTCAGGTCATTTCGGTCAATGTTAGTTTCCTTATCTCCCCAAATAACGGCAGATCAGATATTTACGTGTGGGTAATGTGGTTTAGCACTTTGACATACAAATCTCCCTTTCGATTCCCACAAGCCTGTGGATTCCACAAAACAGGAATTCTCTCCCGATTCACTAGTGAGCAAACTGAGCTTAAAAAGGTTAAAAGATTTGTTGGAAATCACAGGGCTAGCGTGGCATTCAAGCCTGACTCCTCCAGTGCTCTACGTTAGATGGCTATGCGTTTGCTGGAAGCGCGGCAATAAGGAGTAAAGAGGGTTATGGGTGTGAAAGTTCTTGGGACACTTTGTGATTTGAAAGCATCATGCCACATCCTCATCAGTCGTCCCAGGACGTACGAGTGGGAGACTATTTATAGAGAGCTATGGTTTGGCTTGGGACGGACATGACTGAGAGCTCGTCAGTCTGTTACACGGAAACCGTGTGCTTTCATCATCGTTATCATTGACACCTTCATTATCATTAACAACATCGTTCATAATATTATACTGTGTACTGGGGCCCTTGGATAGTGCTTTACACACAACAACACATTTATTCCCACCAATGTCACTGAGGAGTAACACTGTGAGAAAGTACTATTATTACATACCCATTACACAGAAGAAGCAGAGGAAGAGAGTTTGAATATTTGACTATAATTTATGTATAACAAAATATGAATTGAGTTATATTTGAGTAGTTGACATAAAATTATGGTTTGCAGGCATTTAAACATTTATGAATTTTAATTTTGCAAATTTTCTTATCCTACTTTACAGTCAAATTTTTTTCAGGTCTAAAAGATTGTTATGGCTCCTTAGGAATTGTGCTTATAATGTCCCTGCAAAAGAAAAACTGAGCAGGGACCTGGGCTTTACATAACAATGAGAAAAGGAATTGAGACCCAGCAGATGGTAGTGCTGGCTCAGTGTCATGCAAAACATGACACCACTAATGGAGGAGGTCCCAAGCTGAATCCTTGGGGAAGCTTAAAAAAAATACATTTTTTTCAGGCCAAATTTCTTCAGGTGCTTAAGGTCCCAATCCCTGCCCCACCTCCCTCCTACGAGACTGGCTCATTTTCCCAAGTCACCGGTCTTGCAATCACGGTACCTTGCCACCTTGCCCCTTCTCTCCAGGGAAGGCTCAGGGAGCAGAAGCTTCAGACACTTTTCCTCCTTAAACTCCATTATTCCTTCTTTCATCATCTGTGTTAGGTCTAATTGACATTTTTTCTCCATTTTTATACTGTCAAATGACAAAACAAAGACAATTTAGTAACGAGTTTAATGTCCTTTATTCAAGGGGAAAACAATCCGTGAGTTGGGGGAGGACAGTACCTCATAAGCAGTGGAGCTTGCTTCCCGAGGGTTTTGGGGCAAGAGCAAGTAGAAGAGGCATCCAAGAAACAGAGCATGATTGGCTAGGAGGTCAAAATTTCCTGATAAGGCTAGCAGGTCCTGTTTTCTAGGATAAGGTAGGCTAGCTAAAGCTGAGTTGGAGGATTGTGCTGGTATTTGTTAGGTTTCCTTGACAGGGAGCTGTTTCCCGAAAGGTCAGGCTGACTTAGTTTAGACTTGTAACATGGGCCAGGCCACAGGGGTGGCCTCCATTTTGTGGGTCTCTACTTACAAATTAACTTTGTCAATACATTGTACTATGTAAACATAGCTTCAAAACCCCCTTCTCACAAGAAATGCTGCCCCCGAGTCCCTGCAGTAGAACTCCTGGAGATGCCTATAGAGTGCCTCCCTTCCTCTGACTTTACGGTGCTTCTAAAGTCAACATGTCCTCCCTGTTGGCTCACCTCTTGACCTGGGCTTTTCCCCAATTTAATTTCCCTACCTCCTCCGGGGTCCAGCCCCCACCCCCAGTTGCCTCATCTGCAGCTATCTCTTCACCTCTGACTACAGAAGTGAAGAGAAGGGGACCCACCTTCTCTTGTTTACCGCTGAACCTGGATCAAGACTGTGAGGCAGTTTCTCTGGTGGTGATATACTTTGGATCAGGTGCAAATTATGGTCACCACCTGGAACAGCTGCTCTCAGGCCTTGCCAATGTGTTTGTTACGGAACTCCTTGATGTTAACAGGTTTCATCAAATTATCCCCCTATAACACTCAAATTCCTGAGGCATGTAGGCACAGCAGCTGTGAGATGTTTTGGTCGGATAAGGAGTTTGAGGATTGATGGGAGAAATGTAGAGGGGACAGGGAAATGAAAATAGTATTTCCTGAGCATTTATATTTCCAAGGAAGGAGGTTTCGGTGTATTATAAGAACTCACAACAACCCTGTGAGAAAGATATTGTTATTCCTGTTCCATAGATAAAGATACTAAGATATAATGAACTTAAATGCTTTGTTCCAGGTCAAACTATACATGAATACTGGACCAGGACTAGAATGCACACTTTGGAATTGGCTCCAAAGCCCATTGCTCTTTTCATGAGACTGTAATTCCTTATACTATGAGGTCTGACGATTAAGTTTGTGAACTCATCCTAGAAAAAGTGCTACATACCTCATTGCTGAATGCTACCATGGTCACCTTTGAAGTACTCCCCTTGGGAAGCTATGCACCTATGCTAGTGCCTAGTTCACCCTTTGAAACAATTTTGAAACTTTTTTTCTGGAATAGCCATCACAGCTGTTGTCATATTACACTTGATGACCTGAATGTCATCAAAATGTCTTCCTTTCAGTATTTCCTTTCTCTTTGGGTAAAGAAAGAAGACATTGGGGGCCAGATCAGGTGAGTAGGGAGGGTGTTCCAATACAGTTATTTGTCTACTGACTAAAAACTCCCTCACAGGCAGTGCCGTGTGAGCTGGTGTATTGTCGTGATGCAAGAGCCATGAATTGTTGGTGAAAAGTTCAGGTCGTCTAACTTTTTCATGGAGCCTTTTCAGCACTTTCAAATAGTAAACTTGGTTAACCGTTTGTCCAGTTGGTACAAATTTGTAATCAATAATCGCTCTGATATCAAAAGAAGTTAGCAACATCATTGCAACAAGTTCGTGAACTTAATTGTCAAACTGCATAGGATCTTTTTCACCTTTCTGGATTATTCCAAATGTCTATAGTCCCGAATTGAACTTTCAGGAGGATAAACCTTCCCTATGCGGGACTTCAGTCTAGAATTTCCTTTCCTTCTGGCTCCACAAAGCCCAAGGAAAGACTTTTCTTTTTGAAATACAGAGTCTCCCTCAGGTGATTTGTAATGTTGGAGGCTTACAAAGCATCAGCATTTGCCTGAGTCATAAGAATGAGTTGCTGAAAACCTGCAGAGATCACTGGAGGCAGGGCAAAGCTGGTGCTCTGTCGAGGCCAGGGCTGAAACCTAAGCTCTGCCACAAACTGGCTCCACTGAGCTTCCCAGCTCCCAGCTTTGGGCCACTGTAGTTGGTTTAAAAGTCTCTTATGGACCTACTTTTTAATCTTTTTAATTGGGCCTTATCATTTTATAAAAGTTGAATTTGACAGTAAAACTCATTCCTGTTCTTTAGAGAAGGTTGGTTGTGTAGAGCCTTCCATTTCTCAGAAAAACTTTTTTCACACTCCCGATCTGTCTGTTGTTAACCAAATGAAAGTCATGGAAGAGACAGAAGATTTTAAATGAGAGGACAGGAAGGGTGAGTCAAATAGTAACATTAGACTGAGCTCTTGCCTTTAGCAGATAATCCCCAATAATCCACACGAGGCAAGAATAAAATGTCACAGTTATTAAATGCCCTGAGGTTCTTGCTTTTAATCCCCCTTTCCTTAAAAAGTTAACTGTTCCATATGCACAAGCCACTTCCCACCATCCCCCCACTCCCTCCATCACCACCCCCTCCCCAGTGCTAGAGAGATTCATTTATTCAAGGATTTACTTAGTGTCAATCAACAGTCCATCTGCCTTGCACCAAAAAAGAAAAAAAAAGGCAAAATATGGTCCCTTTCTGTTCTTTCAACACAGGAATGGACACCCTTTCCCCTACTCCTCGCTCATGTGCCTCCTTTTACAATTATTCTGTGTGTAAAGCAAAGAAATTCTTTGCTTCACCTTCCCTTCCTACCCTTACCAAATCAAGGCTTTGTTCCTAGGCCCCTAAAATTTAGTCCTCCAGAAACTCAAGTCTTTGAGGAGTGAGGTTGGGCCCTAGCTGGCATTTTGTAAATCATCCTCTTTGAGAGCTTTTTCCACCTGTGAGTCTTTTCAAAAGTTTTTATGATTCTGGATAAACTCTAGGATGCAGGCTGCCAGAGGCCCCCCACCTCCCCAAAAAAGTTATTTTCCAATTCTTTTGGGCTTTTTACATGAATATTGGTCAGGAGTTTTGCAAAGACATAATTAAAATCGGATAGTAACACAAAATAGTGATTAAAACAACAAAATGGATAAATAAATGTCATGAGCATAGGCTGAAGGTTAAGTCAGTGAAATTAGTGATTTTGATAAAATGAGAGAGCCAGTTTCCACATTAGCTTCTCTCTCTGCTTTTTCTAAATCAACCAGAGTAGGTAGCTTCTTTCAGTCACGTTTTCTTTCCTGTGGCGTCTGGAAACCTGAGGTACTGAATGGAGATAATTGGTCATGAACAAACTTGAAAGCTCATACTCTAAGAAGCACGACACTGTTGCTTCTCACACAGCATTGGTAATGCAGATGAAAAGCAGTTGCCTTTCACTAGAGGTGCATTGGAAACAGTGATGGGGGAGGTACAATTCGTGCTGCTTTGTCTCAGGACCTAAAGACACAATACTTATCACTTTTAAATAGGTTGCCAAAAACTGAAATAAGATCTCACTTTGATTCAGAGAAACTTATCCATGTAGGACCATTAGAGCCTTTTTGTTACTAAGGTTCCAAGAAAAAAAGGGGGGGGGTCACCAGAGAATGGTACATATGAGGTCTGGCAATTAAGTTCATGAACTTGTCACAAAGATGTTGCTAACCTGTTTTGATATCAGGGGGATTATTCATTATGAATTTGTACCAATTGAACAAACAGTTAAGCAAGTTTACTATTTTGAAGCGCTGAAAAGGCTGCATGAAAAAGTTAGACGACCTGAACTTTTCACCAACAATTCATGGCTCTTGCATCACGACAATTCACCAGCTCACACAGCACTGTCTGTGAGGGAGTTTTTAGCCAGGAAACAAATAACTGTATTGGAACACTCTCCCTGCTTACCTGATCTGGCCCCCAATGACTTCTTTCTTTACCCTAAGGTAAATGAAATATTGAAAGGAAGATATTTGGATGACATTCAGGACATCAAGGGTAATATGACAACAGCTCTGATGGCCATTCCAGAAAGAGTTCCAAATTTCTTTGAAAGGTGGACTAGGCACTGGTGTTGATGCATAGCTTCCCAAGGGGAGAACTTCAAAGGTGACTGTAGTGATATTCAGCAATGAGGTATGTAGCATTTTTTCTAGGATGAGTTCGTGAACTTAACTGTCCAATCACGTATGTAAAAGCAGATGCAATATCAAGACAGAGGCTGGGAAAGATGGAGGCTAAGAGTGGGAGAGCCTTTGGATATACAGGAGAGAGCAGAATGGTCAGTATTGGTGTTTGCAATGTCTGGCTGGCCTGAGGATCACCTGCATCAGCAATTCCCCGGAGGCTTATTTAAATTGCAGATGACCCCGGTGGCCTGACTCAGAGCCTCTGGGAGTGGGATTCAGACTCAGAGTTTAACTAACTTTAACTAACGCACATCGAAGTTTGAAAAATCATTGCTTTACAACTGGTGGAGAAATGATTGCAACCAATCTTACCTGTTGCAATTTGGAATTAGAAGATGATCATTCACTGATTCTAGCAAACACATGTACACTTCACTGTAGCCTGTTTTATGTGAGTGCAAGGTTAGCACCTGGACAGACTCCTTGGGGCTCCCACTCAACCAGCAGAAGGTGGCCAAATGGAGGCTCCAGATTCTGACCAGCCCCTCTTACATCTCTCCTTTGTTTCCTTTATCTTTCTCTATTGTACACTATAAAGTATTTCCTTAACTTTTTAAAAATTTTTTATTTATTTTAAGTGTGTTTTTCCAGGACCCATCAGCTCCAAGTCAAGCAGTTGTTTCAATTTAGTTGTGGAGGGCACTGCTCACAGAGGCCCATACAGGGATTGAAACAGGCAACCTGGTATTACGAGCATCGTGCTCTAACCAACTGAGCTATCCGGCCACCCCTTTCCTTGACTTTTTTGCCAGTCAGTAAAATGGCAAAACTAATAAACCAAAAACATTTTGGTGATGACCGTAGGGCTGCCGACTTTTAACTTTGCCAAGTAAGGATATTGAAGCATAGTAACTATCATTTATTATCACCATGCTTCTAGAAAACAAAGAACATTTTAGCACTAATTTCAAAAAGGAGAAAGGATACATGGATTGGTTTATGAAACTCACCTTATTATCTTTATTTTTCTCTATGTTGCCATTTCTAAGAACTGCTGGTGTAGAATGCTGAAGTTATCCAAAGGCAATAAATACAACTTGACGCACTGGAATGGATTAAATGAGGGGACCATTGCCTAAGGAGAGAGCTGCCTTTTTGCCTGTGGAAGGAAAGGACATTTGAGAAGGTGGGTTCCAGCTGGATCATGAGTTCTATCTTATCTCTAGAAACTGATTCTGAAATGTTAAAATCTTGGGGGTTTGGGGTATGCCGGGAGATGGGAAATCTGCTAGGTCTCTCAGATTTAAGTTGGAGACAGAGATGAGTTGAACACAGAAAGGATCTTTTCAATTATTTTGATTGATCAATACCAATTACCTGATTGATCACAATGTGCTGGGCACCATACTTATTAAGTCCCATTTAATTTTCACAACAATCCTACAAGGTGTAGTTCTACCTTACAAATATGTAAACAGAAGCACAGAGAGATTAAATTACTTATCTGAGACCACAATTGTATGTATTTGAACTATTTCCAGGTCTGACTCCAAAGTTCGTACTCTTTCCTTATACCAACCTTCTCTACTGACCTTGAGTGACCGGCTAATTATGGTTGGTGCTTACATCCAGTACTCCCTATGTTCCAAGAACTGTACAAAGCACTTTATATCTATCAGCTCATTTACTTTTTAGAGTAAGCCGGTACGTAAGGTACTCTTGTTACCACTTACAGATAACAAATCGAAGCGCAGAGAAGTTCAGCAACTTACAGAGCCAGGATTTAAACCTAGGATTCTGATTCTGGAGACCAGGTTCTAAACATTCTGTGGGATGGCCTCTATTGTGGAAAAATTTCTGAGCTGGGGTCACAGAATCCAGATACCACGCATACATTTTTTTGGATGAAGCCAGTAACAAATCAGGGAATTTTTCTTTCTTTCCTTTAACTCTTCAGTCTTCCCTATATTCCCCTAGCACCCTTTGTCCTCAAACACACAACAACTGTACTCCATTTGCTTGACAGACAAATATATACTGGACCGCCTTCAGCTCAAGCAACTAGCAATCTCCCCTGGCCAGGGGTAGTGAAGGGGACCTGAGTAGGGTCCCTGGCAATGGCCAGGGCCTCCTAAGTCTCAGAAGCGGATTGGGGCCGTGAGAGAATTGATGGGAGTGAGCCCAAGGGGGAGTCGAAAGTTCCATTGACTGGGACAAAAGATAGTTCTTGCAGTGTTGATGCCTGGAAGGGGATCCCAATTACAGTAGCCTCTGGTCAATTGTTATGTTATTAGAAAAACAAAACTAAACAACATACCTCATATTAATTCTTTGCTTTAGAAGGCACTTCAGTTCTATGAGGGGTGTCTATACACAAATGGGAAAACATCCCGCACAAGTTTACAGTTTTTAGTACAAGTTTAACTAGCATTTATTGAGCGCTTATTCCATATCAAGCACAGGGAATATTGACGGGTCTGGGGGATTTTTTTCCACTAACATGACCAACTAGATCTTGTTTGTCTGGTTTTAGCATTGAAAGTCCTGTGCCCTGGGAAATCCTTCAATCTTGGGCAAAGCAGGATAGTTGGTCACTCTGACAGAGGACTAACACAGGGTCTTTGTCTCTGAGGAACTCACAGTTCGGAGATGATAGAGGAAAATACATAAGGCAATCCTGACCATCCAAAGGTTTAGGTGTGGTGTTTCATTCAGGAGGAAATGGCAGTTTGATGTATTTATTCTGCCCACTAATGCTATAATGCAGAAGTGATTTCCATTCATTATCAACTCTGAGCATGAGCTCATTAGTATATTACACTAGAAATAGAAATGATGGCAGAATTTATAATTCAAGCAAAGTTTTATGATTTTTTTTTCTGAAATAAACGATCTTTTTCTGTGGAATAAATTCTCCTTCTTCTGTATTAGTTATCTGATCTTTATGATTTTTTGCTTCAATAGTCGACTGAGTATATGCATTGTCTCTACCAGTGCTGTTGAATAGAAATATAATGCAAACCACAGATGTAATTTAAAAAGAAACAGGTAAAATCAATTTGAATAAAACAGTATATTTAACCAATACCTGGGGTACCAAAAAAAATGTATACACCTTTTAAGAGATGTTATCTATACTCAAGCAGTAGTTCACTGTAAGCAGAAGTGTCTGGACGCTGATGGTAACCACTTTGAGCACCTCTTGTAATTGCAGAAGTCAAATGTGGCTTGTATTCATCTTTTGTTATTGGTATATATTGAGTGTTAATTTTAATAGCTTTTTCCTTTCTTAAAATGTGTATACATTTTTTGGCACTCTCTGTGTATTAATAAAATATCATTTTAACATGTGATTAATCTTTAAATTAGTGATTTTTTTTTTTTTTTTTTTGGTACTGAGTCTTCAAAATCTAGATTAACCACATATCAAGTTCTCAGTAGCCATAAGTGACTGGCCATTACTATTATGGATGTCATACACCTACACCAAGTCAAGTATAGAATAGAAACAATTACTTTGATGACTAAAGTCAAAACTCTTTACCTACATTAATAGACTATTTTGAAGGAAAGTGCTTACTGCATAGGTTTTGGACCATCTTGCCATTTGTCTGTAGGTTCCAGCTGAGTTGACTGAATTCTAAGCACTGGAGCAGAAGCACATGCAAAGAAGAGTACTGCCAGCAGGGAATTGCATGTTCTTTCTTAACTGTGGAGCCCTGCTGAGCACATTGTGAAGAGGCCATTCTTAGGCCTGGTTTCACAACATCCCCAGGTGTTTCCAGTTATCTCAAAGAGGTGTCATAAAGTTTGCAAAGCACAATATAATTTGAATTCTTGGATATATAAAAAGCAATTATTGTATGTGCCTCATGGTATGTTCTTGATGGACAGGGAGATTTATTAAACCCAGCAAACAATGAACTGATGTTGTAATTCCCAAAAGGCTGCAAAACACGAACAAAAATAATGTGACAGAGGTGATAAAGGCAACCCAGTTCTTCTTCAGCATGCTTTGCCAAATGACTTATCTATTCTGTAAAGCTGGATGAACATTCCACTTTCCCTCTGTTAAAATTTTTTGACTTCTCCCTTTTGTTATAAGGATTTCCACTATTTTTGTTCATCTACCCTTAAAGCCACTGTACCCATACTCTATTTTTTTTCATTATTTATTCATTTTGCAAACACTTACTGTGTCGTCCTATGTCTCTGGAAGCAAGTTCTGCACAAAAAGTTATGGGAGTCCAGCTAGAGAGCTGTGAAGTCAGTTCTGGGTTTGGCTAAGCAAGGATTAGCCTGGGTGGGGATGGCCTTTTAGAATAGCATGAATTACCAGCTCTGGTGAGAAGGGTGGGGCAGAGAGGCAGGAAGCCTCTAAAAGCAAATAGGCAGAGCCAGGGGAGCAAAGGTGTTGAACCTCTATCAATTAACAAGGTCATTGTGAGCTAACATCTCAATAGCTTGTGGTTAGACTACAATCCTGAAAGGTACCAGAAGCAGGTAGGGCAGGGATGATTCTGGATGAGGAGCAACTTTTATTGACTTTAACACATTTTTCTCCTGGGCTGGCCTTGACCTGCCTTCAAAGTAATCTCAGTGACACCTTTGCCATCTTTCCTTCCTTCCTTTTATTTATTCATCAGATAATGTTGAACTCCTGCTGGTTACCAGGTGAAGATTGGTGCGAGGCGTAAGAAAATGAATATGACACAATCCCTTGTTTTAGAGTCCAGGAGGGGGAATCACTCATGGGCAAATGTATCAGGACGTGGTATTTGCAGTGGCAAAGACAAACTTGGGAAATGGAGGAGGGCCCCCTACCCAGTACTTCAGGGTTGAGGAGTCAGAGAGCTGGAAAGATTCTCTGGCTCCCCTGGATTCTCAGAAATATTCAGGAGGGCTTTCAACTTCTATAGGTCATGGGAACTGGGGCATGACATATGTGTATGTAGATGCTAGACAATTTCACCTGGGTTTTGAGGGCCAAGGAGACTCCCAGATGATATGTAGAAATACTGGAAGGCAGGTGACCTCAACATCCTCACTTTGGGGCAGTGAGGGGTGTGTGTGTGTGTGTGTGTGTGTGTGTGTGTGTGTGTGTCTGTGTGTGTCTGTGTGTGTGTGTAAAAGCCAGCCAGCCAAACCTCAGAGTCGGAGGGTGGGGGGAGGGCCCACATGGCAGAGGCTGTTGCCTGACTCCTAGATCAGTGCTTTCGTTGGAACTGGAGTATCTTTAGACATTCTTATTTCTTGTTTTGAAATCCTTCCTTTAGTGACTGAAGTCTGAGATCTAGAGATATAATGACGTGTTGTCAGGTATAACGGGACTCCATGTATTTCAGACTCCCTGTGTCCCTTTTTCCATCACGCTGCCTTTTTGACCAGCTCTGTGAACAATAGGACAGCACAGCTAGAGACAAAGAAAGACCTTATCCAAGCCCACGTTGGGTAAGTTAGGCAGCACAGCTCTGTCAGCATGCCCTTTGTGATCGCCCCACTTTCTTTGGCTGGAAAGTCTTCTCTGTCTTATTATCTTATTGTTGTACCCCAGCACCTGACAGTGAGGAGATGCTCTGTCACTGCTGGCTGAGTGGATGAGATGTAACTCCATCCAGCTCCAGTCATACAAACCAGACTGAAGCTACAAGAAGCTCAGGCTCCTTCCCACCCTCAGCGGCAAGAGCTGCAATAGTGGCCATAATGCCCTGTATTCAGATGGCCCTTTGCTATTTCCAATCCCATTCTCTTACCTGGTCATATTCATCTCAAGTGTCCCTGCAGGGTGAGCAACTGCCTGAAAGTAAAGGAAGCTTGAACACTTCTGGACTTCTTTTTGGCACTTTCAAGCCCAGAGAGCCTGAAAAACCAGTAAGTTGCTGTATGTTATATATACTCTGAGGGAATTGCATCATTTCCCACAGTGTAAGATTGATTCCTAAACATACGACATTAAAAGGGCTGTCGCTCCTATAGTTGACTGAAGATCTGTAATTCATCCAGCTGGAGTCTTTCCTGGGGACATTTAGCACAGATGTCGGGACACTTAGTGAGCACCAATGCAGCTTTCTTACAAGCCTCTGGGTCTGAGAATGCAAGGGAGTTTCAGCCTAACACAGACGGGTTTACACCTTCCTCACATCAGGTGGGAAGCTCCCTGAGAAGACCACATCTGGGCTGGTCAGTTCTACAGTCCCAGGACCTGGCATTGTCAGTGGCTGGCTGGCTGGGGGCTGACGGATTGATGAAACCAAAGAATCTTCCCACTCTAGAGAAGTTTTGAGTCCCATTTGAGTCTTTTGTTATTCCTGTTCATTTCTTCACATAAGAGCGTTGTAATGAGCAGACAAAAAGGAGTGCATTACCTGATTCAGAGAGCAGTCGAAAAAGCCAGACAGCAGTATAGTTCCCCACAGGGAATTTCTCCACAAAGAAAAAGAACCTAGAGGAAAATTCATTTTAAAAATGCACATGGATATTTTTGAGTACCAGGCACTTTATCTCACTGTATTCTCACACACACAAAAACATACTGATAGAAAGAGCAACAATTTGGTGAATATTTCCATATGTGGGTTACTTTGCTGAAGACCATCCATGCATCATCTTATTTAAAATTCACAATTTAATCAGGCCAGCTGTACTATTATCTCCATTTTACAGATGAGGAAACTGAGGCTTAGAGAGATGAAACAGCTAGGATATAACAGTTGCAGGAATTGAACCTAATTCCAAAGTGTATGTTCTTAACTGCTATGATTTATGATGTAGCAGGTAATTTGATTTTCTTTTAGAAAGGTGAAGAAACTGAGGCTTAGAGAACTTAAGAATCCTGCTCAAGCCAGTAAGTAGTAGAGCCAGGACTCAAACTTAAGTTGGCTTGACTTTAAATCCTGTCCTCTTTTCAACTCTGCCAACTCTCTTCTCCTTTGACATGCTCAGTGGCTTCAAGGCAGACCACTAAATGTGACTTTAGATGGGTACAGAAAGAACAATTTTGACCAGAAACTTGGCAATGGGGTCTGATACACATTAAAAGAACAGAAAAGAAAAAAAAAAGACTTCTCCAAGGGTTGGGCAGCACTGAGTTGCCCAAACAGAAAATAGAAGTAGGCCCTTGTGAGATGATTTTTAAAATAATTTATATTCTGGTTTTTAAAATTTATTTTATTGAACAGTTATTTTATGCTCTTGATATAACATTCAAACTATACAAAAGGGTATATACTGAAAAATAATTCTTCTCTCCCTTACCCAGTTATATACTGAAAAATAATTCTCCTTCTCTCCCTTACCCAGTTCTCCTCTCATGAAACTATTTACTACTCCAACGCTAATGGTATACAGTATGCGTGGGAGGTAAATTTGTCTTGCCCCCACCCCCAATCCACACAAATGCATGAGAACAGACCATAGGGGAAGTCTTCACAGGGAAGGAAGTGGATGGAGGCAATGGCTGGAATGAATGGCATTTATCCCCTACTGGCTCCCTGTGGTGACAGGAAGTTAGAGGCCAAGGTAATATAACTATTGGAGGGGTACTGGGTGAGACCCTGGACTCCAGCCAAGTGGGATTGGGGTGGGGCCTTCCCTCCCCTCTGCTACAGGAGAGCTGTGGGAGCATCTAGAGTCTACTACCCCTGGGAATGTTGTCGCTCTCCTGACTGGCTGTGAGTCACCTCAGGCCCAAGCCCTTGGGACACAAGAGGAAGAAGAGGCTGAGGCAGTGTGGTAACAGTAGCTGACCAATTGAGTGTGAAACATGTTCCCTCTGGGGACATTTTAGAGGCGTGGGCTGAGGTCACACTTCTAACTGAATGGAGGTGATCAAGCAGTAGATATAGACCTATGATAACGTTACCACTTAGTGCTTGCTGTAGAAGACTGTGTACTGTTGAGCTACATGAAGTACATTTCAGCCATGCATGAGAATTCCTCAGAGTGAAATAGCTTTGGCTGGCCCAGTATTTGTCTTGCTGAGAATTGGTGAAAGTGGAGGACACTGGGGGGGAAAAAACAATGAAGGAAAGTCTTCCTTGGTTCCCAGACGGTGGGTAGCTTAAAGAGGAGAAATGCCTGATCTCTACATTTAGCAGCAGAAAATGTCCTGCAATTATCATTGCCAACCTGAAAGAAGCCCTCAAGATCATTTTATCCAAATCCTTCCCCTTAGCAGGCTGGCTGAGGGTGTTGTGACATACCCAAAGTCAGGCAGTCAGTACCACCATCACCCGGCTAAGAAGGCTTGCTGGAGACCTAGCTGGTTGGCAGGTGGGGGGCCGTCCCAGTTGGTCACAGCCTGGCCCCACACTCCTGTTAGTGCTTGTCAGCATGTTCACTATTTCTGAGTTCTAGGGCTGGAAAATCAGGTTCTTCGAGTCTAAAAACCCCACAATCCATTCTTCATTTTCCCACAGTGCCTCAGGAAATGGGCTTATGATCACCAAACTGCTGAGGTTGATTTATAATCAAGGAAGCTAATGATTTATAAGGGTCTATTCCAGAATCTCTTTACAAGGTAGTAGGCCTCCTTGTGAAATAAAAAACATAATAGGAAAATTGCCTGGTAGGCAGAGACTTACATAGCAGGAAGAATAGGCCTAGTAAAACCTATTCAATATTGGGATTGGGAAAATCTACTTTTTACCCTCCCCCTTTTTTTTTTCATGGAAAGAGTTGTGTCTTGGGTTTGAATTTTAGCTCTGACATGATTAGCTGTATGACTTTGGGCAAGTTGTTTAACCTCTCTGAGACTTCATTTCTCCACAGGTCCCATGGGGATACCCACTAAATATAGTCTGTCTTAGATGGTGTTGGATACACTGAGATTTGGGTTCTCAAATGCTGTTAAGTGGACTGTAATTTTCATCCGTCTTTTCATAGGTGAAAAGGACACCTATATCCTTTTCAGGTGAAATGTACTGAGTTTTCATCATGCTAAATTCATTGAAATATTTGATGTTAAAATGTCCTGATTTCATCAACTGATGGTGATACGTTTTTTTAAAATGTCCTTATTTAGCTGTATAAGAAGTCAATCTTTTAACCTAGTCACTCAGGATTTGTGCCTGCACAGGCACAAATATGTGGGTTAAGCAACTCCAACAAAGTAGAGAGGTCTACCCTCCTTTGCTTTCAGGTCTCCTATTTTGTTAGTGGTTTCAGTGAATTTAGAAATAAAAACTGAAATTTCTAAAACATAAAAATTTAAGTCTATGTTCCTCAGTTTCATACTTCTAATTTGTCCCAAACGGAATGTTAGCATTTCGTGGCATCTAGTTTTCTGTGCCATTTTCCCCCCTATTTGCTGAACATATCTATCTTTGTTGTGTTTCTTTGAATATTTCAATGTCTGGTGACTTAGATTAAGTACTAAGTTATTTTTTGTTTGTTTGTTTTTTAAAAACATCAACAGGACTTTATTTGTCACCATGAAAAGTTGGATTTTTAAACAGATTCTTGGACTGGGGGCTCATATCCATCAGCTTGTTCAACTTTAGCACCTGTCTCACCCCTAGTAGCTTTTCCAGAGCTGCTACCTTCACCATGAAACTCCATGAGTTTTCCAAATTCAAACTTGGGCTTCTTCAGCATTTTGACTTTTCTAACAAAGACATCATGGAGAGGATAAATAGATTGGCAAGGCTTTTCAATGTCTTTTCCAATGCTATCGGGAATCAATGTATTGACCACTTCTTTCAAGTCATTTGTCTTCACCTCTCGGGTCATGATTTCCATCATCTTCTTCCTGATTTGGCAGACATGTTGATGCTGAGCATAAGAAGTCTTCCGAATCTGATTGTTGCGTTTTTTTGTAAAACCAACACAGAACAGACGAAGCAAATAACCATCGGTAGTCTTGACATCAACGTGAGCTTCAATCATGGTCTGCCATTTTTTGACCACGGAGCACATTTTGTCACGGGTAAGATCCATGCCATGGAAATTAGTCAGGCAGTTTTTGCCCTGAACATCCTCAGTAATTAACTTGAATTTCCTAAATGCAACTTCATCATTCTGCAGATCAGCTAGGCTCACTCTAAAAACACGACCCTTGAGACCATCAGATGCAATTCTGGTTCCTTGTGTTCTTGTGACTAGTGTTTTCCCAATATTTCTTATATTGAACATAGCCGGTGCTTTCACATCATACCAATCTTTCTTAGAAAATGGGTCAACCACTTTTTTCTTGGCTCCTTTCTTGCCGCCTTTCGTAAGGCACTTATTCTTACCGACTGCCATGGAAGTACCAAGTTTAATAGGGACGATATGAGTGAACCTGTTTGGGAGGTCTGTCCCACAGGTAGAGCTAGGAAAAGGGAACTTTGGAGCAAACACAACAGTGTCCCACTCTGTTCAAGGGTCAGTAACTTCCAGAACCAGTCTTCCTGTCTGCCAAGGAAGACTTCAGCCTGTGGCTTTATATGAAGAGAAAAGAAAAGAGAAAGTAAGAAGAATGATGGAAGGAAGGGAGGGAGGGTTGGAAGGAGGGAAGAGAAAGAAAGAAAGAAGGGGATTATTATCTGATCCATGCCAGCTCTTTACAAAAAAAAAAATCCATATGGCCCTCTGAAGGAAAAAAAAACAAAGCAAAAACTCAATAGTTAAAATTTGGGAGCTAGATTATGAGGACACCTGTTGTGTTTAGAGGTGAGCTATTTAAACAGCAGCACCCCAGGCACCACTTCAGGTACACACCAGCTGTTATTCTGCTCTGGAGACTTGAGCAGAGGGGAAGGGAGCAGGAAAAAGAATCTGGGTGAACTAGCTAAACCCAAGGTTGGGTAGATGAGGCTGCAGCCTTAGGAAACTGGTAACTTGGGGGAGAGCACCCTGGAGTAGGGAGACTCCATTCCTCATCCTTGTCAGATAGTCAGATAGTCATCTAGTTCATTTCTGAGCCAGCCAGCCAGCCAAAGCTAATGTTTTCACCCTGTTGAAGAGCATACAAAGGCATTTTTGGTAACCTATAGTTGTAAACTGTAACTATTTTGATTCTTGTAAATCTTTTCATATACGTCAGAGGAGCCTGAAAACCCAAGCAGGGCATTTTAGGCAGCTTTCTGAGCTCCCTCTCGTTGGAACAGTTGGGGACGAATGTTATGCTAAAATATTTGAGTGTTTTACAAACATGAGCTAAAGGTGGAAGAGGTATTTCTTTCCTTACTCTTAAAGGATCTAGGCCCATAGTTTTGTACTGGAGGCAAGGCTAGGCATAGATGGTGGCAAATAGCCACATTCCTCAACCTCATATGTCATAGCAATGGTTGGAAAATCTTAGTGATATTTGGTGTGGTGGTGGTTGTGTTCGTGGTGGAGGCAGGGGTTTTCAGTCACTGATGCACATAGAACCTGGCATTAGCTCCAGCTGTGTGTTCAAAGGAGAGGGAAGTTTAGATTACCATCATCTCTTATCTGTTTTCTTGCCTCAGTGGCACTGAAGATTTCTCTGCTGATTCACAAAAGCTGACTGTGCATATATCTTCTTAGCTCTGCATTCAGTGATATTGAGTTGGTAAGCTTGAAATTAGCCATGGTGGAAGTATTTTCAGAGTATTTACAGAAATTGGCAAGTGCCACAAATCAAGTCTTTTGTTTTGCCCCAAAGATCCAATTTATCAGCATAGGACCTTGCTGCTTCCACTCCTGGCCCCCTACATTTATTTTCTTCCACAGCTTCCATGGTCCACCAACAGATAAAGCTGATTGTTGTAACCTGTTGTTTAAATCATTCAGTTCCGACTGCTTTGAAAAAGATCACAATCTTTACCATGGCTTATGAGACTAGTCTACGCACTCTGGACCCTATAGGTCTCCCCAGCCTTTGTTTGAATTATGCTTCACCTCACTATGTGTACCCCAACAGGTCTTCCAACAGAGCTTCAGGTTCTCATCATAAGTTCTTTGTTCTGCAGTGAATAGAGCCATTTGTTCCTCAGTTGCAGTTGGGTTTGGCCATGTGACCAGTTCTGCTGAGTGAGCTGTGAGTAGCAGTGACACACAGCAGAAGATTTAGAAGCTGATGTGCCATCTTCCAGTGTTCTCTTCTGCAGCTGCAATCATAGAGACCATATGTTGAGACAGCAGAACCACAAGATGGAGTAATCTGGTTGCTGAGTCAGCACCTGGAGGACATCTGTCTTTAGAGGGTTCCCTGACTGTCTCGGCATGAGAGGGAAATAAACATTTGTTCTTGGAGCCACTGAGATTCAATACAATTTTGTTACTGCAAAATAATTTAGCCCAGCAATTTTCCAACATTTGGGTTTCGGGACCCCTTTAAATTCTTAAAAATTATTGATGATCCCAAAAGAGCTTTTATGTGGATTATACCTAACAATATTTCCATATCAGAAATTAAAACTGAGAAACTTAAAAAATGTATGTTAATTCATTTTAAAGCAACAATAATAAAACTGTTACATGTTAACATAAATGACATATTTTTATGAAAAACAGCCTAGCTTCCAAAAGAAACTAGTGAGAATGGCAGTATTTTACATTTTTGCAAATCTCTGAATTAATTGAAGAAAGCTGGATTCTCATATCTGCTTCTGCATTTAATCAGTTGCAATCTGTTTCGTTGCTGTTGTTGAGGTATAAGGGTAAAATCTGGCCTCACATAATGTAGTTATAAAGGGAGGTATTTTAATAGACTTTCCCATGATTGTGGGTATTCTTTTTAGATATGACATCAAAACTTGAAAAGTGGTAGTTTTGTTTTGTTTTTAAGTTAGTTATAATATGTGATCTGAAACCATATCAATGAACTTTTCATCCTCTGTTACATTAGGCTATCTTGCACTTTGAATGGACCTTCTACCTATGATTTTGTAACCTCATGCATTGGTTATTTGGAAAACATTGGTTCACTGAGTTATACAGATCTTCCAAATGTTGACATATGTCATTATACAATATATTTAAAAATCACATTAATTACTATCACAGCATCCATCTCATTGAAATTTTTAAGGATTAGAAAGCTATCAAGTTTGTGGTAGTAGCTACATGTTTTCTAAAACTCTAATTTTTGTTTGAAAGCTTCAATTTTACATTTGGCAACAAACACTGTCAGTTATTTTCCTTGAAGCAACAGGTTCACTTTATTCATTCTCAAAAACAACAACAACAACAAAATAAACACAAACAACCAAAAACAAAACAAAAAAACTCTGCCAAGAACCCAAGTTTGAATAACCATAGTTTGTCAATAGTTTTTTTCATGTAAAAACTGTGTTCCCAGATAAAAGCAGCTAGTTCTGTTGAAAACTCAAAAAATCAAACAAGTGCTTTTCCTCAAGACAATCATTGTACTTCTTTCTGTTCACAGAAGTGCTTTATGCATATTTCCTATTTGTCACACAGAATATTAAGAAGATGTGTACTCAAAGGTAGGGATTTAATAGAAGAAATAACTTTAACTGCTTAATAAAGGCATCTTTAAGTGAAACTGGCTATGAGCACAGTCTGGTGCCACTGCCTTACTTTGTGCTAAATAAGGCCCCAGCAGTTTTACCCACCAGTGTTTTTATATCACCAGTGCAAATGTTAATCCAGTGGAAAGGGGCAATAAAATATTGGTATAATTATGAAAATAATTTTGACCCCACAGAACCTCTGAAAGGATCTCTAGTATCCCCAGTGTTCTGAGGACTACACTTTGAAATCCACCAATCTAGCCCATCCTCATTAATTCACTCATACTTTTCCTTCTGGCTGGAACATAACCACAACCACCCCCCAACATCTTCACCAGGCCATCACATTGTAGATGTGATGCCCACGTTCATGACTAAGTTCTCATGGGTCTTTCCTTGACTTCCTAGGTCTGTTCCCATTTTCACATTCTCACATACCTCATGTACATCTCCACTTACCACAATAGTAATTTTGTCACTGGAGGTTCACAGGGATGTCCAAGAGAGGACTCAATCCCGAGTAGTGGTGACTAGGTTCTTGTCTCCGCACAAGAAAGAATTCAAGAGTAGACAGATGCAGGAAAGTGAAAGTGATTTATTGAAAATGAAGTACACACTTGAGAGTTAAGAGCAGGTGAATTTAGAGAACAAGTTGCGCCGAAGAAGTCACAATGAGGGGTTTTTGTCTCTCCGGGTGCGGGAAGTGGTGACATCCCATTCACAAGTTTCATTCATCTCGTCTCACTGGAAGAGACACTCCATTTCCTACTTTTTCTTCCTTATTTGCTTCCTCTGGACCTATCATGGCATCAGATGCATGATAGGAGTCTAGTAACTGCAATGTGAATGAGATTATACTATAATCTCATGAATGATACTATAATGATAACTATAATTAGCTAAAGGTCAGGTCCTGGTCATAGGGATGCGCCCAACTGGATAAAACTGGTTCTTGTTTTTCTGCAGCTGCAGGTACTGGATACAGCCGCTTGTTACTTGTGTAACCAGTGAGGCACCTCATATTGTACCCTGGAGGGGTTGTCAATTTCCTAGGCTATTTATCCTGCCCCAGTTTTACATTAACAGCTATCTTCCTCTTTAGATAGATTATAAGCACCAGTAGAATAGGGATGGTCTTTTTGGCTCAGTATTACATTTCCAGTGTCTAACATGATGTCTGGTCCATAATAGGACTAAAGTCTTAGTTGACTGAATGAATATGGGGGTCTGCAGCAGTCATATGAAAAGGCCAGAAGAGCACAGATGAGGGCTCCTGTTGATTTGAAATTAATTAGAAGGACTCTGGGACCTTGATTAAACTTAATCCAGGTTTTCCTACAAATAGGTTTCATATAAAGAAGGTAGCAGGCCTGTGACTGGTATCTAAAATAACTGTTTAGTCCTTTCCTGTTTCTGAAGAAGAGGTGTGTGTGTATGTGTGTGTGTGTGTGTGTGTGTATGTGCAAGAGAGAAAGAGAGAGAGAAAGAGAGAGAGAAAGAGAGAGAGAGAGAATTGACATTGATGATTCTTAATTACCTCTATAATGAGGAAAATCACCAATAAACCCTGATAATGTTATAAAATTCCATATTTTCATCTCATCCTACAAAACTTTTTTTAAAGTTTTTTTTTAATAGTTCCAGGTGTACAAAGCAATGTAATAGACATTTAAACCCCTCATAAAGTGATAACCCACCCCCCAAGCTACTACCCCTGACATCTTATGTAGCTGTTACAATAGCATCAACTATCTTCTCTACGTTGTACTCCACATCCCATGACTACATATACCTATACATTTAGTTATAGTTGACATTCAATATTATTCTACTTCAGCGCTTCAGGTGTATAGCGCATTGGTCAGGTATCTACACAGTCTATGACGTGATCCCCCTGATAAGTCCAGTGCCCATCTGGCACGTTACATGATCTTTACAACTTTTATTATATTCCCCATACTATATTAACTATTAATTTATATTTCTTAATGCCTTCACCTTTTTCACCCTGACCCCAACCCCATTCCCATCTATCACCCTGATAGATCTAGTACCTATCTGGCACCATAATACCTAGTTATTATAATATTGTTGACTATATTCCATATGCTATAACCTACATCCCCATGACTACTGTATAACATCCAATTTGTTCTTCTTAATCCCTTCCCCTTAACCCCCCTCTCATCTTAAAGAAGGTCCTCTAAGAGTCCTTGTGATACTGGTTTGGTGGTGATGAACTCCTTCAGCTTTTTCTTGTCTGGGAAGCTCCTTATCTGTCTTTCAGTTCTAAATGAAAGCTTGCTGGGTTGAACAATCTTGGTTGTATATCGTTGCTTTTTATCACTTGGAATATTTCTTGCCTGCAAAGTTTCTGTTGAGAAATCAGCTGACAATGTTATGGGGGCTGCCTTGTAGGTAACTAACTGCTTTTCTCTTGCTGCTTTTAAGATTCTCTCTTTGTATTTAACCTTTGGCATTTAATTTATGGTGTGTGCTGGTGTTGGGCCCTTTGGATTTATCTTATTTGGGACTCTCTGTGTTTCCTGGGTTTGTATGTGCATTTCCTTCACCAGGTTAGGGAAGTTATCTGTCATTATTCTTCATTATTTCTTCAAATAGGTTTTCAATTCCTTGCTCTGTCTCTTCTCCTTCTGGTACCCCTATAATGCAAATGTTGCTATGCTTGATATTGTCTATGAGGCCCCTTAAACGCTCCTCAATTTTTTGGATTCTTTTTCTTTTTGCTGTTCTGGTTGGGTGTTTCTACATCGCTGGTTGGATGCTCTGCTTCATCTAATCTACTGTTGATTCCCTATATTTTTCATTTCTATTATTGTATGCTTTATTTCTGACTGGTTCTTTTTCAGGGTTTCCATCTCCATGTTTATGAGATCATTGAGCATTCTTATGACCAGTGTTTGGAACTCTGCATCTCATAGATTGTTTATTTCCATTTCACTTAGTTCTTTTTCTGGAGTTTTGTTCTGTTCTTTAATTTGGGACATATTTCTTTGTCTCCCCATTTTGGTGGCCTCCCTGTGTTTGTTTCTATGTATTAGGTAGGGCTGCTATGTTTTTCCAGTCTTAGTATAGTGGCCTTATGTAGTAGGTGTGCTGTGGGTTTCAGTGGTGCAGTCTTTCTGGTCACCTGAGTCGTGCGCTCCAGGTGTGTCCCTTGTGTGGGTTGTGTGTGCCCTCCTCTTGTAGTTAAGCCTTGGTTGATAATTGCACATCCTTGGAGGGGATCTGCTGTAGGTCTACTTCAGCCATAGCCCATGCCTCACCAAGGGCCACCGAGCGGGAGCCTGAAAGAAATCCACAGATGAGTGCCACCCGTGCTGTGCTTGGAAGCACATTTGAGAGGCCAAGCCACGAACCAATGCTGGCTGTCACTAGTGCTGGCTTAGGGCTGCTCAGCCAGAGGCACAGGACACACTCAAACCAGATGCTACTTGTCTGGGTTCCACAAACCTTTGAGAGACCCTAGAAAAATGCAGCTTGAGCCAAGGCAGACGGTCTGCATGAGAAAGACTCTGAAAGCAGCCTGGGTGTGCCCAAAAGTTGAGCAGGGCCAGGTCTCAAATCGCCAGGATGGGGTGACCGAACAGCGAAAACTCAGAAATGGCGGCTACCTGTGTTCATGCGCTGGGAAGGGAGAGGGCTCAACAAAGAAATAATGACCTCTGCCATCTGCTCCATCTAGGAGAAAGCTGCCTCTCCAGTTTCCGTCCCAAACCAGATAACTCAATTCCCCACAGTTTGTCCCTGCTGCTTGTCCAGCTGCTGACCCAGCACTGGAGCTCACAGCAAGTGATTCCACTGGTGGGTAAGTCCATGCACAGTCCCTTTAAGAGGAGCACCTGTGAGTGCAGCCACACTGTCTCACTCAGTTACAATCTATGCTGTTTTTCACAACCAAAAATTATGGAGACTTCTCTCCCTGGCACTGAAACCCTGGGCTGGAGGAGGGCTGGGATCTCTCTCTCCTTTAGGGGATGGGGGGACCCCCACAGATGAAATAGCCCTCCCAATCTTTAATGGTCACACGCGGGTGTGGGCCCAGCCTATACCACGTTTGACCTTCCTACCAGTCTGGAGGTGGCTTCTTCTGCATATCCTTAGTTGAAAGGCTTCAGTTCAGCTTGATTTTAGGCTATTCCCAATAATGGTTGTTTTGCAGATTAGTTGTAATTTAGATGTCATTGTCGGAGAAGGTAAACACAGCGTTTACCTACTGCGCCATCTTGGTTGTCCTCCCTCCAAACTTTTAATAAGAGCTGTTAATAAGCAGGAAACTGATGTCTGTACTATTGCATTTGCTTCCTTGGTGAAGGTTGTTAAGCTCTTTGAGGTTAAGGACCATGTCTTCTCTTCTTCTTTTTCTCTCTATAGAGCCCAGCCCAGCACCTGGTATATACTAGAAAATGTTCAATAAATGTTTATTAAAGTATGATGTGGCAAGAAGTAAGGAAATGCGGTAGGAAAAAGGAAAGAGAAAGGACTTGAGTTGGGAGCTAACTACCTGGGATGATACAGCCCCACCATCTTCCTTGTGTCCCTTTAGGCACAGCTGGCCCAACCAATGGCTGCTGTTGGCCATGATTAGCAGCTCTTAGGTCCACCTCCCCTTTATTTACCATATCCAAGCTGTCCAGGACCAAACCACTCCACCCTGCTGGAGAAGGGGAGGCCACACCCATGGTTCGAAACCCAGGCTGCACATTAGGTCCTCCCAGAAAGCTTGTGCTCCAGGCATCAGTATTTTAAAGAGCTCCCAGGTAATTCTGATATTGCAGCCAGAATATAGAACCATTGGGCTAGATGAAAAGTAGGGCATGTAAGTGCTCATGGAGTTCACCCTACTCTTGTGGGAATCCTTGAAAACTAGGTAATGAGTCCCTGAGAAATTAATATATGGCTGTTTATCACCATGATGGCTGTCACTGCTAGAGAAGAGTGCATGGGATTGGAACCAGTTCCACACCTGCTTCCTGAGCCTTGGGACCACCTCTGAGTGGTCTCAGCCTGGTACTGCTTGAGTTCTCCTTCCACAATTCACCTTTCAAGCAGAATGATCTCAAAATCTGTTATTCACACCTTTCAGCTACTTGAACTAGGGGCAAGTGGGATGGCATGATGCCCTAGAAAGACAGGTGTGTGATTAAATTCTGCTTACAATGAACTCCCAAAAGGGGTCACGTGCTGAGAGTACTGGGAGCAGTGCTTATAATAAGCCCTTGTTTATAGTTCAATTAGAGTTCAATAGCTCAACAACTCCTTTCTCCTGCTTCTGCTCCCCACCCTCCCACCCAGTGGTTTCCTTCTAATAGGATTCTTTAAGCTACTCTCTAATGGTGGGGTGGGTACATGACCCAGGTCCCGTTATACTTTTAATGGTGTTTACACAAAGTAGCTCAGCTTGTTAGACCATGGAGCTGCAAGGACAGGCAGAGCATCTGCTCAGGGCTATTAAATCAACCTTTAGTCACTTTGCCCTAATTGATCCAGTGCTTCACTCCTAGGGCATTCTAAGTGTTTAAAAGCATGTAATGAAAGATCTGACTAGCCTGTAACCATGGTGGTTTAAGAGAGCTGCTATAGTATTCCTTTTGAAATATCCCACTGAATTAAAAATTATTTAGGAGATATTGGGCTGAACGTTAATTAATTTTGGGTGAAATTAGTCTCTAAAATATAGACCGAAAATGTTTGAACATGAAAGAAATTGCTTTACATTCAAGGAAGAGTTGCTGTAACACTGACACCTCTTCACTTGGTCAGAATAAAGTAGCCTCTATGCCACAGCAGTTTCCTTCAATAGAGGGACACGTGGTGACCTCAATGTGTCAACGAATGGAATTCACATGGCAGAGGTGCGTAGACTTCAGAGAACTGTCCCAGGCTTGCACTGGGCTCCAGAACTGGCCAGAAGCTTGGCAGCCAGAGGGCAGTGGGGTGGATGGCATAGGATCTGGAGAGGGAGAGCTCCAGGTTAAAACCTCAGCTCTTGTATCTACTGGCTTTGTGGCCTTGGTCAGATCTCATAATCTCATTAAGCTTCCAAGTTCACATCTGTAAAATGGGGATGATAACAGCACCCACCTCCCAGGGTTGCTATGAGGATTAACAAAGATAACACACAATAAGTATATAATAAATGTTAGCAAAACAAAACAAAGTAAAACCCAATCAAACAACCACAAAACTAGAGGTACTGAGGAGTTACATAATTTTTTTTAGCTGCTTAACACTGCCACTGCCCCCTTCTTTTTCAACTTAATTTGTGACCATGCTAATGCAGTGACCTAGAAGAAAACTGTATTTAAATAAGTATGTTACAGGGACCTAAATTTTAAGTACCCATAGTACATTCAGAACAAAACTTCAAACTGAGAACAGGCCCCTTGACAGCTGCTGCTCTCAGAAGAGACTTCTAGAACTCACAAGCATCCATGAGTGTTTCTCTTCTTGAGCACACAGTCAGGCTACATTTCCCAGCCTCCCTTGAGTTGGATGTGGCCACCTGATTAAATTCTGGACAATGGAAGAGAGGTGGGCTTCTTCTAGACCTGGACTGTTAAACCCTCCCAGATGTAATCTTTCCTCTCTTTTTCTCCACACTGGCTGAATGGAGAGGATACCAACTGCCTAAGAGGAGGTCCACCCAGAGTAAGGAGGGAAGGCCTACCTCCTACCTACATTGGACTATGACATCAATGAGAAATAAATCCTTATTTTGTTAAGCTACTGATACTTGTGGTGGTGGTTATAGCAGTTTGCCCATCCTGATGGGTACAATGAGCTTTTCTATTTTTTGCTGGTTGTGCAGGGTGGGTAAAGCACCAGATAGGCAATCAGGAGTGTTGGTCACAGACTGGGCACTACCCCTCACTTCGTGATGGACCTAAATGGTATCAGAGATCTGAGAGTCTTAAAAGGAGATCAGTGATCTCTTCCTCTCTGGTGATGACATAACTGCCTCTCTGCTTATGCAGAGACTTGGCCTGGCAAGGTGTTCTGTTAAGCCCGAGAAGGGAAATGCTAGCTTCTCTCCCCTCCTCTCCTGGGAGCTCAATTATGTGCAGGCTCTGGAGCTCAGCACACTGCAGACTATTTGGCTCAGTCACTTAAACTAATTCTATAACTTTGGCCAAGTACATTAACCACTTTGTGCCTCAGTTTACTTAGTTGTACAACAGAAATAATGATTCACCTACCAAAAAGAGTTCTGGCAAAAATTAGAAATAATTTTTGTAAAGCATCGACTATAGTGCCTGACACTGGTAGTCACACCATAAAAGGTGGTTGCTATTAAATTAGTGTGCTTAAAATTTGGTGCACTCCACAAACATTTGTTAACCACTTGCTATGGCCAGGCAAATTGCTAGGGCTGCAGAAGCAAATGGGTGGACATATCTCTGCCCTCGACACATTGATGCTCTAGGCCTGGCATCCTCTGACCTCCTCTCAACCCTCCTCCTTGCCCTGAACACAAACATAGATGAAACATGGCAATATGAAGTAGAAAACAAAGAAAGAAGTTTTCAAAGGGGTGTCTAGGGCCAGATTTCTGCTCCTTTTCCAGGTTGTTACATGGAGTCAGGTGTTCTTTCCCTAAAGAATTTCTCCCTTTTAGTCCAAGGTGTGGTAAAATTCCCTGGTTAGACCCTGGGCAGGAGTCAAATCTCAGAGGGCTCTCAGTCAATAGAAACACCAAGTCTTCGGCTGCAGCTTAATCCTGACTTCTTCAGTCTAAAGTAGGGATGTCCAAACTTTTTTCAACGTTTTCACCAAGGGCCGAAACGTTTTTACCAAGGGCCAAAACGGGCCGAAATGTTTTTATGCGGTAAAATACACAAACAGCCGGGCCACTCACTCGAAGTGAAGTATGTATTGCCTCACCTGGTTTATTTAAGTAAACTAAATGTATTTTTGGAATTTGCTGCGGGCCAATTAACAATGGATCATGGGCCGCAGTTGGCCCGCGGGCCACAGTTTGGACACCCCTGGTCTAAAGGAACCTGATCAGAAGGGAGAGGTCAGTGTTAGAAATCATTGCTCTTCTTTCCCCAAGTGGGAGAGAGGGAAACTGGAAGCCTTGACGGTGTTAAGATGGGGGGTGGATAATTATATGTCCCTGCATCATTATTTTGAATGTAAAATCTCTAATAGTCATTCCACCCACAATGTAACAAAACCTTTAAGGACAAGTTTCAGAAGGATTAATTTATAAAGACCTAACTGCTGGAAACCTCTAAGATATTGTAAAGGGAGAAATGGCACTCAAAATCACAGACTTTAAAAGCTAGAGAGAACTTCAAAGGTTATCTAAGAGATTCTTGAATACTAATCCATGGTGAAATTGTCACTGGTATGTGAAGAAATGAAAATAATCAGGCCATATTTTTTAGTCTTTCCATACAATTAACGATAGTCTTTTAAAATGACTTAATCTTTATTCTAAGGTGGTTTTCCTAGTTTTTCGGTTGAAATAGTCCTTCTTTTACAGAATGATGATAGTATTTAAATGGTAGTTTGTCTTTGTTTCTTCTCTTTTGTACGTGGGTTTTCAAAATCCTTGCCTGTAAAAATAAAGTGGCAAGTCTATGTTGGTTTCAAAAGGTTTTTGAAATTTTGTTGTTGCCTGAAATCTAAAATCTAGAAACCACTCATCAGACTCAGCTACCATACATAACATACCGAGAAATTGATTCCTAAGAAGTTGTGTAATATCTTCAAGTTTAGAGAATACATTTTAATGCGGAAGCTTGCTTTGATAAGTGGGAAAAAGAGTCAACACCTCAAGGCAAAATGAATCTGAAGATAGTATTTCTGCAGATGCTAATAAAATTAGTCTAGAAAAATATTACTGTGAAGTAGAGTAGTGCGAAAATCACTGAAATGAAAGCAGTTCTGGGTTCTAGTCCTTCTTGTGATCTAACAAAATTTGCAATCCTGGGAAAATCACTTCATTGGCCTGGGCCTAAGTTTCCCATCTGTAAAATGAGTGTGTAGAGGCGAGATGATTTCCAAGGCCATTTCCTGCTTCAACATTCACTATTCTAATTGGAGACAGCACAGTTTAGTGACAGAAAGTTCAGACTCCAGAAGAGACTATCTGGTCTGAATACTGACTTCGCTATTCACTGACTGAGGAACCTTGGGTAAATCACTTAATCTCTCAAAGCTTAAAGCTGTACCTTAGTTTCCTCAGGAATAAACGGGGGATGATGATGGTACTTGCTTTATGAGGGATAAATTAGACAAACATTGCAAAACACTAAGTATAGGATCTGATAGTCAATAAGCTCTCAATAAATACTTAATATTACTACCAGCAGTCTGTGCTTTTTCTAATTGAAATGCTTCACCCTCCTCCCTTGGGAATGTAATTGCTCTACATAAATTGGACTACGCCATGGAGACGATCCTACTCTGAAAGGATGAGCAACTGAGGAGATGGCCAAGAGGATTCCGAACCCTAAGATGACAAGTGCAGGTTCCGTTCAAAACACTTCACATAAGTTATTTCAGTCAGCCCTCAAACTGTATCTCTGGAGTAGAACATGCTGGTTCTTCAGCCACAGTCCAAACCAAAAGCTCATTAAAGGACATCTCCCTCTTTGCCCTGAATTATGAATCTCCTCTCTCGAAGGTTGAGGGGGGAAGGGCGGGTTAGGGTGTGGGTAGAAAGTGGGGGTGCTGGTGAATCATGGCTGGCAGAGAGGTTCTCTTACCAAGAGCAGCAAGTGTTGAGCAGAGCAGATCCTGGGAAGGAGGGCGATGGCCCGGGGCAGGCGGTGGGAGCCAGGGAATGAAGCCAAGGAATTAGGTATAGGAGGCACTTGGGAGATAAGGGTGGGCAGAGAGCTGATACTGGAGCTATGGCCTAAAGCTGCCTTGTGTGTACTTCCTGTGTAAGAAGACAAGCCTGTTTTAAAAGCTATGGATTGAGTAGACGTTGGGTGGCAGTTTACTGTTCTAAGACTAAGTAAAACAAATTTCTAAAAATCTGTCTCTCGTATGGCTCCAGGACGGTGCTTGGAGGATGAGTATAAATCCTTTCCTTTACAACATATGAAGCAAATTAGAACTTCGGGCCTAAATCTTTTATCCACAAAAGTAATATTTTTAGGGTCAAACTTAGGAATTTGGTGCATCAGAAATTTTTGGCATGGTACCCAACTTGCCCTTTCTCCCTTTTTTAGGGAAACTATCCTCCTACAGTCCCTTGCTACCGAAGCAGAGCCTCAGGCTGGGGTCAAAACAAAGGTGGCCACTGGACTGGACCAGGCGGGGTGGCCATCAAACCCAGCCATCAGGGGATGAATGCACACCTGTGACATGGTTTTGTCTGAGAAGCCCCACCCAGGAAGTACTTCAAGTCAGTCTGAATGGAGAGGCACAGAGAGAGCCAGGTGTAGATGCAGACATCCAGGAAGGAGAAATGAGCCAACACACGGAGACACACAGGGCCAGCAAGTGCAGGAGTCACCATAACAACAGAGCATGAGGATGGAGGCCTTTGATTTTTGTAAATGAAGGGGGGACTAAGGCCTGTCTTGGATCTTGAACAGGAGCTCCTCCTTGGTTTCCATGACATTCTTTTCCTGTCTTTTACCCCCATGTAATAGACATGTGAATCACAGACTCCTATTACTTGAGGTAACTTGAAAGAATTTCTATTCCTTACAATAAAAAAACCCGAACAAAGTGTGAGTCTTGGTCTTAATATTTATGATTGGAGCTGTGTGGGGAAATCTGACTGGATGATCTCTCGTAACAGCTTCACAGGCCGCCCTGGGACACAGCCTCTAGGATAATGGCCACTGAGATGATTACTGCTACAGAGGTTTGGGATACTTGTAAGCAATTATTAGATTGTTATTAGATTGAGCAAAAAAAAGGAAGTGTCATTTCTTTGTGTAATTTATTATCGTTACCGTGATTTTATTAAAGTCTAGGATTCTTAGAATAAGGGAATAAACAATTGCATCTAAAAGCATATAAGAGTCCCCAGAAAGAAAATAATTGAAAGGATAAAGCTTGTTTTAGCAGAAAGGCTCCATATAAAATCAGCTCTAAATAAACATCTGGGAAAATGAATACATTTCATTTCAGGGATAAGAAAGTGGCTGGCACACTCCTCAGTTTTGCCTGTGCTCAAGAAGATGGAAGGAATTCAAGTAGGGCACTCAAGGACGTTCACTGCACAGCTCTGCTGCTGGGATAAGATGCGCAGTGGGGCTGCAACGGGGCTTCCCTTGATTCATTTAATCTCCCTGATTTCCCTTGGCACATCTTCAGGTGACAGTGATGACACTGACCTCCCCTGTTGAGAGTATAAGTAGGGAGAAGAGACAACACTGATTAAAAGGAACGTAGGTTTAAGGAAGCAAGGAGTCTAGAATCTTGACTGCAACAAGGAGAGACATATGATGCCTGGTGGGAGTAGGTTAGAGCTAGACTTGCAGCCCCAGCCCCAATGCCTGCATTTATATCATAAACATTGATCTTTTTGTCAGTTCTGAGAAAGTCTTCTTCCCAGAATACCGTATTTTGCTGTGTATAATGCATATTTTTTGGCCCAAATTTGTGAGGAAAAAATGAGGCTGCACATTATACATGGGTAGTACTAATTCTGTATCTACATAAATGTTTTTAATTTTTTTATTTATGCTTATGAGTTAAAAGTGTCACTCTAGAAATCAATAATGATATCCGTATGCAAAGTAATACCCTGGAATACGATAATCGGTTTTGTTGAACTTAATGACAAACTTGCATTGACGAAGAGTTCTTGGCCTTCTATGATACATAAATATTGTATATTTGTTACCGGTATGTAAAATTTCTTGTACCTTGTATCTGTTCTTGTGTTTTGTAATTATTTGTTACATAAAATATTTTGTACCATAACATGTTGAAAAGTAAATGCTGAAATTCCTCTATAATGCAAAAAACAAGTACCTAAATGTAAACAAAAATTTGAATTACTATGAAAAATTAAAATGAAAGATTCTTTTTCCCTGAAAGTTTGGGCCAAAAACATGGGTGCGCATTATAGACAGCAAAATACGGTAATGATTCTATCTTTAGAGCAGGAAAGCTTTTGTCTTCTGTCCAGATTCACATCTCCATCTGCCTCATGGAAGCCCCACCCTTACTAAGGCTTTTGCTCAGAGATGTTCACATCTGCCATGGTCAGATCTTGCTCCTAGTCTCTTAAAAACGTTTCAATCAGTAGTGACTTTGGAAAAGGAAGGAGGTTCAGGGTCCCATTATGTCTCCAGCATGAAAACAATTGCACAGAACCGGAAAGAAAAATCACTGTGGTCACTAGCAGAGAGTAATGTGTGAATGAATGGACTGGTTTTCTTGAGAAATGGGCATTTCTCTGTCCAGCTGCCTGGGTTTCTCTAAATGCAGAGCCTGAGACAAAGGTAGTTTGTCTTGGAAATGTAGGTAGTTTACTTGGGAATGTGATCCCAGGGGGCAGGAATGAGGGAAAAGAAACAGAGATGAAAGGAAGTGTTGTTGAGGATGTGTTGTTGAGGTGACCACAGCACAGGCATCTAGGACTTGACCCTGTGGAACTTTCTGAGGATCCATATGAAATGCTGTCATGGAGGGTGTCATGCAGGGTCTCAGCTCCTGCTCCCCGCATAAGAACGCAGGATATGGCTAGGCCAAAAAGGAACACCCACAGAGCCATAGATAGGGTTGTCATACCACTATATTCTCGCTGGCGGCTGGGTTGGAGACACAGGAAGCAGGAGCCATAATCTGCTGTCCGCTTCTCTGTCAACCAACCAACCATGGCAGTAATATTTGTGGCTTATGGCTAACCGGTAACAGCTGATGGCCATCTACTACCTGAGCCAGCACCTTTCCATGTGAGGCCGAGAGCCTGGAAACTGCACTCCTGGCTCTGTCCCCACAAATGAATTCCAGAATGTCCAGGGGATGAAAGAAGGAAACATTTATTTATCAGTTTCCATCTGCCCCTTGTCAAGAGTGACCCCCTGCCACTCTTGTTAACTCCCCTGCATTTTGAACTGTCCATGAGGGAACGGTGTCCCATGGTGTAACATCAGAGAAGCCATAAAGGCAGGAAGTCAGAGGATGAGACACAGGCTGAAGCAAGACTCTGTCAGTTTACTTATGATTAAAGCCTGAACAGAACTAGTTGCTTCTTCAGTGTCTGGAGAAAGAGGTAGGGCTACAGGCATTTGGTACACAAGACATGCACGCCAAACCATTTCAGTGAAACAGCTGTAAGATTCTAGATCACTTCCACTGTCTCTGTGTTTTTAATTCATTGTAAGAGACAAAGAATCAGAAACTTTACTTTTGGCCTCCTTTATTTAGTCCTAGATTTGAGTCCTGACTCTGTCACTTAAGAGTTTTGTTTTCTTGAGCAAGCTACTAAATTTCTTTGTGTCTTAGTTTCTTAGCTGTAAAATTAAGACAGTGTATGTACTTCATCCTGTGGTTGTGAGAATGAGCCAACATGATGTATATTAAGTTCTTAGCCTGGCACATGGGCAAGAGCTAAAGACATTGTAACCTGTATTATTTATTATGATTTTGACATCAACACAGAAGTCGTCGCGAGGCATAAGGCAGCACAGAAAGGAAGTTTTTAGGGACTAGGTCTGGAAAGAGGATGAATGTGGGGGTGAGGATGGTGCATCTGTTTTTGAACAAGTCGGGGTATAGGCCCTGGGGTGGGGCTGGGCAAAGTCTGAAAAG
This sequence comes from Rhinolophus hipposideros, assembly GCF_964194185.1. Taxonomy (NCBI): domain Eukaryota; kingdom Metazoa; phylum Chordata; class Mammalia; order Chiroptera; family Rhinolophidae; genus Rhinolophus; species Rhinolophus hipposideros. The sequence continues at coordinate 27,139,789 of NC_138054.1, read as the reverse complement.
GTGTCAGGACTTTCACTGAAGGAGCTGTGGTTCCAAAAGGGAAATGGCAGTGCTATGGAGGAAATAGAAGCACTTATAAAATTTCAGGAGTTGGCAAATTGAAGAAGGGTTTGAAGAAAGCTGAGATAGCCTGCTGGGCACAAAGAGACTTCCAGGCTGCCCCCACCTTCATTCCCAGGCTGACAGCAGCCAGGGTAATCTCACACCAAGTATTGGGTCCCTTTGAATGTACAGTTCGCCTGTCTATGATCCGTGGGTTCAGAATGTGGAAAGGCTAGGCCTATACATTTGAGGGTATTGGTCCATTGGCTGAGTTTAGCGGTGACAAACTGGAGACCTGCCTGACTCTCAGTTCAGCTGCAACTGAGCAGGTGGCGTCTGCCATAGAGGAGCTGGCACCTAACCCCTGATCCCGGTCTCAATCTTACATAACCATAGCTTAAGCAGGCCTGCTTGCCTCAGCTGACTGCGTGACTGCCCTGTCATTAACACTTTTTCCTTTGAGGCCCAGACCAAAGTCTCAGCCAGGACAAATAGCTCACCGACCAGGACACTGTACCAAAGCAGATGTTCCAAACTGTAGCTAGCAGTTCCTCTGTTAATTTCATGTTTGGGGAAAGAGCCATATTTTATTATAACAGATAAGGAATTTCATCGCACCATATGTCACATGGTAACCATGTGACCAAATTCATTCCTATAAACTTTCCGTCTTAATCTATTTAGTATTAACACCTTTCATTTATGTTGTTCAAAATATTATCTCATATTTTCTAGGTTTTCGTGGAGAAAACACGCTGAATTGATGTTTTTGATAGAAACAAAGATGTTGGAAGCAAACTTGAATTCGACATGTGGTTTTAAATGCAGTTGGTTATGGGCAACAACGGGTAGGTTACCATCTCTTTATTTTTCTTCAAAGGAAAACAAATTCCAATTGAGTATGCTTTGAAAATAACCAACTGGAAGCGTGAGGGACTTGTTTAGAAAGTTGAGGTGACAACTGAAAGTCAAGACTACACATGCTCATGTGTTTCCTAGGAAAAAAAATCTCCAATTTAAAGAGACTTGAATGCTGCTGTTATTTCTTCAGAAATAATACATAGGGAATGGAGAAGATGGCTTTTCTTGAGGAAATATTAGATGTAAATTGAAGAAAAATGAGTATAAAAAGTGAATTTTTTCCCATTCTCATGATTTTTTTCTCTTATCTTTTCATGGTTGTATTATGCTGCAATTTGATATTGACAATTTTAACTACGTGCTTGAACACACTCATCTTTGCAGTGGCCCATGGGGACATTACAGTGATGTGTCCTCAGGGGACAGAAGTCCTGCATCGACCCTCGGGCTTTCACACTTGGTCTGTTGCCACTTTCCGGTGTTCCTCCCCATCTCTGACATTTCTTTCCTTGGCTCCATCCTGTGCCATCTTATTTGAACACTGCGTCCCTGCTCACCTGCACACGCCGTCCTCGTTCCCCTTCTGGGTTCCCGCCAGAACCCCACCTGTTCACCATCTTTTAAGATCAATCACAAAGTCGATGAGTAGCCTGAGTTCCTACGATGGCTTGCACATGGATCAAGGTGGAAAACTGAGATAATTGGGTTGCTGAAATCAAGGGAATTTTATACAGTAACAGGCATTTATCCATCAGGCATTCTTCCAGCCATTTTAGCTCTTACGCACTGTGATCAAAATCAGAAGTAACCAAAAAGTCTTCTCAGCAATGAGTAAAACGGCTGTCACAGAATCCACATAACTTTATTCCTTTGATTAAATTTAACAAACGGCTATTGAGTATTTTCTATCTGCCAGACGCTATCTTGGGTGGTAGGAATACTGAGATGAATAATTTATCTCTCTCTCACCTTGTTCCAGAAAGGATATGAGGCAGCTTGTAGCAGAAACATATAAAATAAAATGTCCAAATACAAGTTTTTAAAATTCCGGGCAAGGGAAATATAAATTAAAATAGGTCACATCCAGGGGGAAAGAGGATACGATGCACAGCCAATCGCGGCCTTGATAACTGTGATACTTGATCTTTGGATTTGACTCTGAGCACGTTAGGTGGCTAAGGGGAACAGGAAACGTGGTTAGTTACACATTTCTCATTGTAGACACAGAGAAATTGTGTAGCCACTCAGGGGGATAAGATAAATAAGACGTGATTCCTAATGGCAAGGAATTCATAATCCAGATGAGACAGATCCATAGCAAACCTCTGTAAAACAAAGCTGTATTCTGAGGGTCTATATAAAGTGCTAAGGGAATAGAGAGAGAGGAGCAATTCATTTGGTTTGTGAGTAGAAGATGCTATATGAACAATGCCTCGAAAGAAGTGGACAAAGTGAAGGTCATGTGAAACAGAGGGAAAGAGTACAGTAACTGCAGACCAGCAGCCCCAGCTCTGCGTGCACAAAAGTTGCTTCAAGTGCTTGTTAAAAGACTGAGTCGGAAGCACTAGGACTTTTCACAAGCACCCCAGAAGGCTAACTCTGGTACTCAGGGGCCATACTTTGAGAAACACTGGAATAGATTCTTGAATGTGTGGAACAAAGACGAGGTTGGACAAGTAGACTGGGCCCACGTGGATGGGTTTCAGATGCCAGTTAGAAACTTGGACTTTATAAATAATGGGGAGGCACTGGGTGCTTTCAAGCCTAAGCAGGTGAATGATATTATCAGATCTGTGTGTATCTGTCTCTCTGTGTGTCCCTCTGTTTTATTTCTCTCTTTGCTGATGACAAATGCAGCAGCTAGAGGATAAAAAGCAGGAAGAAAGAGACTGAAAACAGAGAAACAACAAGGAGTGTTGCGTGGTCCAAATTGAAGAGGATGAGAATGTGCTGAAGGAAGTGGGAGGGGAAATGGAACAAGGTGAATACTTTTTTGCTGGAAGCATGAATCTGTTATTTTATTATTAGTCACAGATTCATTTTTTCTGGTTAATGTGTGTTGGTTTTCATGTCTTAATGACGATTATTTTACTTCAGTTTCTGTTCTCTGGCCTTTGGCCTAAACCAACCAGTAGCTCTAGAGACCTGCAGGGCAGAGAAACCTTACTAAGCTCCACCTGGTCCACGAGTGGCTGATGGGGGTTGCTCTGAGGGGCCTTAAGGGACACTTGGCTCACTGGAGTGTAGGGGAGTCAACTTCTCTTCTGGTGAACTCACACTGGAGGGTAACATAGCACATATGGGGTTTTTTGGCTCCCTTTTTTTATGTTTACATACTTTAAAAACTTTTTACTTTTATAAACAGACAAAAATAGAGAAGAGAGTGAATCTTCATAACTAATTACTCAGATTCTGCAATTTCAAGATTTGGTAACATTTTCAGCTTTATTGAGGTATAATTGACAGATAAAATTGTATATATTTAAAGTGTGCAACATGATTTGACACATGTATGCTTTGTAAAATGATTACCACAACCAGGTTAATAAACACATCTGTCCTTCACATACTTGCCATTTTTGGGTGTGTGGTGAGAACACTTAAGATCACTGACTTTCATTTCTTTCAGAGTCAGTTACAGGAAAATTGTTGTGTTCCCTTGGTGGTGTTAGACTTCCTTGATTTTTCATGTCCCCTGAAGTTTTGCATTTGAAGAAGTAGTCACCTCCTCCAGTCTTTACTGACTGGCTTTGGGAGAAAAATGCCTTCTGTCAGCCCTGCTAGGATTCTGAGGCTTTCTCAGATCTTTTCTGTGGCTTCATCTGCTCCCCATTTCTTGTTCCCTCTTTGGGGGGAATTCTTAACATCCTATGCTGCTCTTGATTCTGCAAAGCCAACCCAAGTGCCGACAGTCTCTTGTGTGCTTGCCTTAGGGTGGTGCTGAACGTTCAGGTTCATGTGCTTTCTCCCAAACCTGCCGAGTCGGGTGTGCTCACTAGATGTCCACAAAGGTTTACACTCGCCACTCTCAGGGCACACAGGGAACCTGTCACAATGTAGGGGTGTGAGTGAGGCAAAAGGAGTGTTTGGGCTGCCAGTGGGCCAGTTCAAGAATTCACAGCTGAGGCATATTCAGGGGCTTGTGGGTGGGCTTTCTGGTGGATTCCATGAAGCAGTTGGCAGGACCTGTGTCCCTTTGATGCCCTCTGAGTGCCCTGTCTGCTGATCTCCCAGCCCCTCTCCACTCCTGACTTGTGCAGCACACCTCAGTATTCTGGATGGGGTGACAAAGAAGTGGGCCTTTTGGGGAGCATTCTGCGTAGCTGAGGGAAGCCAGCTTCTCACTCACACATGCTCACTGTCCCCCATGAAAGAATCGCAGGCCTAGAAGTTCTCTCTTGGCATTGAGCTGTGCTGCCTTGGGTGAGAGGACATCAGTAAAGTTAAACTGTTCCTCTTATCCTCTTGACTGTGGCCAGTCTTAGGTATTTTTGTTCCAACCGTGTGCTGGAAGTTCTCCACTGAACTCCCAGACTGCCACAAAGCCACTCTCATCCATGGGTCATTGTCACATTCACTGTTCTTTAGGGGGAATATAGTAGAAAACTCCCATTCTGACATTTTGCTAATATGGCTCCCATAGGCTTTTATTTGTTCTAATTAAGTAGCTAAAAATGTCTAGTTCACTGGATTCTGCAAACACAATGTCTCCCCTTTAAAAATGGCAATAAGTACCAGTACCTTTGTATTGTAGTTTACAAATACCAGTGTGCCCAAAGCCAGACAATGTTCCCATGCAAAGACCAATCGTCTTCAGCCTGCTCTCTCTCTTGCAGGGGCTTTGTGAGCAACAAGCCTTTGGTCTAGTTCATCACTTCACTTACGGTATAGAAGCTATGGGGCACAGTCCCAAGGGAAGTCAAGTAAGTAATAATTGGCTAGTGTCCACTGGTTAAACCTGTGGTAAGCAGAATAATGGCCTCCCAAAGATGACCATGTCCCAACCCCCAGAACCAGTGAATATGTTACCTTATGTGGCAAAAGGGATATCTTAGTTTGCTAGGGTTACTGTAACAAAGTACCACAAACTGGATGAGTTGAACAACATAAATTTCTTCTCTCACAGTCGGAAGGCTAGAAGTTCAAAATCAAGATGGCAGCAGGGTTGGTTCCTTCTGAGGGCTGTGAGGGAAAGACATATTCCAGGCTCTTCTCCTTTGTTTGTAGATGACTGTCTTCTTCCTGTATCTCTTTATATCATCTTCCCTCTATGTGTCTCTGTCTGTTTCCCCTTTTAACAAAAATCCCCGTCATATTGGATAAAGGCCCACCTATCTTAAATTAAATGACTATATCTGTAATTATGCTGTTTCCAAATAAGTTCCCATTCTGGGGTTTAGGACTTCAACAAATGAATTGGTGGGGGTGGGTGGAGCACAATTCAGTCGATAATAAGGTACTTTGCAGATAGATTAAAGTTAGGAACCACGAGGTGGGGACATAATCCTGAATTACCCAATTGGGCCCGGTCTAATCACATGAGTCCTTTAAAGTGGAGAACCTTTCCCTTTTGTAGTCAGTGAGAGAGAGTTGTGATGACAGAAGAGGGGTCGAGAAGGGCGACGCTTTTGGGTTTGAAAACAGGAAAAGGTGCCACAAGTCAAGAAGCGCTGGTGGCCTCAGAAGCCAGAAAAGGCAAGGGAACAGATTCTCCCTGATAGCCTCCAGAATGGCCCTGACGATACCTTGGTCTTAGCCCAGTGAGACCTAGAGTCAGAACTGTAAGATAACACATTTGTATTGTCTTAAGCGACTAAGTTTGCAGTAATTTGTTATTGAAGCAATGGAAAACTAATACAACTTCCTCCCAATCACAGCCCCAATCCACCCTGTGATCATCCATCTCCCATAAATAATGCCTTTCTGTGGGAGTCACTCTCCACAGAACATCCCCCCTGCCCACCCCTGCCACAACCACTAACAAAAACAAATCATGTAAAGTGGCCGATTCCTCCCAGAGTGTCTGGCCAGCCCATGACCTGCTCCATTGCACATTCCCCCGACTTCAGGATGAGTCTTGACAACCCTGTTCACGTGAGACCCTCCTACGGGCAGAGCTGACTGCAGTAGGATCGACATGTGCGCCAACCTGGAGCAAACAGTCACCCTCCAGATTCTGAGCTAAGAGACCCTGGGACCAGGAGTTGGGAGCTGATTCCTGTTAATGACAGAGGGTCTGGAGAGAAGGTCTGTGGATCTGTGGTTGGGTTCTAAGGGCTGTGCTGTTTTTCTTGCACCGGTTTGCAGTAGGTTTATATGACTTATCAAAGAGCCTGAACACTTAGATTTGCTGACTCAGAAAGTCCCACCAGGACTGCACCCTGGAGAAAAGGAGGAAAGGAAGGTGCAGAAAAGGCCCAGGCCAGGATGCTGCTAAGAGCCCTGGTGTGGGAGAAGGGAGAAGGCTGCCACACAGGTTAAAATGAATCTCAGAGGAGTTTCTGGGTTCACTGTCACAATGAAACATTGTCAAGTGACTCTGGTTGTTTTCTATAAAACTACTGGCCAATTTTTGGAGGTCTTGTTTGCTTCTGGAAGAGCCAAATCACACATCTCTCCAGTCGTAGGTGGTTTTTATACCACGGTCACGTTTTCTCTCTCCTTACACAAATGATTGCAAAATGTACGAGTGCCTCTCTGTGCTTCGGTTTTACATTGTTTTGTTTTGTTTTAACGTGTTTGCTATTTGAAAGCTGTTAAGACCTAGATTGGAAGCTCTCAGATGATCAGATCCTCTCCAGTGTCAGAATGCTAACAGCTACTCCCTGCTTAAACAAGGCTCTAGTCTTTTCTTTGTATCTGTTCCATCAGGAACTGCTAGAGATAAAAGCAAATGTCTTAGAAGAGCAAGTGTGACATCTGGTTTGCTATCAGGAATAAATCTCTACCTGCCAAGCAAGACTGTAAGGCAATCTGGAACCAGTTACTATACAAACTTGTTTCATTTCAAAACCACATCACCTGACTTACCTTTCTATTTATTGCCTGTCTTGAATTCTTTTTCAGTATCAAGATGCTACTAATGAAACACAGTTGACCTGAGTTTTGAGGTAAATTGTGAGAAAGGAGTTTGTAAAGAGCCTTAAAGGGAAAGAGCCCTTATTTCCTTTAGCTTTGGAGGCTGAAAAAATTGTCACAGAAACCAAGCCCCAGCTCTGGAGGGAAAGGAAGTGAAGGGAAACTAATGGTGCTCTGACACCAAGACTGCCATCCTGGAAGCTGGGTTGAAGCTGTGGCGCATACGCAGTGCATTTCTACACTGATGTGTAATGCGGAGTCAGAAGCCTGTGTCCAGTGTGTTGAAGGTCTCACAGATGGAAGACACTGGAGAGCAGGCCAGTACCTGGATGACTTGTTATTGACTGAGTCACACCCAGGCAGGGGCATTGCAAAGGCCCTAAGATGACTGACAGGTGGTGGTGGTACTTGTCAGTTGCCATGTGCTGACCAGATAGTACCCTCACTTTTCCAGATGCTGGTGTCTTCCCGAGTGAGTATTTGCTGTACAAAAACCTGGAGATGCTAAATGGCAGGCGAACCCATATATCCTTGATGCAAGCACAAAGGACTGGGGGGGGGGGGTAGCAGGCCCGTGACGTGGGGCTAATGTTTTCTTGACATTTTCTTACACACTTTTATATGTGTTATCTCATAATCCTCTTCACAGAAAACCAGTGAAGACGCTGCCATCTTTCCCATCCTACAGACGAGTAGATGGAGGCTCAAAGGGCTGTCTGACTTATTCGTAAGCTGAGGAGGTGGTAGCAAGTCCAGTTCGTCTGACTCTAACACAGGGGTCAAAACCCCAGAGGCCTAAGGGACCAGGCGAGTGATCTAAAGGACAGTGATGACCTGGTGAATGTACATGCTGTCCACAGGGGCAGCCATTCCTCAGCAAAAGCAAGGGGCTGCCATCAAGAGCACAGGGCCAAAGTTGCCAGAGCCTCCTAATTTTCACTCCACAATACGGATTGGTGTGTGTGAGATTCCATCTTATGCAAAAAGCTTATTAAAAACTAAACAAACAAACAAAAACCCTACACAACACATCTTAAGGCCCTGTCCTGTTTTCCTGCCAGCTTGCAACTTTTGCCGGGGTCTCTCTTTGTATTTATTAAGCACCTACTATGTCAAGGAACTGTGTTGAGTGCCAGGGGACAGGCGCAGCCCCTATCTGAGCGGAGCCAACCTCCTGGTGGAGGGTGTTTTAAGTTCATTCTGTGTAGACTCAGCTTCTATTCCTGGTCCTGTGCTTGCTGGTAGGGATTTAAAAAAAAAAATACCACATGGTTGCACAACCATGTGAATGTACTGAATGCCACAGACTATACAGTTAAAAACGGTTAAAATGGTAAATTTTATGGTCATGTATATTTTTACCACAATAAAAAAGTCCTGTTGTGAAAAGAAAAACACATATAATTTTTATCTTTAACAAAGATAAATTCTAAATGAGAAGAGAGAACTTAATGCTTTCAGGTCCTTCTCTTCTACCCACTGTGTAGCAAGCACCCCCCCAAGCACCAATTTAAAGTTCAGGAAATATTAGTTGTCTTCAAATGTAGCTTCTACTCAAAGATGAGAGAAATGTTGGGAGCACCCTAGGTTTTTGTGGTTAGTAATAGTTGCCATTTCTGGAATGCTAACTCCGTGCCAGGCCCCTTAGTCTACTCTTTAAATGTACTGTCCATCTCATGTGAGCTTCACAGCTATCGTATGGGGCAGACAGTGTTATCAACCTCATGCACAGAAGAGGCAGCAGAGGCTCAGAGAGGTTCTGCTGCTTACCCTAGGTCACACAGTACTCGTCAGTGGAGAAGCCAAGTTTTGAACCCAGGTGCACTTCACTGCAGACGCCACAGCAAAGAGATTCTAAGAGCCCTGACTTAACTACCCTGCAGAGATCGACGTGGGGGATTGGGAGGCAGGAGCGCTGGGCAAGAGGAGCTCAGAGCCAAGGGGAGGGTGCTAGACCCCTCGTGCAAGTGGGCACGCCAAGTGTCTCCTGTTTCAAACACAGGGGCAGTTTCACAAAGGTCACTGTCTTAGCCCATTCGAGTTGCTACAATAAAAACCACAGGCTGGGAGGCTTATAAAGAACAGAAACTTATTGCTCACATTTCCGAAGTCGGGAAGTCTGAGATCAGGGTGACAGCGTGGTCAGGTGGGAGCTCTCTTCCATGTTGCAGACTTCTCGTCACGTCCTCACATGGGGAAGGGGCTAAGGAGCTCGTTGGGATAGGCCTTTTATAGTGCTCTCTCCTGCAGAGCACTTTTATAAGAGCACTCACCTTTCATAAGAGCACGACTCCCACTCATGAGGGTGCCACCACCCTCAGGACCTAAACACCTCCAAAGGCCCCACCTACTAATACCATCATTTTGGGAGTTAAGATTTCAACATGTGAATTTGGGGGGGGGGTGCCCATAAACATTCAGTTCATAGCAGTCATTAATGCTGACTCCTAAAGGACGAGAGATGAACAAAACGGGAAAGAACATGCTGGTTACACAGCACAGGTTAAGACAAGGGCAGCGGTAGGGTCCTGCCCACGCCATGGAGTCTTCAGTGCCCAGGGCCATGGCTTAGTGAAGGGCAACGTCACACAACCTGAGGGGACATCTGAGCAGGATGGCAACTCTGGCGAGGCCTGGGGGTGCTTCATGGGGCTTGTGGGCCTCAGCAACCTCAGCCCAGAATTGGACTAGAGGAAAAGGCAGGTACTACCTGGCAGTAGAGTGGGTTAAAACTGAAGACTGTTCAAATAGTGGAACAGTTGGCTTCTAAGGGCAACTGGAGGCTCTATGAACAAGCCAGGGGAGGCCTAAGAAATGTAGTTAGGTTCAAAGGATGTCACACTGTTTTATGCAGATGAACTGAACTGAAGGTACAGGGGTGTGACACTCAGGCAGGGTGGCCTGCGGCACCCTTCATTCATTGATTCATTAACAAATACTGATTGAGTCCCCACTAATGCTATGATGTCTTTTTGTTTGTTTTGACATTGTTATTCTTTTTAAAAAAGATTTTCATTAAAAATATAGCTAACGTACTATATTATATTAGTTTCAGATGTAATTCACCATAGTAATTCAACATTTACGTACCTACAGAAGTGACCACCACGATAAGTCCAGCACCATCTGACACTGTACCTGCTATCACAATATTATGGACTATGTTCCCTGTGCTTCGTCACATCCCCATGACTTACTTGTTTTATACCTGGAGACTTGGGCCTCTTATTCCTCTTCAGCTTCTCTCCCCTTTTTAAAATTTTCAATTACAGTTGACATTCAATATTATTTTATATTAATTTCAGGTGTCCAGCATAGTGGTGAGACATTTATATAATTTAAGGAATGATCCCCCCTGACTAGTCTAGTACCCACCTGGCACTGTACATGGTTATCACCACATTACTGACTATATTCCCTGTACTTTACATCTTCATGACTATTTTGTAACTACCAGTATGTGCTTCTTAATCCCTTCACCTTTTCCACCCTGCCCTCTAACCCCCTCCCCTCTATCACTGCAATACATCTAGTACCCATCTGACACCATACATAGTTATTATAATATTATTAACTATAGTCCTTATGCTATACCTTACATCCCCATGACTACTGTGTAACAACCAACTTGTACTTCTTAGTTCCTTCCTCTTCTTTTCACTCAACCCCAATCCCCCTCCCATCTGGCAGCCATTAATGTGTTCTCTGTATCTATAAGTTTGTTCCTGTTTTGTTTGTTTATTTTGTTCTTTAGATTCCACATATAAGCGAGATCACACTGCATCTGTCTTTCTCTGTCTGACACACCACTCAGCACAGTACCCTCCAGGTCCATTCATGCCGTCACAGATGTCAAGAACCCATTTCCTTCCACGACCGAGCAATATTCCACAGTATATATTACCACCTCCTCTCTATCGATTCTCCCATCGACAGACACCCAGGCTGCCTCCACATCTTGTCCACTGTAAACAATGCTGCAATGAACATACAGATGTACATGTCCCCTCAACGTAGCATTTGGGTTTCTTCAGATAAATACCCTGAAATAGGATTACTAGGTTCTTCTTTGTCTCGTTATAGCCTTTGTTTTAAAGTCTATTTTGTCTGGTATAAGTATTTTTATGTTTTTTGTTTGTTTGTTTCCATTTTCATGAAATATTCTTTTCCATCCCTTTACTTTCAGTCTCTGTGTTTCTTTCAATCTGAAGTGAGTCTCCTGTAGGCAGCATATGTAAGGGTTTTGTTGTCTTATCCATTCAGCCATCCTATGTCTTTTGATTGGAGCATTTAATCCATTTACATTGAAAGTAATTGTTGATAGACACATAGCTACTGCCATTTTATCATTCATAACTTTGATCTTTTTTTTTTTCCATCTTAAAGAAGTCCCTCTAACATTCCTTGTAATACTGGTTTGGTGGTATTGCACTACTTTAGATTTTTCTTGTCTGGAAAACAGTTTATCTGTCCTTAAATTCTAAATGATAGCTTTTCTGGGTAGTCTTGGTTGTAGGACCTTGCTTTTTATCATATTGAATATTTTGTGCCAATCCCTTCTGGCGTGCAATGTTTCTGTTAAGAAATCAGTTGATAGTCTTATCGGAGTTCCCTTGTAGGTAACTAACTGCTTTTCTCTTGTTGCTTTTAGGATTCTCTCTTCGTCTTTAACATTTGTCATTCTAATTATAATGTGAATTGGTGTGGGCCTGTTTGGGTCATCATGTTTGGGACTCGCTGCACTTCCTGGACTTGTGTGTCTATTTCCTTTGCCAGGTTAATAAAGTTTTCAGTCATTATTTCTTCAGCTAGATTCTCAATCCCTTGCTTTCTCTCTTCTCCTTCTGGTACTCCTATGATGCAAATATTGTTATGCTTGATAGTGTCCCAGAAGTCTTTTAATCTATCCTCCTTTTTTTTTTTTTTTTTGGATTCTTTTATCTTTTTGCTATTCCATCTGGGTGTTTTCTGTTATCTTGTCTTCCAAATCACTGATTCAATCCTCTGCTTCATTCAGTCTGTTGGTGATTCCTTCTACTGCATTCTTCATTTCAGTTATTATATTCTTCACTTCTGACTGGTTCTTTTTTATGGTTTCTATGTTCTTTTTTATGCTTGCTATCTCTTTGTTGAAGTTCTAAGTTTCTTGAGCATTCTCACAGCCATTGTTTCAAACTCTGCCTCTGGTAGGCTGCTTGCTTCCATTTTGTTTACTTCTGTTTCTGGAGTTTTCATTTGGGATGTATTTCTTTGCTTCCTCATTTTGTCTGCCTGTCTATTTGTTTCTATGTATTAGGCAGATCTGCTATGTCTCCCTGTCTTAGCCAGTGGCCTTATATAGTATATGCTTTGTGTGGCCCCGGCACAGTCTCCCTGGTCACCTAAGCCAGGTATTCCAGGAGTGTCCCTTGTGTGGATTGTGTGTGCCCTTGTGTTATAGTTGAGACTTGATTGCTCTTGGCATGTCAGTGGGTGGGATAGACCTCAGGCTGATTGGCTGTGGGGTTTGGCCATGTCCACAACTTACAGGTTGCTGTGCAGGGGGCTTACTCCACTGAGTGGGATTTGCCCTTTTGGGTGGGCTACTTTGTGGGGCTAAATAGGTGATACTCTGCTGGTCTGAAGCCAACCTCCAAGTATGTTGGTTCTGGGGCTTTTTATGAGGGCTCTGGTTTAGGCCCAGGTCACGCACTGCCTCTGACCTGCTGGGAACTACCTAGTAGGAGCTACAAAGTGATCCATAGTTGTTTGCTGCCTGTGCTAATCCTGGAAGTATGTGGAAGAGGCCACACTGCGATCTGAGAACAGGTGCCATCAGTAATGGGCCTAGGGTAGCTCCACAGAAACGAAAGACACCCTGAGGCCTGCTGCCACCTGCTGGCTCTCTTAAGGTTCAGCCCCTGATAAAGCCTCATGCAGTACATGAGTTAGATGAGGCAGGGTCTCAGGGAGTCACTAGAGTGGGAAGAATTGTGGTCAACAGGTTAATGTAGACTCTGATTTGGTGCCAGTGCTGAGCCTGGAGTTACTCAGCAAAAGTCTCAAAGCACACTAAGGCCAGCTGGCACTCACCTGGGTCCTTCGGATTCCAATAGTTTTTCAAAAAAGAGTGCAATGTGGGTGGGGCTGACCACTCTCAGAGAAAGTTGCATCTGGTGTTGGGTGAGTTGGGTGGGGTGAGCTCTCAGTGAATCAGCAGGCTGGAGCAGCAAAGCTCATTAGGCCAATCAGATTCAGATTGGGCCTGTGGGGCCGGGCTCAACACAGGAAAGATGGTGCCTGCCTGCCGGCTGCACGGGAGAAGGCCCACACAGGGAAAATGGGGACTGTCTCTCCAGTCCTTGCTCTGAAACCACACACCTCAATCTGCCTGCGTATGCTTCTGATACCTCCCGAGTTACTGTTCCTTCACTGGAGCCCAAGGTGAGTGCCTGCAAGTGAGTCTGTGTGTGGGCCATTTAAGAGGACGTCTGGATTTCCCACAGCTTTCTGTCCCACCTGGATGGTTGGAATCCCCACTCTTTTTCACAACCAGATGTTGTGGGGACTCCTCTTCCTGGCTCCAGTACTCTGAGCTGGGAAGGCGAGTATGGGGCTGAGGTCTTTCACTCCTCTGGGGGTGCCTCCATGGCTGAGATAGCTCTCCCGATTCTCAATCACCACAAAGAGGTTTGGGGCCTACTTGTTTCACATCTCCACCCCTCCTAACAGTCTTGATGTCTCTTCTTCTTTATATCTTTAATTATAAAGCTTCTGTTCAGCCAGACTTCAGATGGTTCTCTAGATTGATTGTTCTATAATTTAATTGTAATTTTAATGTGCTCATGGAAGGAAGCAGGCACAGTGTTTATCTACTCAGCCACCTTGGATCTCTCTTGCCATGCTCTGTGTTAGATGTTGGGGATATAGCAAGTGAACAAGACAGACGAGGTCTCCATCCTCATGGTGCATTCTAGGTATGGGTTATTATCTGTGTAGATAATACACAAGTAAATAAAAAGAATATAAGACAATTTCAGAGAGTGAAAAGTATGTGAAGAACTAGGAGTATGCCAGCATAGAGTATGATGGCAGTTGATAGTCTAGTCAGGAAAGGCTTCTCTGAGAACATGACATGTAAGACCTAAATGGGAAGATAGGAGCGGGCATGAGATGGAGTGCAGAGCCAGAGGGAACAGCAGTGCAAAGGCCCTGAGGCAGGTATGAGCTTGGTTTCCCACACTTTCAACATATCTGTTTGAGGAAAGGAGGAAAGTCAGTGTGGTTGGTGGGGAAGGCTGGAGAAAGAAGGGTAAGAGATGAGGTTGGAGTGGCCCCAGATCATATTGGACCTTGCAGACTCTAGGTTAGAAATTCACATCTCTGGGCATATGAGGGAGCAGCCTCTGCCTCAAGAGAAGAAGAGGCTTTTGGACCAGCTAGAAAGGGGCCAGGGAAAACTAGCTTGGCTATAAGGTGAGTTCCTATGAGTTTGACAGTCCAGGGTGCCATGTCCTAAGGGACCTGGAATATTCAAGTTTGGTACAAGAGAGTGGTCATATAAGGTGTTCTGATGCAGAGCCGAAGATGGCTGTGGAAGTCCTTGAGGAAAGTGCTTAGCCAAGTCAGCCCCAGCAAGCAGTAATACCGGGGGGAGCCAACCAGCAGGAGCTAGGCAGGTACCAAAGCCTCTGTGAGTTTCAGAGATTATTGGGGAGGAAAGGCCAAAGCCCAGACAACATCTCGGTGAACCCTTGGCAGTCTGAAGGGGGGCTGTAGTGGAGGGAGGGTTTGTAGGTTACGGTGATGGGAGTCGCTGGCACCATCCGTCCTGGGTGGAGCTCTGGCAATAAGGCTGATTGGAGTGCCACCTGCTGGTGGGCTAAAGCTGCTGCAGTCTCCTGTTCCTGGTCAAGTCCCCTTCAAATGGAGACCAGGAGGGAATTTGTAACAGCATTTATGATGGGGTTCTGACTATCTCAGTTTTGGTGGAGACATGAATATAATAGATGCGAAATTCCAAAGGGGCCACTCTGCAGAAATTTCAAAGCAGTATCGAGAACAACTCTTAAATTCCTTAACCACGAGGAAAAGGAAAAGAGGATTTGCAAAGAGAACTTTCAGAGTGAGCTGATGCCAAGACTCATCCGTCCCAGGGTTGGTGCAAGGGAGTCTGTGGCTATTCCTCATATCAACCTGAGAGAGAGAGAGAGAGAGAGAGAGAGAGAGAGAGAGAGAGAGAGAGAGAGAGAGAGAGAGAGAGAGAGAGAGAGAGACAGAGAGACAGAGAGAGACAGAGAGAGAGAGAGAGACTCTCTATGGAGAACACATGTTGATAAGTGTTTCCTGTTTAGAGAGACCCTGGACTGGCGTCTGACTTCTGCCTAGAAGATCTAATATGCTAGAAATGGGCTGGCTGCCTGCCCTGGAAGCAGGAATAATGCAGTGGCTGCAGAGTTAGTAGGGGCAGTGTGCGTGTGCACACGTGCGCGAGCGCATCCAGATGTGTAGGGGAGAACAAGAAGGGTTTTTGTTGTCCTGTGGTTGCTGTAGTTCGTTGCTTTTCAAAGAAATGGCAGGTATTGGCGAAAATAGCGACGTATAATAAACATAATTGATATGAAATACTATATTTCTCAAAGTGAATACCTGTATTTTTTCTGATTATAAAAATAACACATGCTAACCAAAATTCAAACAGCTCATAAATATGCATTAGCAGAGAATGAACTTGCCCTGTCTATTTCCCACGCTTCTCCTGAAGGCCTTTTCCGGCGTTAACACCGTTTACTTTCTGGGGCACGTTCTGCCTTGTAACCAGCAGGTGGTAGCACACCCCTGCCTTTAGGGGGACCCAGAAAAGCGGTTTTGAGAGATAAGTCCGATCTAGCAGGGAGCTTTGCAAACTGGTTTTAATTTAAAACAATGGTTCAGTTTTCTAAAATGATGTCAGGAAAAACTCCTAGAGATGTTTTTTCACATGTTTAGAGCTGGTCAGTTCTGGCCACTGTGCCCTAGATGGTTGCCCCTGAGCTCTGAGCTTTAGAGACCAAGACAAAAACTTTATAAACAAAGGGAATTTATTGGCTCATGTAACTGAAAAGTTCAGACGTTTGTTCTGGGGAGAGAGATATGTGTCTCATATCTGGTTCGATCTGGTTTCACCTAGTCATCAGGGCCTTGGGTCTGTGTTTCTGATGTTTTCTGCTACTCATGGCCCACTTTGTTCTAGGGCTGACTTTCTTCATCTTAAAGAACAGCTGCAGCAGTACCAGGCCTCATATCTGCACATTTCACCTTCTGGAACCCCCCAGAAATGCGTTGGGTCTCAGCATCCTGAATTGAATGACTTGCCCATTCTTAAAGCAAACACTGTGAGCAGGGGGGTCGAGTTGTGTTCATTCACTGTAGTCTAAGCATCATGCCCCAGGAGAGCAATCAACTTTCTCTTGAAGTGCATGGGCTGTGTTGCGGTGAGGGGAATACCTGGGTGATGAAGAACAGTTAACATGGCGGGGAGGGGTGTTTGTTGGCCACATGTGAAATATCAGTGTGACTCTAGTGCCCTAAGTCTCTGGGAAGTCCTACTATTTACCAAGTAACCAGAGAAGAGCATAGGACAAGCCTCAAGGTAGCAAACCGAACAACATCCTCCAGGCCTGCCAACTCCAATCCATCCTCCACCCAGCCAGCCCTTGAATGACTTCTCCAGGTTGCACATTTGATTGCACGGTCCCTCTGCTGTAAACCCTATTGATGGCTCTCATTCTCCAAGCTCAAGGCCTTACCACGGCACATGAGGCCCTGCCTCCTCTGGCCCCCAGTCTCCGTGTCATCTGCTTCCACGAATCCTGGCACGGCACGTTAGCCTTTGCTTGTTCATCTTGTTCACTCTGACAGGAAGGACTTTCCATTTTGCCTCCCTGAGTTTATTTCTTTTTCTCCTTTCACAGTTAGCTCAAGCATCACCAGCTCCTCCCAAGTGTCTTCCGCAGATGCCACCATGCTGTCGTGCTGCCCTTGCTCTTGGCTCCCACAGAATCCCATGAGTACCCACAACGTGGCTCTAACCACATCATGTTGCAACGATCAGTTTGCTAGGTGCCTCCCTCTACTAAACTGTGAGATTCTTAGTGGCACAGGACTGTGGTAGGTGCTCAATAAGTATGTATGGCACTGCTGGAATATACTATCAATCCTCCCTTCAACAGTACAGGGGGCCCATTGCTACCATTTGGCCCTGGAAAGCAGGTAGTGCCTTTTCCCCTCAAGAACAGAACTTCCTCAACTATCTGTCTCCCCAGGAACCCCCACCATCCCATTGGCTCGCGTGATCTCCTACTGTCCCTTCCAGCCTTTAGGTATACGATTCTTCACTACGGGACCACTAGGAGCAGAAGAGAGCTGGTCCCACTGATCACAAATAGTGGAGGATCTGGACTTCTCTCAATAGGAAGTCAGACTGGATGATCAGGGGACAACTCTGGTATTCGTTCTGAGGGAATCATATAAGCCACCTGTGGTCAGCAACCACCTCATTTTCTCCCTTCCAGAAAAGACAGTTTCATTTTTGCAGAGATTTCTAAGGTTGTTTTTTCTTCTTCACAGCTTCCTGGCTAGCCTGCCAGGGTGGAAATATCCCAATGGTTTTGAATGAGGGAAGTCAGTGGAGTTGGGCCATTTGGAATGATGTGACCATAACTGATAAAGACAGCTCACATTTTTGAGCTCACTTTGTTGGATATCATTTTCCATATAATACATGTAATAAGCCATTTAATGTTTACAGCATCCTATGAGGTAGGCACCAGTATCATCCCCAATTTATAGATGAGGAAACTGAGGTATAGAAAGGTTAAGTATATTGCCTAAGGCCATGAAGCTACTTGATGACAGAGATAGGGTTCAAATGTAGGCAGTCTGGTCTCCCATACCCTCAGCCACCATCTTATACTAGCAGTCTTATCCAGGCTGAGAAGGGAGGAGGAGGGAGACAGGCCAGTTTGGAAAGGGACATCCCAGCTGGTGGGACTCTCCCTCCATTGCTACCATGGCTGCTGGCCTCTAAAGACCAAACCTGGCTCAGTTCTGTCCACCTAGGAGTCTTTAAGCCATCGTAAATACTGATTATTATAAATGTTTTTTTATTAATCTATCATGTTACTGCTCTCAGAACACACCATCCACCTTATTTCATTAGAGACTGACAATGGCTCTGTGAGAGAGATATATTAACTCCATTTTACAGAAAAAGAGGGCAAGGCTCAGCAAGGGTAAGTGACCACCCAAAGGCCCCACAGAAGTAGACAGAGAACAGGGACCTGCTCCTGGGTCACCTGTCTGTACACTCAGGACCAACATCACAGAAGCTCTTCCCTCATGGCTAAGGGCCTCTTTATTTTTGGAAGAGTCTCCAGTGAAAACATCTCTAGGGTGGTTTGTTCTTATTTTTCATTTTCTCCCACCCCCAGACAACACCCAGATGTCTTTTGCTTCCCCAGTTCACAGCCCCCTGCTCAGTGGGCAGGAAGGTCTGAGGATGGAGAGACCCACTTCCATGTCTATGATAACTTTCCACCTCTATCTAAGCTCTACCCATGCCCACTCTCTTTCTTCCAAACATCCCTTTTCCTTTTGCTTAGAAATGTTTGAGGTTTGATAGTCTCTGCCTCTGAGGTCACTAACTAACCTCAAATGGCGGCCAAGCTTCTCCCCAACCTTCCCACAGAGCGGAATTCACTGCTTCCATGGTTATCATTTCCCAACTTCCCTTCAGAATCCTCCTTGAATCTGTGGACTTTCAGGGACATTAGAGCCTGAAGTGCCGACCAAGGCCAGACTTTTCTACCCTTTCCAGGGTCATTCAAAAACCCCTTAGAGACGGCGCTGAGGAGAATTGTGAAGATTGTGTTTCTGGTCTTCTTTTCATCGAGCAGACGTTGATTAAGTCCTACTATTCTGTAACTCAAACAGCTAAGGAAGGCCCACTCCAGAAAAAAATAATCCCTGTATCTTTTCACCAGAATTCCCGAGACCCTCAGCAAATCACTCCTCCAAGTAAATCCAGTTACCCTCCCTTACTCACTTGGAGGAGAGGCCTGGGTTATTGCAGCGAGTTCAACGAGGCCATTTGAAATGACATTCGCATGACTGATAAGGACAGCTCATGTTTTTTGAGAGCTCACTTTGTTAGATAAGATTTATGGATTGCAATCTATCATTTTAAGTATAATACATGTATAAATTATTCAATATTCAGAGCATCTTATGAGGTAGGCACCATTACCATTCCTATTTTATAGACAAGGAAACTGAGACATAGAAAGGTCAGGCATTTCACCTAAGGCCATGAAGCTAGGGTGAATGAGAAGCCAGGAGCTAAGATCAACCTCTGCTCCATCCCCAGGCACCCCAAGCAGGTGAGCACATCCATCCATTCATCTGCTATGCACTTGCTAAGTTCAGGGCTTGCAAAGACAATGAGACCTAGGCCCTGGCTTCCATAGGTTCAAGACCCCATAGTGAAGACAGATGTGTAAGTGACAGTACAATGAAACAAGTGCTGAGAGAGGGGTAGGTCTGAAGTGTGTGGGAACAGATGGGCAATTCGTCGAGACAGAATGGTATTACAGAGAGGAGGAATTGTATGTGCTAGATATTGGAGTCATAAAAGAGGACATCTTTCTTGGGCACTGTACTGTGACCCATATCACGGCTGGACCCCCTTTGGGCAGAGAGCATGGCACATTGCCCCAAATAGCTGATCACCCCTGAGCTTCTCAGCCATTGGCTGGCCCTTTCGGTACAGATTCATGGGTGGGTGATGGGAAGAAAGGATGAATTGCCAGGGATGTTTCATGACAATGTGGGTCCTGCTTTCTTAGCCCTCTTAAAATGCATGCTGCAGTTTTCTGATACTTTCCATATGTCACAAAATTTATGAGTCTGATCTCACAGAGCCGCCAGAAAGGCAATTGGTGATATATGTGGACCGTCTGCATCCTCTGAGAAAGGATTCAGTTGTGTCTCTTAAAGTGATTTAATCCTAACTCTTAGGCTATAATGAATAGAAAATGCAAATCTATCTTATTTGTTTAAGGATTTTGCATTTTTGATAGTTTCAAAACAATCACGCAGAGAAAAATCATATTTTAACAAATATATCTTGTTAGAAAGTGTAGATGCTTTGACAAATTAGAAAGCCGACCAAGTCACACACTTCCTTGTCAACTCTTGCTTCCAACTGGCAAGCATTTAAAATAATATTCTAAGAAGGTTTAACATTCCTGATTACATTGTTTGATTATTGCACTTTCTAGGTAATGGTTTTTCAAAATTGTATCTTGCAGCTAAAAATTAAACAGCGACTTCTGGGTATGCATGACATTCTTTAATAAAATGAGACCCAATATAATATTCTCAGAGGCTGAGCAGTAATATAGAAGAGATTTACTGTAGTCCAAATGAGTGAGATCACTGATCCTATAGGATTCAAATTATTTTCTCAAGCTAAACTCCAGAGAACGCTGGGAATGGAGCCACAGGCTCCATTCACATCTGCCAGGATCCTAGATGGGCTTTCCTTTCCCATATGGATATCTGAAGCATTCTTGGGGTCTTTTGGCTGTATGCTGGGAAAATGCCTCCTAAGAGAAAGCTGTGGATGAAGTTGTTTATTTGTGTTGACTGTAAAAATGTACCTCTGATTTTTAGGGCAGTGAAACTATTTTGTTTAATACTATAATGATGGATACATGTCATTATTCATTGATTAAAACCTACAGAATATACAACATCAAGGGTTAAGAGTAATGTCAACTATGGACTTTGGGTGATAATGATGTATCAGTTTAGATTCAATTGTAGCACATGTACCGCTCTCGTGAGGGGTGTTGATAATGGGGGAGGCTGTGGGGGGGGCACAGGGGGTATATGGGACTCTCTGTAGTTTCTAATTTTGCTGTGAACCTAAAACTGGGCTTAAGAATATATACATAGGGTACCAAACAAATGGATACACATTTTAAGAAAGGAAAAGTATTAAAACTATTAAAATTGTAATACTGAATATATACCGATAACAAAAAATGAATACAAGTCACATTTGACTTCTGCAATTACAAGAGGTGCTCAAAGTGGTTACCATCAGCGTCCAGACACTTCTGATTACGGCGAACTACTGCTTGAGCAACGTTGGCCAAAGTGTCCACTTGTATACATTTTTTGGCACCCCTGGGATATATCTTAATAAGCCATGCAGCCCTCTCCTGTCAATGCAGGCGGCCATGGCTCTGCCAGCACTCTAGTCAGATTGCTCCTTTCTGTTCCACTACACTTTCTGCCAGCTCCTAACTCTTGACTTTGTTTCTAGCTTGTCCCTCAGGATCTGGATGTTCAATTAATGTTTGTGGAGAATCTGATATGTGCCAGGCGCTGGCTTACGCGTAGGTTCAAGCTTGGCTCAGACCCAGCCTTAAAGCAGACTCTACCTACAATAGGCCCCAGGTAATTTGGGGTACAATATTAGAGCTGATGGGCTTTTCCATCTGGAATATTTATTTAATCAGAAAATCATTTACAAATGTGCTAGAAAGTAGGGAGCTGGCTGGATTCCCAGAGAAACAATGTCCTGGGTGGTAGGTGCATCGTGTGTTCACATATCAGAACAAAGAGGACAGATGTGCCTGAGGATGAAATCCATGACAGTATTGGCAGCGACTTACTCACGGGGCTCGCCTGCTTCCCACAGTCAGGCTGGGCTAGGTTAAGTGTGGTAACAGATAATCTCAGCAACTTAACACAATGAAAGCTATTCTTCATTCACAGAAAGTCTAATGTGAATGTCACAGGTTTTGGTGGCTAAGTCATGAGTTCAAGGTTCCAGTTCCGTGACATATCAGAGTCCTTTGCTCCAGGCATGGAAATGGCAACACCAGGGACCATGGAAGTTCTGCTGGACGTTGCAGGGGACAGGCCCTAAAATGGCATTAATACCTGTGGGGCTGAGGGAGTACAAACAGCCTCTGCCCCACATAGTAGGGGAGCCACTTTCATTGAGGACAATTTTAAAACAAAAAGGTCATTTTCCATTCTTTCTAGATTATCCTATCCCATCTACCAGGCTATTTTTCTTATATATCTATAGTCATTAAACCAGAGACTGTTTGGCACAGGTGTTCTCAATTGCCCCTCTCCTGCCTAGAGCCTCAGGAAAGCCCTGTGTATCAGGACAGGGAGAAATGGGGGGACAGATAGCCTCTTCGCTAATCAAGAAATGGATCTAATCATACGAGAAATGCAACAACATATGTAGCAAGAATTCTGTGAAGGGCACTGTTAGAAAGACAAACCCGCCCTATTTTTCTGGGGATCCAGAAAATAAGCCCAGAGTATGTGGCATATCCTATATTGCAGGTCAATGTTAAGTTGTAAAGACATCATTCTCTGGCTAGACCTAAAGCACTTGGCAGTTTTCTGATCATTACCAGCAAGTATTTGTCACTGAAAATCTGTTTGTACTGAGTTGTCTTAGATAAAGTTATAATAACTCTATTAAACTTAGAGAAAATGCACAATTTTCCCTATGTTACTTTAGGTAATCATATTTTCATTCAAAAGAATTTTCTCATTAGAGCATCTCAAAATAGTTTCAAAATAGAGATTAAAGAAGAGGAAGTGTGAGTGTATGTGTTTTCACACACACACATTCTGGTACCTGCCCAAACCCAAACCCTGTTCATGTAGATAGCTAGAAGTCTGCTCTGACGATAGTGCCTATTGGGAGTTCACTAGGGTACACCTCACCTCCCCCCACTTCTCTAAGAACTGCCTTCTCTAAGATTGCCTTTTGAGAGCCGAACAATAGATAAACGTCAGAGAGAAGCACAGTCACTGGAAGAGCCACAACTAGCAATTTAAAGCCCCAGTAGCAATGCAGGGAAGATGTAACATATATAAAGGAAGAATGTGTCCCCTAGAAGAGCAGCTATATAGCCCTGGATGCCCAGAAAAAGGGGAGAGTCAGGGACATGTGCTGATGGATAAGCAAAGGGCCTTGACTTTAAGTGCAAAGGAACTGCGGCTGGATCCCAAAGTAAGAAATAGGTACATTTGTCTTCAGTGCTCTTCTATTTTCTCCTTTTTACTTATTTAAACTATTTTTTAGGAACCCTTTTCTTTCGCTTTCTCTCATCAACCAATACTGTATTATCTTATTTCTTCCAAAAACCAAGCTTTTCAGAAGCAATAGAAAGCCATGGAAAGGAATTTTACCTTATGGTGGTCATGATGCTGGAACATAATTAATTATTGATTCTTAATTATAAATGTTTATCATATATGCTCAAATATAAGATGAGGATTTTTTTTTCCTAAAAAATTATCCCTTGTGAGAAGTAGTCTTATATTTAAGACTTCAAAAAGGCTCTCAGGAGGCTGCTCTCTCGTATAGCAAAGAGCTGCTTGGGGAAAATACATCCAGGTTAAAGGGGGTCTGACTCAACAAACTGAATCACTGGATTCCATTGGCAAAGGCGTCTGTAATGTGAAGATTAATGCAGAGGGTTGAGGCCAGTTGAGTTCTAATCTTCTAGCCCCAGTTAGTTTGAGCTCCATTTGCCAGATGGAAGCATCAGTCTATATTAGTTGATTTCACTGAACTTTTAAGTCATCTAAGTGTTCTTGTTCTGATTCCATAACCCTCTCTCTACCTCCTTCTGCCCACCAAACAGTCTTCTGATCATGACTTAGAGTCTGGCTTCAGGAAAAGAATGTACTGGTCATGTAGAATTTTGAGCATTTCGGTCCCTATGACAGTTACTTTCCAATTAATACCCTGACATATTGCCTCTATCTTTCAGTCTCACTACTTGGCTAATGAGGATCTACCACGAAAAATGGATTTGCTCTTGCTGGGTTGTTAAAGTTCTGAGTCTGCAGGGCAGCAGTCCAGACCAGCCCATGGACAATCCACAAAGGGATTGTCAAAGATTCCAGCAGATGGACTGCACATTTTGCTCTTCAAGAAAACTTTCTGACTTATTGAGTGGGTGAAAGAGAGCTCATTTTTTTCTATTGTCATGTGATGGATATCTTCCATTACAAAGGGCAAGGTTTCAATCCTCATCTCCGCACAGCTCTAGGTTGCTTCTCTTTTGCGTGCCGAAAATAAATTTTGGAAGTAACACCCACAATTTCCATGTTACTGGCAATTTTGGAGGCAACAAACTTATCAGTTCTTACTATCAATTCCCAAACAAGAAATCACAGTACACTCAACATGAAGAATGGAGAAGAGCTCAGATGATGTGCGCTGTGTCCTCAAGATCTGAAAACCAAGACTGGAGCCCATAAGTTTGGCAGCCAATATTTTCACTTCTGTTGGTGCAAAGCTGCCTCCCCAAGCTCCTCAAAACATCTGTTTCTTGGCAGACACCTGTGTATACATGTGCACACTACTGTATACATGTGCACACTACTGAAATAAAGATTGGCCATTTTTGTTGTTGTTGACAGCTCCATTCTAGACGTGTTGAATTAGCTTTCTCTAACCAAGGGAGGCTAGTTTAAATAAAAACTGAAAACATCAGGAGCCACTGCCTGCATAAGAACTTGGGAAATGAGTAAGCTTCCCTGGCAGTTTTCATCGTGTTTCCCTGAAAGTAAGACCGGGTCTTATATTAATTTTTGCTCCAAAAGATGCATTAGGGTGTGTTTTCAGGGGACGTCTCATTTTTTCATGTACAACAATCTACGTTTATTCAAATACAGTCATGTCATCTTCTTCTGGAACATTGACATAATATACTAAATGTGTCCGTCTGGCTGATGATCTTAACTGGGGCTTATTTCAGAGTAGGTCTTATTTTCGGGGAAACACAGTAGGATAGGAAAGCAGAGGTGTGATCATCTGTAATAGAGCAAACTAAGTGGATAATTTTGAGGAGACTGCTTCTAACTCCCTGGAACATGCTCACATGGCACGCTGTCCTCTCTTTTATAACTTTTTGCCATGGTTGCAATTAATTAATTATTGGGTTCATGTCTATATTTCTGCAACATTTCAAGTTCAAGAAGGCAGGATCTGTGTCAGGCTTTTTTCCTTCTGAAAACTCAGCCCCTACTACAGAATCTTGCACAGTGATGTTTAGTAAATATTAGATGAATGGATAATGTACCATCCAGTGGACTATATCCTTCACCTTTGAACCACTAATGCCTAGCAGAGTGCCTGACATTGTAGGAATTTAATTATCAGCTAAGAAATGAAGGAAGGAAAGAGGGAAGGGAGGAGGGAGGGAGAGGTCATTTCTAACCCACGAACTTAATGTAGTTGGACTTGAGGTTTCCTGATTGATATCATCAAAGGGAAAATCCCCTTCTGTTAGCAAAATATATGAAAAATAAACAGAATGCCATCTAATTTAATTTGAACTGCAAAGAAAGTGACTAACGAGGCATTTCTGTATTTTGGTAGGAGGAAGATACTCTATGTGCTATCTGGAAGTGGCTTTAGTTACTTTGGTGACTGTTATAGTCTTGTGAGAATAATCTCCTCTTAATAAGGACAATTACTTAGATTTATTACTCCTTTGTGGTCTTGTTAAAGATCTAAGAAGAATCCTATTTAAATGAAAAGAACAATAGCAGCTTTTAAACAGGGAGCAAGGTTTAATTAAAACTCTGAGCATCAGAGTGGTGCCTCTGTGGCTGGGTGGAAAAACTGGGTTAAAAAGAAAAAAAAGTGAATAAACAATGGCACTTACTTCACCTACTCTTTGTGGAAAAAAGTCCATTTTACTTGAAAAGCCTCAAAAGGGTATGTACAATATTCAGGTTACACAAGACATTCCTTTTTTGAGGGTGGCCTTTTGGAATCAAGTCCTCCTACTTTGTTTAATGAAATACCCTTTAGAGTTGAGATAATGAGCTCGATTACCTGCCGGGGTGCCCAATCCAAGGGCAGAGCTGGGATGACTGATGGGAATCACAGAAATAATACGCAGTGGTATTTACCAAGTACTTTACAATGTTCCCTGGGAGGAACCTGGACCAGAGTGCTCGCAAAGAAGTGCATTGTGCCAGAGACTCCCATGCCACAAGTAGAAGTTCAGGGTTCTTCCTGCTTGAATAATAATAGCATGAGCTGTTTGGAAACCCCAAAACCTCTGGCCCCAGGGAAATGTCATTAAAAAGAACTAATATTCTGTTAACCTAAAAATATAAAATGAAATAAAGCAATTGTTTCAACCCATCAGATGGGTGGCCTGAGTCAATGGGTGTACACTGCAGCAGACAGACACCTTGGCTGTGTGACATGGCTGATGTTTCCACGTTGGGTGGCACATATAAATGCAGCTGTCTGCTATTTGTAGCATTATTCTGTTCTAAACAAATAGCAAACAGTAGTCACTTAGATGCATTTTGGGTGACAATGACACATGAGAACTCATGTCATCTAACCTAAGCCAGAAGTATTTCCACATTAATTTATATTATTGAAAACAATGAAGGAGCAAGCATAGAGTGGGGTCGGGGAGGGGTTCTTTCTTGGCTTATGGGGTATGTTCTGATTTTATGTCACCCTAGTGGTCAACAAATGTCATACCAAGAACAGATGAGCACTAAATGAATCTCTTCCTGTGATGATTATAACAAGACTGTAAAATGGAAAACAGTAAATATAACTCATCCTTATTAAGACTCTCTGGTATTTGTTTCCAGCTAGAGCCCCTAACAAGAGAGTAAACAATACTTGGTCTCTTGTGATTGCTAATTAAAATGCAATAAATTGTGGAATCAATTTAAATTCTGGATCAGCTCTACAGTGGGTTCAACAAACCTAAATTTTATTTTCCCCTCGGGGTCTCTTTTCCAGAACCTTGAGGTGGGCCCTCTGTGTGTGCATGGCCTCTCTTTTGTTTGATTTTTAATTGCTCTGGCAGCTCCTTTTGGGGAAAGATAGCCAATAGCTATGATCCTGGCGTATGTTTTTCCTGCCTCTGAATTACCTCCTTGCTTTTGGCTTGTTGTTTGGACCAGGATAAGACTTGGGGTTGCTGCCCAGCCTCATTCAGTGGCGATGGCCTTGGCAACATACCTGGCATAACCCATAACCGGGTTCCCCACAGTCTTGCCTGGGCCCAGCAAAAACAATGGGCTCTAGTAGTAAATATCCTTTATGTATGTAATGCACAAAGGCAAAGTGCTTGTCAGCAAAGAGGAGGCTAATGCCTCTTGAGAGAGGAATATATAGACATAGATACAGGTATAGATATACAGATATACAGATATAGTTATAAATATAAGTACAGTTATGTGGATGTATCCTAGGCCAGAAGTATTTCCACATTGTTATTGAAAACAATAAAGGAGTGAGGATATATATAGTTATATATATCTATATGTGCATAACTATACCTATATCTATAATATATACTCTTCTCTATCTATCTATCTATAATAATATATAGTTGTATATTATGTATCTATGTATTATAATTATTAATTAGCAATAATTACTAGTATTAGTAATTATACATATATCAGTACATATTATATATAACTATATTAACCTATACCTATATTTATATCTATATATATAGTTTTATTTTGAGAGTATTTTAAATCTAGTAAACTCTACAAGAAGAGAAAATATTCTACACTTGATCTTAGCCAAAAGGCTGAAAAGCAATGAGAAAATATTCTAAGAAAGATGCCATCTGGGAAAAGCAAGTAACTTTGACTGGATGTGGTAGTGGCTGTACTTTCAGTCTGTGTGTATTTCAATCTGAAGTGAGTCTGCTGTAGGCAGCATACATAAGGGTCTTTTTTTGGTATCCATTCAGCACCTCTGTCTTTTGATTGGAGCATTTAATCCATTTACATTTAAAGTAATTATTGAGAGATATGTAGTTATTGCCACATTATTATTCATATTTTTGATCTCCCTGCTGCCACTCTCCCCCCTTTTGCTACTTAAAAAAGTCATTTTAACATTTCTGGTAATTCTGGTTTCATAATGATAAAGTTCTTTAGCTTTTTTTTGACTGAGAAGCTCTTTATGTGTCCTTTGACTCTAAATGATAGCTTTTCTGGGTGCTCCCTTGTAGGTAACCAACAGCTTTTCTCTTGCTGCTTTTAAGATTCTCTCTTTGTGTTTAAATCCCTTTGTGTTTAAAATCCCTTTGGCATTTTGACTATGATGTGTCTTGCTGTGGGCCTCTTTGGGTTCATATTGTTTGGGACTCCATGTTTCCTGGGCTTGTATGTCTATTTCCTTTACCAGGTTAGGGAAGTTTTCTATCACTATTTCTTCAAACAATTTTTCAATTCCTTCTCTTTCTCTTTTCCTTCTGGTACTCCTATGATATAAATGTTGGTAAGACTGACTTTGTCCCAGAGGCTCCTTAAGCTATCCTCATGTTTCTGGATTCTTTTTTCTTTTTGCTTTTTTTGATTCGGTGTTTTCTGCTACCTTATATTCCAAATCGCTCATTCAATTCTCTACTTCACCTAATCTACAGTTGATTCCCTCTAATGTATTCTCTATTTTAGTTATTGTATTCTTCATTTCTGACTGGTTCTTTTTTATTTTTCTATCTCCATTTTTATGTTTCCTATCTCTTTATTAAAGTTCTCATTGAGATCATTGAGCATTCTTATAACCAGTGTTTGAACTCTGTGTCTGGTACCTTGTTTGTCTCCATTCAATTTAGTTTCTTTTCTGTAGTGTTGTTCTCTTCTTTCGTTTGGGACATGTTTCTTTGTCTCCCCATTTTGGCTGCCTCCCTGTGTTTGTTTCTATGTATTGGGTAGAGCTGCTATGTCTTAATAGGGTGTCCTTATGTAGTAGGTGTCCTGTGGGGCACAGTGGTGCAGTGTCCTTGTTCACCTGAGCTGGGTACTCAAGGTGTGTCCCTTGTGTGTTTGTAGGTGAGCCTTGGTTGTTGTTTGTGTATGAATGGGAGGGATTGATCCTCAGGCTGATTGGTTGTGTAAACTGGCCATCCTTACGTAGAGGAGCTGTTGTGCAGGGGCTAACCCAATGGAGTGAGATTTGCTTTAGTTCTTGCTCTGTCTGCCCTTTGGATGTGTCTTTTGTGCAGGTGGCTGGGTGGTGCTTTGGTGTGGTGTGAAGCTGGTCACCAGGTGTTTTTCTGGGTTGTTTTTGGAGGGACTCTGTTGCAGGCCAAGTGCCCTGTCCAGGGCTACTTTCTATGAGCTACACAGTGATCTGCAGATGATTGGCACTTGTGCTGGCCTTGGAGGTGCCTGGGAGAGGCTAAGCTGTGAACCAAGGTCAGCTGCCACTAGTGCCAGGCTTGGGGCTCCTTAGCAAGAGATACAGGGCATGCTGAGGTCAGGTGATGCTTATTTGGAGTTTGTGAACCTTTGAGAAATTTTAGGAAAGTCCACAGCATGAGCCAAGACAGGCTGTTTGTATGGAAAAGCTGGTGGAAGCAGGTTGGTTGGGCCCACAAGTCAGGTGAGGCAAGGTCTCAGGTAGTCACCAGTGCCGGGCAAATGGTGTTAGCCAGGTTGATGGAGATTCAGATATGCTGGCCACCTGCTTTCACACTCTGGGTCAGGGAGAGCTCAACAAAGGAACAAAGTAGTGCCTGCCCAGACAGAGCTGCTCCTCAAAGCCAGACAACAGACTTTCTCCCTGCCTATCCCTGTTGCCCCTTGAGCTGCTACCCCAGCGCTGGAGCCCAGAATGAGTCTGTCAATGAGTAAGTTCATGCACAGCCCCTTTAAGAGGACATCTGGGAATCCAGCCACTCTCGGTCTTACTCAGCCACAATCTCCATTGGTTTTCACAGCCAGAAGTTATGGGGAATTCTCATCTTGGCACTGCAACCCTGGGCTGGTGAGTCTGGTGTGGGACTGGAATCCCTTGTTCCTTGGGGAAGCCTCTGTAACTGAGATTTCCCTCCTGAGTTTTAACCACCACATGAGGGTGTAGGACCAGGCTGTTCGTGTCTCTGCCCCTCCTACCAGTCTTGAAGTGGCCTCTTCTGTATGTCCTTGGCTGTAGGACTTCTTTCTGTTCAACTAGACTTCAAGGATTCTCAATGATTACTATTTTACGGTTTAGTTGTAATTTTGATATGGTCATGAGAGGAGGCAAGTACAGTGTTTACCTACTTTGCCATCTTGACTGGAACCTCTTGGCAACTTTCAAGTATACAATACAGTATTAACATAATACTATGCAGTACATTAGATTCCCATAACTTATTCATCTTAAAAGTAGAAGTCTGTATCCTTTGACTGCCTTCACCTATTTCCCCCACTTCATTACACCTGGCAACCACCAGTCTACTCTGTTTCTATGAGATACAATTTTTCAGATTCCACATATAAGTGAGACCATATAATATTTGTTTTTGTCTGACTTATTTCAGTTAGCATAATATCCTCAAGTTCCATCTACCTTTTTGCAAATGGCAGGATTTCCTTCTTTCTCATGGCTGAATAATATTCCATTGTATATAAAAATATACCACATTTTGTTTAGCCACTCATCTGTCAATGGACACGTAGGTTATTTCCATGTCTTTGGCTGTGGTAAATAATGCTACAATGAACACTAGCAGGGTGGGTAAGTAGCTCTTCAAAATAGTGATCTCATTTTCTTCAGATATATACCCAGAAGTGGGACTGCTGGATTATATGGTAGTTCTATTTTTAATTTCTTGAAAAACCTCCATTCTGTTTTCCATAGTGGCTGTGCCAATTTACATTCCCACCATTACTACACAAGTGTTCCTTTTTCTCCACGTCCTCATCTACACTTATCTCTTGTCTTCTTGATCATAGGTATTCTAACAGATGTGAGGTGATATTTCATTGTGGTTTTGATTTTCGTTTCCCTGATGATTAGCGATGTTGAAGACCTTTTCATGTACCTGTTGGCCATTTGTATATCCTCTTTGGAAAAATGATTAGTCAGGTTCTTTAAGTCTTTTCTTTCTTTCATATCTCACAATCTGTCAAATCCTGTTGTCTCTATCCTGATTTGTCCATTTTTCACCATCTTCACCATCATATCCTGGTCGAGGAGATCATCTCTTGCCTGGGTTCTGCAGTAGCCTCCTAATTATTCTCCCTTGCTCTCTTTCAGCCCATTTCCAACCCAGCAGTCAGAGCAAAGTGATTCTGCTAAAACTAAGACGTGCCATGTCACTCCCCAATTCAAAACCCTCCTATGACTTTCCACATCATACAGAGTAAAGCCAAAGTCCTTACTAAGCTCTGCAAGCCCTTCCTGATCTGCTATCCAACCAAATCCCACTCTGATTTCTCCTGCTCTTATTTCTTCACTCTGCTCCAGCCACAGAGGCCTCCCTGCTCTTCCTCATGGTGCCAGGAGTGAGCTTCTACCTCAGGATTTTGCACTTGCCATTCTTTCCTAGGTTCACACCTTTGCAAAGAGACCCTTCCCTGGCTCACCCATCTAGCCTCCCTCTGGACTCCTTTATTCCCCTTTCCTTATTTTTGTTTTTATATCTACCTAACATAACCATCTTTTATACACTGTATGTTGCTTTTTTTTCTCCTATTTATTGTCTGTCTCCTCCCACTCCAAGAAGGCAGGGATTTTTGTCTCTTCTATTCACTACTGAGTCCCCATTGCCCCAAGCCATACCTGGCATACAGTTGTTTAATAAATGAGTGAATACCACAGGCTCTGGGAGTGGGTCATTGGTGAGACCACAGAGGAAGGAGGTGGGATTGGAATGTAGATATGATGGAACTGGGTTTTAGAAGAAGAGAAGGGAATACAACCAGAAAAATAAGCTCCTTGAGATCAGGGCCTGCCTTGTGGTCACCATGACCTTCTCAGATCTGGCACATAACCAGACCCCCAGAAGCCACTAGAAATATATAGAATTAATGAACATACTTTCTCCAGATTGGAGAAGTCTAAAAAAGGATTGAGGCAAAACCAATTGGAGTTGCTGATTTCAGAGTCCTCCTATAACTTCAGATTACCGAGAAGTCTGTCACCTGGGTAACCCTTTGTTAGGTCACCTTTTCCTTTGCTATGTAAATGAAAACACCTCAATCTTGTGGGCCAAATGCTATGGGAAATCTAGTGACTTTCCCAAAGGATATCAGTAAATCCCTGGTGCCTATGCACTTTGAGTTACCTCTCTCATTAACTTCCCAGGCCTGCTAAGTCTCCATACATTTGTCAGAATCGTCTTGGGATGCTTTCCCCTCATCTTATGGAGACCACAACCCCCATGAACCCCAATAACACAGACTAGTGTATGCAGCAGGCTCATCCTAAAATTAAGGGTTTTACAACAATATAACACATCAAACAATTTGAAAATTACTTATCCCTGTTCCTAAAAGTTCCTTGCCCCACACCCCAGGATTTCTCGTTGTCCCAGTTTTCTCCTCAGGCTACACACAGAGGTGGACAGGATAAGCTTGGCCCAAAGCAATAGCTCTCCTCTTTGGGTCTGTCAGAGGGTTCCCTAGAACACCTTCACCTGCAGTGTCAGGGCCATTGAGACTAGGTCTCAGAAAGCTGTTTTCCACTTCAATTAACTATGTGTGATTTAGATTTTAGAAACATGGTTTGGGGTTATCTCAATTACAAATTTTATGAACATGATTTCCAGCTTGCAAATAGTTACAAAATTGTTTCCTTCTCAACCCAAGTGTGTGGTGGGAAATTAAGAACAATTTAAAGGGGTCTCACCTTGCCCAAGAGATAATAATTCAAACCACAAGCCCCACTCAAACTCCAAGTTAATCAGCCACTGTGATTTAAGGGAGGAAATAAAAGGACAGGCACTGCATGGGTCCTCCAGCTAGTTGCACTTACTAGGCAATAGAGCATGGAAAGGAATGAAGGCTGCAAGAAAATCTGCTTTATACCTCTCCTCGGTCATCCTGTTTTTGGGCATCAAGTTGCACATAACCATTGCCCCTTAGAGCAGGCTTTAGTTGAGTGGAACTAGCTGGCCTCCCAGCCAGCCTCTGGAGGCTGGTTAGCCCATGGAGTAGCACACGTGCACGGCTGGCTGGCTGCACAGCCACAACACCCATTCTGCTTTGGCTCACCTACGGCAGTGGGTCTGAGTGTGGTCCCCAGACCAGCAACGTCAGCCTCTGTATCAGCTCCACCTGCCAACTGGTCAGACATGTGAACTCTCCCCTTCCTCCCCAGGTCTGCTGAATCAGGAACTCTGGGAGTGGGGCTCAGGAACCTCTGTTTTCACAAGCCCTTTAGGTGATCCTGATGCATGTTCCCATCTGAGAGCCACCAACCTGAGGACCCCTCAAGTCCTTCCTGAAGCGAATGCTGGACATTCTGCATGGCTTATGTGCAATGGCAGGCCTCCAGCTCTGGTGAAATCTGCTCAACCATTTCCACATATTGGAAAAATAATAAAAAATGAACAATTTTGTTTATATAGATAGATGAACAAAAAAGGCACAGAATGGATTCTGATGATGCCGCTTTAAATCATGAGTCACAGCAATGGTCTCTCCATGCCTTTAGGGCTGAGGTGCTGGCAAGGTCAGCTCTCCACTAGCCAATAACAGACACACAGTAAGTAAAGAGGGCCCCTGAGCAGTCCTATGAGGTGGCACGAAACCCCAGTCTCTCACTTAGAACTGAGTAACTTTCAGGTGTGCTCCGTGGTAAGAAGCCTGATGAACTGTGCTTGGGTTCCCAGAAGTCTGTGCCGGATTCTGTGCTAACATCCCTTCATCTCACAGCAACGCTAGTGTAGGCATTTCATCTCCATGTTATGAAAGAGGAAACTGAGGGAATTAATTGTTCACATTCACACAGGTAGTAAGTGGTGGAGACGGGTTTCACCCCAGAATGTTGGACTCCAAAACCCCTCCTCTCACCTGAAAAATCCTGTCTCCTCTGATTAGAAGCAGTGAGCGGGACTTACAGGTAAGCACATGGTGCGTGGGAAAAGGAAATGCTAAAGCAGAAGAGGAGCCTGGAAGCCACAGCCCAAGAGCCAGCCCCGGCAGCCATCACTGGGTGGTAACTGGTAATAATAATTCATTGTCATAAGAAAAAGTATATGTTCACTCCAATCCAAAAGGTGGGGAAGTATGCCATTATTTTGGAAAAATTAAAATGCAATATGGTTACACTGAATGGGTTAAAATAAAAATATCATTTAGTTATTGGGAAGATTTTCTTTTATAGAGAACAACCCATTTACTGATAGTGTTAGCTAGATAAAGGAGGTATTATTGCAATATAATTTCATTCAAGCGCATGAAGCATGGGATTCTGGACAAGTGAAAAGCGTAGTCATTCCTTGTGTTTCACCTCATGAACTCAGGCAAAGAGTTCAAAGCATTTCTCCTGCTGTGTGGGCAGTCACCGTCCTCCCAGGAATACACTTTCAATTAGAAAATTTAACGGAAGCCAAGCAAATATATGCATTTTGTTATTATTATTATTATTTTAATAAGCATTTTCATCCTGAATCTTATCATCCTGAAAGAAAAAAGAATCTAATTCTTTTCCCCTGGTAACAAAGGAATAACTTATGAAAATAATGCTGTACAATACACAGAATGACGCAATGACAAGCAACACTCAAACGGGCAATTAATTCGTACTTGGGCCT
Organism: Rhinolophus hipposideros; assembly: GCF_964194185.1. Taxonomy (NCBI): domain Eukaryota; kingdom Metazoa; phylum Chordata; class Mammalia; order Chiroptera; family Rhinolophidae; genus Rhinolophus; species Rhinolophus hipposideros. Next base: position 27,105,200 of record NC_138054.1, on the reverse strand, counting down.
CCTGCCTGTTTGGAATATGTTTATTAGCTCTGTCCTTGCAAGGTGGGGTTGTAGTACTCCATATGAAACACCAGAGAAGTCAACAGCATTTCTAGTTTGAGGATGGAAGAAACATTCATTATGCCTTTGAATTCTATTGGGTGAAGTGGGGTTTTTTTCCTTCCCGTCCCCAAATACAACAGGAGAATTATTTCCCAATAAAACTTCCACCAGGCCAGACAGTGTTGATGGAACATAATTTTTAATACGCAGTGGCCTGGAATCTGACAGCTATTGGCAGAGTGGGTGCCCCTGTTTTAAAAAGCTGAATGTGGCTGACAGTAATAACACTGCTTCCTTATGTCTGTTATAGTCAGTGCAAGGTTAGACAAATACATTCCCACCAGCACAAAACAGCAACCTTCCAAAATGTATGTCAGTGGTGTATTTACAGCCAAATCCAGAAGGAGCATGTACTTCTTATGCTGCTCCCATTAATGAGACAAATGTCAGCATCCATAAGCTATTTTTTTGTTCCTGCTTATCAAATCTTTCAAAAAATTGATAACTAGTCTTTATAGATTGTGAAAGTCAGATATAACTCTGAATGTATTACTTTACTGGACCCCTTGGGGTAAACTTATCACCTGGAAACCATTTTACATGGACGATTTGACTTTCATGTGGAGTGTCATAACGTACCCTAGATGGAAATCGAAAATAAAATATCTGGACTACAACCTTCCTCTTGGTGGAATTTATGATTCCCTCAGTACAATAATTTTGAAAATTGTATCCCTTAAGCTACAAGACTTGATATATTATTAACTGCTTGAATTGAAGAAGCTTTTCAATAGGCTTACATGCTATCTAGAGGCACAGATTAATTTCTATGGAACTACAAGCTTATCTCAAACTGTTTTTCAGCAATCTAAACTGCCAGCTTCATCTTCTTTCTAGGACAGAACAGAGTGTCCATTTCATGTCTGGAAGCTCCAAGATGCTTTGCTTTTAGCAAAGCTCTTCCCAAAGATGATGGTCATTGATCCACTAGAGAATTGGTTGTGTTCAGTCAATCACACCCGAGAGACTGGCATCCACTTGGGGCTTTTATTTTTCTATTTCTCATGTGATTTTCTGGTTTTAATCCTACTCTGGCCAACCTGAACTGGTGTACAGAGAATGCTGGTAGGAGGGAATCTGGAGGGCATTGTTTTCATGAAGTTAGAAAACAGCTTTTTTTTTTTTTTTTTTTTTTTAAGGGGCTTGTGCTGCCAGAGGGGAGCTCTGCTCAACTGCCTTCTGCTGCTTTCACAACCCCTCTTCACTCTTCTCTCATTGCAGACTTTGTGCCTTGAAAACCAGCAATGACTATTTATATAAGAACCACCAAATGACTGTCCAAAGGCAAAGAGACCCAGAAATCTTTCAACAGGGCCCATTCTAATAAGATTCTTTGTTTCCCTTCCCCCATGTGAAAGTTGAGCTGGAACACATTTAATTATACAATTCATAGTAAACTCTGCATATAATAAAGGTATTGCTAACCATCCCAATGTAGGGACAGCTTCCATACACCCTGTGTCAAGGGACACGAAAGTTCAGGGCTTAAGAGCACATTGCAGTAGAAACCAACGTGTCCTATCACTCTGGGTACTAGAAAAATGTGGCAATATTTAGATTTAGTCACTCTGCATGAAAACTTGAAATTCCCTGAAATTTTACAGCTCATGCATGAAAGAAATAGAGGTTTTCCCTGAGTTGACAATAATCTTAGATCTTTACATGGCATTATCTATAGCAAGTTGTGGAAATAAAATAAGCTTTTTAAAACGATCAATAAAAATGAAATTTTGATCAACCACATTAGAGGACAGACTGAAGAGGCAGTCAATTGTAGAAGAAAAGTGTTATAGAGTGTGTAGCCAGTTGATCAAAATATGTTAATTTTGTGATTTAGTGACGTTTGTAAATGGTTGTGATTTCTTTTTTAAAATTTATAATTTATTGTATTTTTTCTCAATCTAAACAAATATTTACTTTGTATCCAATTTTGTATCAGTAATTTTGTACTCTTTTTCTTAAAGAGAGCCCTCCAAATTGTATAAGCTTCAGGCCTCACAATACCTGGATCCACCCCAGGTGGTTTAATATCCTTTCTCTAATCCTGGGATACCAAACTTTGGATAATATAATCATCTTCTATGTGTATAATTTGATCAATGACCAAGATTAAGCTTTGTGTAATTTATAGTTTCAAAATCTTGACTAAACCTAAAGCATCATAGGGATTTCTGATTAGGATGGCAGAGTAGGTAAACACTGTGCTTTCCTCCTCTCATGACTACATCAAAATTACAACTAAACTACAGAACCACAACCATTGAGAATCACGTGGTCTAGTTGAACAGAAGTCCTATAACTGAGGATATACAGAAGAAACCACATCTGGTAGGAGGGGTGGAGACGAGGAATAAGCTGGTCCCACACCCATGCCTGGTGGTTAAAAATCAGGAGGGATATTTCGGCTGTGGAGGTCTTCCCTGAGAAACAAGGAGTCCCAGGCCTATGTCAAGCTCCCCAGCCCAGGGTTCCAGTTTAGGAAAAGAAGACTCCACAACTGTGGCTGTAAAAACCAGCTGTAATTGTGGCTGAGGGAGATGAAGGGTGGCGGGAGTCCCAGGCACTCTTCTTAAAGGGCCTGTTCATGGACTTACTTGATGATAGACTCACTCTCTCCAAACTCCAGCTCTGGGGCAGCAGGTGAAAAGGTGCCAGAGACATACAGGAAGGAACTGAATTGTCTAGCTTCAGGGCAAAGGCTGGAGGGGCAGCTTTCTCCTGGACAGAAGTGCTGGCAGGTACCACTGTTCCTTTGTTGAGCCTTCCCACCTCCCAGCATGAAGGCTCAGGCTGGTACCATATCTGAGTCTCCATTAACCTACCTAAAACTGTTTGCCCCACCCTGATGATTCCCAGAGACCTTACCCACCCAACGTGCAGGCCCACCCAACCCACTTTTATCAGCTTTTCCATACAAACAGCCTGTCTTGGCTCATGCTGTGGACTTTCCTAAAATGTCTCAAAGATTCACAAACCCTGAAAAACAGCATCTGGCCTCTGCATGCCTCATGCCTCTTGCTGAGTAGGCCCAAGCCTGACAGCAGTGCCAGCTGGCCTCAGTTTGAGGCTTGGCCTCTCCCAGCTACCTCCAAGCCCAGCGTGTGTGGTAGCCATCTGCCGATTGCTTTGTAGCTTATGCCAGGTGGCCCCAAGCAGGGCACAGGCAGCAACTGAATTTGGCCTGTGGTGAAGCCCCAGGGATGCATGCCCAATGGTTGGATTTAGACCAAGCTGGAGCACCACCCAGCTGCCTCTGCGGATGACACACCCAAAGGGTAGACTGGGCAGGCACCAGAGCCCTGCTAAAGTGAATCTTGCTCCATAAAGTCAACTCTTGCACAGCAACTCCTCCACTGTAGTCATGGCCAGTCCACACAACTAATGAGCCCAAGGTCAATCACTCCCATTGATATGCAAACAGCAACCAAAGTTCAACTACAACAGGAGGGCCCACACAACACACACAAGGGACACACCTTGAACACCTGGCTCAGGTGACCAGGGAGACTGCACCACTGCACCCCACAGGACGTCTACTACATAAGGACACTCTACTAAGACATAGCAGCTCTACCCAATACATAGAAACAAACATAGGGAGGCAGCCAAAATGGGGAGACAAAGAAACATGTCTCAAATGAAAGAATAGAACACTACAGGGAAAAAAACTAAACTAAATAAAGATAAGCAATGTACCAGACATAGGGTTCCAAACACTGGTTATAAGGATGCTCAATGATCTTGATAAGAACTTCAACAAAGAGATGGGAAACATAAAAATGGAGATATAAAACATAAAAAAGAACCAGTCAGAAATGAAGAATACAGTAACTGAAATAGAAAATACATTAGAGCAAATTAACAGTAGATTAAATGAAGTAGAGAATTGAATGAATAATTTGGAATATAAGGTAGCAAAACCACCCAATTAAAATAGCAAAAAGAAAAAGGAATCCAAAAACAAAGATAGTTTAAGGGGCCACTGGGTAAAAATCAAGCATATCAACATTCGCATCACAGGGCTACCAGAAGGAGAAGAGAAGAGAGCAAGGAATTGAAAACCTGTTTGAAAAAATAATGACAGAAATCTTCCCTAACTTGGCTAAGGAAATAGACATACAAGCCCAGGAAATGCAGAGAGTCCCAAACAAGATGAACCCAAAGAGGCCCACACCCAGACACATCATAATTAAAGTACCAAAGGTTAAACACAAAGAGAGAATCCTAAAAGCATCAGGAGAAAAGCTGTTAGTTACCTACAAGGGAGCTCCCATAAGACAATCAGCTGATTTCTCAACAGAAACTTTGCAGGACAGAAGGGATTGGCACAAAATATTCAAAATGATGAAAAGCAAGGACTTACAGCCAAGATTACTCTACCCAGCAAAGCTATCATTTAGAATTGAAAGACACATAAAAAGCATTTCAGACAACAAAAAGCTAAAGGAGTTAGTTCATCACCATCAAAACAGTATTACAAGGAATGTTAGGGGGACTTCTTTAAGAAGAAGAAAGATAGATCAAACATATGAATAATGAAATAGCATTAACTACGTATCTCTCAATAATTACTTTAAATATAAATGGATTATATGCTCTAATCAAAAGATAGGGTGGCTGAATGGATAAGAAAACAAGACCCTTACCTATGTTGCCTCCAACAGACTCACTTCAGACCAAAAGACACACATAGACTGAAAGTAAAGGGATGGAAAACAGATATTTGACAAAAATGGAAACAAACAAACAAAAATCTGGGGTAGCAATACTTATAGCAGAAAAAGTAGACTTTAAACCAAAAGCTATAATAAGAGACAAAGAAGGACTCAGTAACTCCACTTCTGCGTATTTGTCCAAAGAAGGCAAAAACGCTATTTCAAAGGGATGTGTGCAGCCATATGTTCATTGCTACATTGTTTAGAATGGCCAAGATGTGGCAGCAGCCTGGGTGTCTGCAATGGAAGAATGGATAAAGAGGTACATATATACAATGGGATATTACTCAGACATATAAAAGAATCTAATTTTGCCATCTGCAACAAGATGGACCTAAAGGGTATTGTGCTGAGTGGAGTAAATAAGACAAAGACAAATGCCATATGATTTCACTTATATGTGGAATCTAAAGAACAAAATAAACAAATAAAACAGAAAGAAACTCATAGATACAAAGAACATTTTGATGGTTGCCAGATGGGAGGGGGACTAGGGAGATGAGTGAAAAGGTGAATGGATTAAGAAGTACAAATTTGTAGTTACAAAATAGTCATGAGGATGAAAAGTATAGCATAAGGAATATAGTCAATAATTTTGTAATATACAGACATTACTCGGAGTAAGATTTTTACTGATATATCCCGTCAGGCAAGGGAAGTAAAAGAAAAAATAAACATGTGGGGTTACATCAAACTAAAAAGTTTTTTCACTGCAAAGGAAACTATCAATAAAACCAAAAGGGATCCTACTGAATGAAAGAAGATATTTGCCAATGATATGTCCAATAAAGGGTTAATATCCCAAATTTATAACAAACTCACTCAACTCAACTCCAAAAAAAAACAAACAACCCAATTGAAAAATGGGCAGAGGACATGAAAAGACATTTTTCTAAAAAGGACATACAGATGGCAAATAGACATGAAAAAATGCTCAACCTCATTAATCATTAGAGAAATGCAAATAAAAACTACAATGAGATACCACCTCACCTCAGTCAAAATGGCTATCATCAACAATCAACAAACAACAAGTGCTGGAGAGGATGTGGAGAAAAGGAAACGCTTGTGCACTGTTGGTGGGACTGCAGATTGGTGCAGCCACAATAGAAAACGGTATGAAAACAGTATGGAGGTATCTCAAAAATCTGAAAATGGAACTACCTTATGACCCAGCAATTCTACTTCTAGGTATCTATCTGGAGAAATCCAAAACTCTAATTCAAAACAATTTATGCACCCCTATATTTATTGCAGCACTATACACAATAGCCAAGACATGGACACAACCAAAATGCCCATCGGTAGATGACTGGATTAAGAAACTGTGGTACATTTATACAATGGAGTATTACGCAGCCATAAAGAAGAATGAAATCTTACCATTTGCAACAATATGGATGGACCTAGAGAACATTATGTTAAGTGAAATAAGTCAGAGAGAGAAAGACAAATACCATATGATCTCACTTATATGTGGAATCTAAAGAAAAGAGTAAATTAATGAACTAATCAGAAACAGTCTCAGAGACACAGAGGAAAAACTGAGGGTTGATAGATGGGAGGGGGGTGAGGATAAGGGGGAAGTTGAGGGGATTAAAATCACAGTTGGTAACCACAAGATGGCCACGGGGATACGAAAGTCAATTTGGGGAATGTAATCGATAATGTTGTAAAGATTTTGTAGGGTATCTGATGGATACTTGTCTCAGTAGGGAGACCACCTCGGGGACGATATAGATGTCTGATCATTGCACTGTACTCCTGAAAATAAAGCTGAACAATAATTAATGTCAACTACAATTTTATATATGTATGTACATATATATATATATATATATATATATATATATATATATATATATATATATATATATTTACAAGACTGGAGTACAGCATTAGGAATAGACAGTGGAAATGTAATGGCTGTATGCAATGACAGAGGGGTAGTGGATGGGGGAGTGGGGTTGTCACTGTGTGAGGGATATAAATGATAAATGTCTAACTATTACATTGTTTTGTGCACCCGAAACTAATTTAAAAAAGTTAAAAAAAACAATATTGTAGTAACTTTTATGTCTGATATCAGATGGGTACTAGATTAATGGGGGTGATCACTTTGTAAGTTATATAAATGTTTAATCACTATGTTGTACGCCTGAAACTAATACATATCGTACATGAACTGTAATTGAGAACTAAAAAAATTATTAAAAAAAACTAAGTCATCATATGTATCTCCCTAATACCTTGAATATATTAGCAAATTGACATTGAGATTCTTTTTTCAATTTAGTGTAACAGAGGTCTCTAAAGTTCTCTATGAAACACATACACTTATGGGGAGTTTCTAAAATTTCCTTTTTCCATGCTAGCTATTTAATTATTTATTAGTCATCTTTAATTGTGTCTTTAAAAATGTGTATATACTAAGAAATATGCATCCAGTAAATGTTAACATGTAGGGTTTCAAAATAGGTTAAGAATTAGTTACCTGACTTAGTTAATACATAATTCAATGTCCAAATGTTGACTCTATACGAGTTAAGTCTGTTACTTAAAGGAACACAAGGTCCTATTTTTCTATGAGAAAAATCTAAAGTTATCACTTAAGTGACCATCACTTACAGGAAAATCTCCCTGAGGGAGCTGAGGACTGATTGGCATGGTGACGGTAGTGTTATGTATTTCTATGGCCTTCCCGCAGCCAATACACAGCAAACAGTTTTTACACAAGCTTCATTTTGGGGGAAGGAGCCAATAATACCCTGATTGATGTCGCGCCAAATTCCGGGCAGAGTTCAGAGGAACTCATGTCCTTCCTCCAAGCCCAGAAGGGACACTGGCCCAGAAGCAGTGCAGAGGATTCCAGGGTCTCTCTTGCCAGCTCTGAACTTCAAGCCACAGGCCGTGAGGCAAGGAAAGAATCATGGCACTTGGCAAATCTGTGGGAATTTCTGGGCTACAGGAATTTCCCCCAAATCTTCTAGCCAGGCTGTTGGAAAACTTAGAAAATGGAAACTAGAGCTACCTTTGGCCCTTCAAAGAGGCTGACCGTCCAGCCGACAGACTGAAATTGTGAAAAGTGCCCATCTTTTCACCAGGAGGCCCCTGCAGGCACATCCCTCTTTGTTCGTTGGTTAGAAAACCAAGTTTGCAGTTGGTAACTTTGGCTGTCACGAAGCCTATGCATTTGTAGAGCATTTAGCTTATTGACCTAAATGTTCTCATGTTTAGAAAAAAAAAGAAGTTTAATTAATTCACAATAAAAATCCTCCATTGCATAGAAGATAAAACTCCTATCACCCAAACAGAATTGAATGTGTGATATGATGCAGTCATCAGCATGCAGCAGCCTTAAAATTACAATATCCGACCTTAATATGTGTGAATCCATCAGGATTCCATTGTCGACATGTATATTTTTCAATATTCTTCTCTGAGCTGAAATCATGTCATTTATATGCAAATGACCACATCTTCAGCAGCTGCTGCTTCTCCATTGAAGCCCAGGGACTTATTTGCACTTAATAAAGCCTCATAAATAGGTTTTGCCTCTAAAAGGGGGGTGGGGAAGAGGGAGCAGGAAACCCATCGGTAGCCTTTTACAGTTACAAGCTTCTTTTTGTTTTGAAAGTGAGCAGCCACCTCTAACAGGACGATTCTCAGTTGCCACAGAAACACACCCGGCTAGCTCTCCCCCTTCTCTCCTTAGAAAACAAATGCTCCTGTCCTTCACAGCTGTAGGTGCTGTCCAGTCTCCAGCAGGGTTTGTAGTTTAATCCAGACTTCAGTATAAGGAGGGCGCTCTGAGAAGAGCCTCTTGCCAGGTGGTAAGAGCTGGTCCAGCTCCGGGAAGACCCCTCAGGCCCCCTCAGGCTGTCTTGACTGAGGAGGGGAGTAGGAGGGGAACTCCTGGGCAAATGGAGAAGAATGTCTCTTGTTGAGTTATGAGTTTCCTTTTGAAAACACCTGACCTAGGGAAGGGACAGCGTTTGGAGACTGTATGTGCATTTTGATGGCCTCATGAAACAGCATTAAGAGAACATTAAAGACTCACCTGAATTCATGTGTTAAGTCCGTAGTACTTCTTTTCTGCTCCCACTCCTATCTTCTCTGCTGTTCATTCTTTTTCAATAGAACTGGATGGAAAAGGAAAAGATTATTTGCATTTGGTGTGCATGTAACATGACTTCTACCCATTTTCTATTAATGTTCCTATACAGCCACCCAGACTTCTACTCCTTCTATTCTGGGGTCAACAGAAACATTCCATTTACCATTTAAGACCATTTAAGACCTGCTTTAAAAAAAATAGAAGAATATTATGAGATAATTGTCTCCTGCTGTTAGATGCTAAGACAAACCTGAGGCACTTATGAAAAATAATGATGGGAAGCAGGGTCGTTTATTTTTAAAGCTCTGTGCTGCTGATTTGGTAATAATGACCTATTATCCTTGTCAGAGTAATAGACTGCTCCTGGAGCTTCATTTCTGGTGTGTGAGCAACTGGCATAGTCTAGATGATTATACTGTCTGATAAATGTATATAATCATTGAAGACACTGGTTGACAATACTATCATTAAATGGTCACGAGCTTGACAAAGCGACAAATGTCCCTACCACATCAACCTATTAGAGATGGTTATAATTGTAAAAACGTCCAAGCACAATATTAACGTAGAGACTGAAATCTCACACATGAATATGTACATCCCCTCAAAATTCAGCCACTAGAATCTAAATGTAGCCAGGGAGGAGCTGGAAGGGAATAATACTGGTCCTCGAGTCAGGAGTCCTGGCCTCTGATCTCATGTCTCTGAGCCTCAGTGTCTTTAATTTTAAAAATGGAGATCATATCTGTACTCTCCATCTCACAACTTGAGTATCAAAAATTTAAAACATACTAAATACAAAGATTCTAATAATGTCTAATTAACTTATACAAAGCTGCTCTTGGTATATTTAAAATTTTACATTGGTTTACTTTAAAAAAAAAAAACTTGTAGTGAACTACATGGCAACCACCATTCTACCTTCTGTCTGTATGTCTTGAGTACTTAGGTACCTCATTTAAGGGGAACCATACAGGATTTGTCCTTTTGTGACTGGCTTATTTCACTTAGCATAATGCCTTCAAGGTTCATCCATGTTGCAGCATGTGTAATAATTTCCTTCCTTTTTAAGGCTGAATAATGCTGCTCTGAACATGGACATACAAAATCGCTCTTTGAGATCCTTCTTTAAATCTTTTGGGTATATAAAAAGAAGTGGAATTGGTATGTCATATGGTAATGCTATTTTTAATTTCGGGGGGGGAACCACCATACTGTTTTCTAGAGTGACTGTACCATTTTACATTCCCACCAACAGTGCACAAGAATCCTAATTTTTCCCCGCTCTCATTAACACTTATTTTCTGTTTTCTTGGTAGCAATCATCCTAATGGGTGTAAGGTGGTATACATTGGTTTACTTTGTAATACAGTGATGTACAAGAACCATTCATTGTCCAATATTATGAAAGTTTTAGCATTTGGAATGATGTTTATTTTTTAACCATAGATTAGATACTAATTTGCCAAGTATATTTACAGTAGAGAGTTATATAGGAGTTTCTCTGATACCTGTATTATATACAAATTTTTAATGGAAACTTGCCCCTCAATTATTTATTTGTGTAATTATATATATGTAATAACTCATATATACATAGTGATACCTAAGAATTTTATAATTTATGTATATAAATTACAAATATATATAAAAATACACACACACACACACAGAAGGTGCCAAAAAATGTATACACATTTTAAGAAAGGAAAAAACTGTATCAAAATTATGCTGATGGCAACCACTTTGAGCACCTCTTCTAATAGCAGAAGTCAAACTTGACTTGTGTTCATTTTTTGTTATCAGTATATATCGAGTATTACAATTTTAATACAGCTTTTTCCTGTCTTAAAATGTGTATGCATTTTTTGGGCACCCTGTGTGTGTGTGTATGTGTATCTTCTTAGATATATGTCATGCAGGGTCTCTGGTCCCACTCCTGGTGGCTGGACACAGAATATGGTCAGGCCAAAAAGGAACACCAACGGAGCCATAGATAAGGGAGTCGTACCACTATATTCTCAATGGCGGCCGGTCAAGACAAAAGCAAACATCTGCCAGTACCCCAACCAGGGGTCTTCCTGCACCCCAGTCTCGCTGGCAGCTGGGTGAGACACAGGAAGTAGGATCAACACGATCTGCAATCCACAATCCACTTGCTAACCGCACTTGTGAGCCGCAATCCGCAGTCCACTTCTCTGCCAACCAACCAACCCCCTAGTGTAGCCACGGCAGTTCTATTAGTGACTAATGGCTAACCAGTAACAGCTGATGGCCATCTGATTACAGCTGATGGCCAGCTAATAACTGAGCCAGCACCTTTCCATGTGAGGCTGAGAGCCTGGAAAATGCTCTCTGGGATTCTGTCCCCACAATATATCAGTCAATCTAAATCTAGAGAATAAGAATCAGTGGAAAGCTGAAAAACATGCCAGTGCTCAAGTCTCATCTCTAGAGATTTGAATTTAGTTGGTCTTGATCAGGCCCAGATGTCAGTATTTTGATGAGTCTAGAGAGCAAACAGTGTGGTGAACCACTGCTTACTAATATCCATTCCATTGTAATTATTTCCTTACTCTTCAAACCGTACGTTTTGGGTGGTCATCGTCGTCATTATATCATCATCATCATCACCTGAGGTCTTAGAAATTCAGAATCTCAGGCTCCAACCCAGACCTGCTGAATCAGTGTCATGCAGGGTGTCACGCAGGGTGTCAGCTCCTGCCCCCGCACAAGAACGCAGGACATGGTGAGGCCAAAAACTAACACCCACGGAGCCGTAGATAGGGGAGTCATACCACTATAGTCTCGCTGGCTGCTGGGTTGGAGACACAGGAAGCAGGAGCCACACGATCCGCAGCCTGCCATTGGCTTCTCCACCAACCAACCTCACTTGCTAACTGCAATCTGAGCTTGCTAGCTCAGCCGCGGCAGTTATATCAGTGGCTAATGGCTCACCGGTAACAGCTGATGGCCCACTAGTCACAGCTCATGGCCATCCACCACCCGAGCCAGCACCTTTCCAAGTGAGGCTGAGAGCCTGGAAACTGCTCTCTGGGACTCTGTCCCCACAATCAGAATCTGCATTTTTATGAGATCCACAGGCAATGCATATGCGCATTGAAGTTTGAGAAGGGCTCCTCAGAGGAGATGGAGAATTGTACACCATCAATCAGACTCTTCCTTTTCAAATACAGTTCCCACGGTAATGTAAACCAGTCTCTACTTGAAATAGTCAAGGAAAGAGAAAGTTCATCTCAACCCTGTTGCAAGTGGATGGCAACTCAAGTCAAATCAATTCCATTACACAGGGCATGGCAGCTGAGTCCCAGTAGCATGCACTTCCCCTGCTGTCATCACTGCTGTTGAGGCAGCAGTCAGTCCCTGCCCAAGCCACACCCCAAATCAGTCCCAGACGAGGCACAGATCTGTGTACTTGCCCCAACCCCAGCGCGTGAAGCAGAACAGTGATAGCGTGAGTTGTAGCTAGGCTGCCTACTACACTCAGCAGGTGCCATGTCACCTCTCCATCTCTGATCAGCAAAACGGAAGGTCTCCCATCTGGCCTTGTAGGATGCATGTGTTCATCATCTTCATCATAGTGAACTCTGCTGAACCACTTTTTAGATCCTCAGGCCATGTTTCAGTTGTAAGACAAAGAATGCAGCAGGCTCTAATGAAGCTTAGTGCTTATTAGCACAGACTCTGATCCACAGTGGAATCCCTTCAAAAAAGTCCTATCAAGTGGTTGTCTTCTCTGGGCTTAAACATCTCCAGACATGGAAGCTAAGCCACACTGTTGAATTATACTGACCTTGTTCTTGAATAAAACCTTAAAATAAAATACAAGCTGCTAAGACATGTACCCCATACTCTGCTTACAGAGTTTGGTATCGGATTAAAGTAAGAGACTAGAGTTTTTGTGGGCAAATTTTGTACTGTTCGATTTGGTCTGTTATTTCAGCCATACGAAAATTCTTTGAATCCTAACTTTATGGCTCAGCATTCTTTCATTGATCACCGCGCTGCAGATATTAGCATAGAAGCCATTAGTGAAAATACTGAAGAATTTAGGGCTGAGAGACGAACCTAAGTTACTCCTCCTGGAAAACTTCCTTTGGATTTAAATATTTCTTAACTAGTACTGTTTGGATTGTTCAACAAGTTAAAAATCCTCTTACCTGTAACAACCAGCCCACAGTTTTTTCACAACGATCCCATGAGATTTTGGTCATGCTGAAATCACAATACTCTTTGTCTATAAAATTCCTCTCACTTCCACTCTACAGCTGTCTAGGAAAAGGAAAATGCATTTAGTGTGGTATGACTTATTCTTACTGAAACTACACTATTTTTAGAGATCACTATTTACTTTGGAAACTGGTAAAACTATCTTTAATATAATTTTCCTAGTTTTATTGACTATTATTCACAATATTTATTCTTTTTTCATAATTTCTTAAAGATTTTTGATGTCTTTTCAGCTATTTAGTCTGTAAAAAATAATGATAAAATGAAGGGCTACTCTGTTCCATATTTATGTGCCAGGTGCTGTTTAAAGTGCTTTATATTGAATTGTCACGCTAGCCCTATGAGGTATATACTATTATCTCAATTTTATAGGCAAAGAAACTGAAATTTAGAGCTGTTAAGTAACTTGCTAGGAGACCAAACAGACTCTACCTGACTCCAAAGCCTGATTTTTCAATCAACATATTATATTATTATCTTTCCTTGGGGCGCAATGGTTCAGAGGTGGAATCTTGGACAAGCTGGAGTTCCAATTCCTTCTTATCAACATTTGTTCCACCCTTTCTAGTCAACTCTGATAAGCAATCTTCTTAGTGTCAAGCAGGGTGTTATGCTCCCGCTCCCTGCATAAGAAAGCAGGATATGGTGAGGCCAAAAAGGAACACCAACAGAGCCATAGATAGGGGAGTCATACCATTACATTCTCGCTGGCGACTGGCTTGGAGACACAGGAAGCAGGAGCCACATAATCCACAACTGGCCGTCTGCTTCTCTGCCAACCGACCCACTTGCTAACTGCAATCTGCGCTTACTAGCTTAGCCATGGCAGTTATATCAGTGGCTAATGGCTAACAGGTAACAGCTGACAGCCAACTAGTCACAGCAGATGGCCATCTACTACCTGAGCCAGCATCTTTCCACGTGAGGCCGAGAGCCTGGAAACTGCTCTCGGGGACTCTGTCCCCACACTTAACCAGAAAAAAAGATAGTAAACTAGGAGTGGGGAATTCTGCTTCCTCACTGCTGTTGCTGGGTGGCCAGCGTCATTATTTTCATACAGGGGGCCTTCCCCTTCTCAGAATTCTTCCCATTCTGAATTTCTTATTTTCTTTCATATTTTTACCTGATTCTGACTATTAGTCTTCCTCCAAGACTTTGAGTTACTCTAAGACCTTAAGTATGTTTCATCCTCTTTTAAGACCTGTCACGCATGCTCATCAAAAAGCTTGCTATCCAATCCAACCTAATTGGTCTCATTTGGTTTCTCCAGGTTTCCTTCCTGGGGCCATTGCAATGGTCAGAAGTAAAATGTACATTGATTGCTTTTCATTGTTTGCCTTACTTCTAATGAATTCATTATCATGACATCAGTTAGCAAGCTTTTCCACAGGGCCCAGGAGAACTTGTGTGCTTCAGAAAAAGCCAAGCTTGCAGTGCACAGTCTGCCCATTCTCTGAATTTGACAATGAGACTTTGCCTGGTTTTGTATGTTTTATATATATATATATATATATATATATATATATATATATACACACACACACACACACATACACTTTTTTTCCCCTCTAGCAAACTCTTCCCTCATTTTCAGGAACTTGTTGAGGGTACACACTTAGAACACCAAGAAAACAACAAATCTGCCATGACTCTGTTATAGAGAAAACTTGCCAAGTTATGGGTCTATGGGACACCAAGAGGGGACAGAGTAGTGGTTAACAGCTCAGGCATGGAGTGAGTCAAATCTATGAGTCTGAGGTAGGGGATGGTGGGGATGGTGCCCTTTCTTAAGCTTTCATTTCCTCAGTTGAAAATAGGGGTAGTAAGAATGGGCTAATAGGATAATACATACACTCCTTAATATGATATAAGTGCTCCTTAGCACAGTGGCTGTTAAAATAGTATTATCATTATTCAACTCCTTGGCCCCATGTGGGATTTTGATCAGCTGCCCAGAGCTCCCTCCTGCCTACCCAGTTAGCCCAAGGGCATATCCAGGGCTTGCAACGCCAAGTGAAAACACTTCACCACCTTCTCAAGGTTTTGTGCGCATTCTCCTCAGCCTCCAGGTGCTACACTCTTGTGTAATTTTGAACACAGAACAAAGTCCAAACTGATTAAAAGACACTGTTTATATTTGTAAATATCTTTTAAGGAAACATCTTTGGGTTTTAAAAACCTAAGGGCGAGGGGAATTCACTCATGAAAGGACTGTTTATCCCCATTCGTAGGAAGTCTAGGACTCTATTTCTCAAAAGGCCTGGAGATGAATAGGAGCAAAGTGAGCTTGTGATAAATAAAAGGCAAAGCAAGAGCTTCCGCTAGAGCCCCCCTGGTTTATGGACATAGCTCTGTCTTGGATTATAGGCATAGTTTGGGAAAGTCATTTCAATCCAAGTAAAATGACATCAACGTAGCTCCACGCGGAGAGCCCAAAGTTGGTGCATTAGTTTCTATTGCTGCTGGAACAACTGACCACGAACTTAGTGGCTTACAATAAAACAAGGCTATTACCTTAGAGTCCTGGAGATCAGAAGTCCAGAAATCAGTCTCACTGGGCTAAAACCAAGTTTGCTTGATTTTAAAATCCAGGCTACAGTCCTAGAGACTCTGGGGGGAATCTATTGCTGTCATGCACGGCGTCAGGCGGGGCCTCTGGTCCCGTTCCCCACATAAGAACGCAGGATATGACTAGGCCAAAAAGGAACACCCGCGGAGCCATAGGTAGGGGAGTCATACCACTATCGTCTCACTGGTGGCTGGAGTCACATGACCTGCAACCTGCTGTCCGCTTCTCTGCCTGCCACCCAACTGACTCACTCGACTCGACTCACCAGCGCAGCCCCGGCAGTTATATCAGTGGCTAATGACTAACTGGTAACAGCCGATGGCCAACTAGTCATAGCTGCTGACCATCTACTTCCTGAGCCAGCACCTTTCTACGTGAGGTCGAGAGCCTGGAAACTGCTCTCTGGGACTCTGTCCCCACAATTGCCTTGTGCCTTTTCCAGCTTCAAGGCTGCCTGCATTCCTTGTCTTGTGGCCCCTTTCTCCATACTCAAAGCTCGCAGTGCAGCATCTTCAAGTCTCTCTCTCTCTCTGACCTTTGCTTCCATCCTCACATCTTTCTCGGACTCTCCTGCCTTCTCCCCTCCTTCACTTATAAGGACACTTGTGAGTACATTGGGCCCACCTGAATAATCACGATAAAGTCCCCATCTCAAGATCCTGAACATCACATCTGCAATGTCCCTTCGGCCATGTAATATGACACATTCACAATTTTGGGGATTAACACATAGACATCTTTGGGGGCCTGATTTTGTCTACCAGAGGTGTAGAGTATATTTTCTTTCCTCAGTCATAGGACTTAGATATTATCAGCCCCAGTTTATATTTTGCAGTCAATATTTCAAATGGGACAAGCTGGCATTCAGAGAAGCTGAAGTTAATCAAATAAAAAGCAGGTATCTGCATGCACTTTATAATATCACCGAGAGAATCAAAACAGTATGGTACTAAATTTGACTTGTCATGCTGAATTCTTCTTTCAGTGCTACGTTACCAGAAAGGCAGTATTGTTAAAATGCAATTTCTATAGTGCCTTCCCCTGAGTGATGAACAGAATAGTCCTTCGTATCCTTGGAGAATTAGCCTTTCTCTCTCTTTTTATCCCAGCTCAGCCACTCCAGCAATATTATATGTAGCAATATATCTGTGTGCAAGAAATACATCAGACTCACTAAATTTAAGGATGTTCACTTAAAGAAATTCCTTTTGGAGTTGTTTTTTCCCCCTCATTTGAAAATGTTCTTCTTTGGGTACTATTAGAGCCATTGACCCACATTAGGTTAATTAGGTCAATTAGCCTTTATATAGTAATTACCTCTCAGATGGCTTTGAATAATTCCCTTTTAATCAAGATGTGCCTTGAAAAGAGATTATCAACTTAAATTCCTGCCACATAGTAGCATTAAGAAAACATGCATTTAGCAATTCTTTCTGCAGTGTGGCTTTGGGTATAGCAATGATATCGGGTAGAAAAAGCTTAAGGACTTTCCCTTGATGAGTTGATTATTCACATTCACACATTGTTAAAAGCCACAAGGGTATTTCCCATTCAGAGGGGCTGTCGGGAACCCTCAAGGCTGAGCCTAATTCAGAGCAACTCCCTCTCTTCTTCTAACCCATCAATATTACTTCCTACAGTTTTAGACTCACACTGGCCCCAGCACCTAACCTTGGACTCTGACCAGCCATCAGGATTATCTGAAATTTTTTGCTCTCTGCTTCTCTCCTTCAACCACAACCATGCATATATATAAAAATATACTATATCTATAAATATATATACATATATAAATATATATATACACACATAAATATATATTTATATATATTTTATACAATATATTATATAAAATATATCTATACAAATATATTATATATATATATATTTTTTTTATATTGGGGAAGAGTGTGTTTTTCCAGCACCTATCAGCTCCAAGTCAAGTCGTTTTCAATCTAGTTGTGGGGAGTGCGGCTCACTGGCCCATGTGGGGATCTAACTGGCGACCTGCATGTTATGAGCACTGCGGCACTGAGCTCTAACCGACTGAGCCAACTGGCCGCCCCCCCATATTTTGTCTTAATAACGACAATAGCTACCACTTAATTGAGTATTTGCTAGGTCCCAGACATCTCACATTCATTATTCCTAATTGTTACCTTGAGTTAACTCACTAACAAATATTTGTTGACATACAGAGGGTGCCCCAAAAATGTATATGCATTTTAGGTAAGGAAAAAACTATTAATATTGTAATACAATGAATGATGATTCATTCATTTGATTAATGCCGTCTTTTGAGCTAACGTCATACTACACATTGCTACCGGAATTCAAAAGGTACTACATAGATAACATCTCTTAATATGTGTATATATTTTTTGGCACCCTGTGTATTTGCCCAGAATCTGACTGGCTCCATCACTTGGCTGCGCCCACATGCAACCCCCTACCCTGCTGGGACCCTGGTGTTGAAACTGCTGTCTGATTTCGCAGCTGTGTTTGAAAGCTCATTCGACTGTTTGGGGCATAAAGTTGTCAGTACTATTCTATGGCGTATAACTACTGAATTATTTTTATAGCATAGGAATTATAAATAAGCATATATTACTCCCATAATCTGAAAACATCCAATTAAGCCCTTTTTAGTGTGAAGAAGAAAAAAGAAACAATCTTTCTCTTAACAAAAGGGCCTAAAGCCATAAATTACATCCTTTTGTCAATGGAAATACTATCCAAATGGAGAAATAATTATTACACTGGAGGTTCTATTTTACTAACCACCTCTATTTTAGAATTGTGTTTGGACATATGAAACTCTTTTGTATAGGTGCAGAAAATTCAAAGAGAAAAGAAAATATTTCCTTCAATGAAGACTCTAAAATGCTTGATTTATATTAGGAGGCAAGAATTTCAAATGACAGTTATTTTGAAAGTGAAAAGTAGTGAAATGAAGTTATTACAATGTGTTCTCACTATATATTAAAAATGAAATTAAAATCATTTAAAATAAAAAAAATATATATATATGGCATTATAATGCAAACAGAAATTGAGGAAAATCCCAAAAGGATAGGAAATGGTTGATGGACAGCATAGGAAAATAAAAAGATGATCAGAGGAAATAATAAAGCCAATGGGGGCAAAGCTGAAATTTATACATTGAAACTTCATAATTTTTAACATAAAAATCTAATAACAATTGCTGATTCCTTTACTTTAAACTTTAAGGATAAAAATAGAACATCAAGAGTAACTATATTCAGTCATATTTTTATAAGGTAGATATCAAATACTCAGTAAAGTTTGTGTTTAACTTTCAAACTTTTCTTCAAAACAATATATTCCTAGATAACAGGTATGATAAAGATCACATACAACTATATATTGTGGGGGGAAAAATGGCAAGATAAGAGTCATGCATCAAGCAGACGTTACTGAAGTACTACGATCCCAGAAAAAGTCACCAAGATCTGTGTTTTTTCTCTTTCTTATTCAGGGTAGTTTTCACTAATAGCAGCCGAGAAGTCCATAACACAACACTGGCAGACAAAACCAATTTGCTCTTACTAAAAGTATTTTGCTGAAAACAGGGCCTCCTTTTATCCCCCTCTCTCTGTCTCCAAAATATTGGGTTTCAGAATAAAGTCATTGACCTAGGCAAGATAAACAAATAACCTTCAGGGACCTGGAGATAGGTCAGAAAAGCAGATTAAAGTCCCAAAGCTTTCATTCATAAGTGGGATATAAAACTGAAAGCAACAAACGAACAAGATAAAACCTCATAGACACAGACAACAGTTCAGTGGTTATCAGAGTGTAAGTGGGGAGGGGCGTGGTAGAAGAGGGTAAAGGAGGTCTGACAGGAGAACTGACTCTGTGTGGTGAACACACAATGTATATGTAGATGATGTGTTATAGAATTGTATACTTGAAACCTACATAATTTTAATAACCAATGTCACCCCAATAAATTTAATAAAAATAAAAATTTAAATTAAAAATTTAAAATGGAGGTATATATACCATTTGAGCATCTAGCTGACTTGCTGATAAATCTCCTTTATGTTGTTTTTGTCTTTTCATTGTTTTATGTTTGTCTTTTTTGGCTAATGTGGACTTCATTGAGTTGATCTTTTTTTTTTCTTTTATAAATTTTATTGGGGAACATTGAGGAACAGTGTGTTTCTCCAGGGCCCATCAGCTCCAAATTGTTGTCCTTCAATCTAGTTGTGGAGGGCGCAGCTCAGCTCGAAGTCCAGTCGCTGTTTTCAATCTTTAGTTGCAGGGGGCAGAGCCCACCATCCCATGCGTGAACTGGCAACCCTGTTGTTCAGAGCTCGTGCTCTAACCGAGCCATGTGGCCGCCCTGAGTTGATCTTTTGATAATCTGCAACCTGGCTAATTTGAGCTGCTAAAGTTTAATAAACTTGCAATGAGAAAAAAATGTTTTAGTAAAACTCTTTTTGCCTAAAATTAAAAACACAAACAAAACAGATTCAAATGATAAATGTTTGTTTCCAAACTGATGAATATAGAAACTAAAAACAAAAATGATGACTTCATTGTATGTATAGTTTCTAAAGAATGGAAGCCATCCACTGTCATAAGAAAGTACTTCAGGCAAAATGCTAATGTCAACTGAATTTTAATTCTTTTTTTACTAATCAACTTTATAGCTACAACAGGTAATATGTGAGTGCAGGTTTATGTATATTTCTTAAAATCTTTCAGAATACTGTGGGGTTTGGCTTTTGCTTTGTTTTGCTGAGGTATGTAGGGATTTTTAAGGCATATGTTAGTTTAGGGAAAGGTTTCCGAATTGAAATACGAAAATAAGCAAGACCAAGACTGCTCTTTTGAATTATCTACTTTTATTATGTTAATTAAAACAGAACTCTGTAGAGCATCTAAGTGTCTCTCAAGCCACATAAAAAAAAGAAAACCACCCAGTTGATGCATGAGAATTATAAAGATAATTTACGCAGTTGGTGAAGAAAAGAACCTATACTGAAAGGCAATTAAACAAGAGCTATATCACCATACTACATTTAAAACAGGAAATATATGTGCAGAAAACCAAGTAATCATCATTACTCTTAACACTTGTCTTCTGGAATGGATTCTCTTAAAATTCTGATATTGCCTCCTTTCCTTTCCTTTCCACTATAAACAAGTGCTTCTCACACTTCAGCGTGCACATAATCACCTGGGGATTTTGTTCAAATGCAGATTCTGACTTAGAAGGTCTGGAATGAGGCCTGAGACCAAGCTAGCTCCCAGGCGTTTCCTGTGTTATGGGTATTCAGATCAGAGTAGCTGGGCCTTTAACTATTGGCAGCCAGGAGTTGTAATGCCAAACGATAAGAAGTGCCAGGGTTTTCCTTTTTGTTTCGTTTGTTCCACTAACTAACCAAAACCCACACTGAAGTCCTTAGCTTACTTGCTTAGCCTAATGCAACGCTTAGCTTAGTTTAACTAAGCTAACTTCCTCTTCACTGGTGCCGTTTCTATTCCCACAAAAGTGAAGGTTCTTAAACACAGACACCGATTATTATCTAGGATGCCGTAGGTAAATGTTATCCATGTAACGCACAGGTTAGGGATCCTCAAATAGTGGTTCCCATTGTGCTCGATGGGGGTATTTTCTAGCAATGGGGTCATTTATGGTAAAGAGACTGTATGACTCTGCTAAGTAGTAAATTGTGCTAAAACCTAAGACTAAATAATTCAGCAATCATTTCTAGTTGGTTTTTTTAATGTATTATAATAGAAAGTACAGAAGGTTTATTTTCTAATTACATTCTACTTAAGATACTATTAAAATTGATTTGTATGCTCTGACCATAAGCCAACTAAAAATGTTGGTGAGGAGGGGATGGGGGTTGAGGGTTTCTATCTGAAAGCATGAGGAAATATACATAGGAGGAAGTTCCAGGATAAAAATTTTTTCCATCTGTGGAGAGTCAAAGAGTTCATTTGTCATTTGTCAAAGAGTTCATTTGTTCATTTGAGTTAAACTTAGTGTAACTCAAATATGACAAAGGAATATTGAATTACTTCACCCCAATGGCTTATTTAAAGTGCTGTTAAGGATACTTTTTTTTGTACAAACAACTACCATTTATTGAGCACATACTATACATCAATCCCTAAACTAAGAGCTTTCTATGCAGTGGCTTATTAAATTCTTACTCTATACCTATGAGGTAGGTGTCATTATGCCAAGATTATAGGTGAGAAAAATACAGCCTATTAAGGACCTTTTTAATTGAAAAAAATCTTTTGAAAAAATTTAACCCACCAAAATTTTTGTAAAAAGCTCTGTGTATGGTTCATTTTATATAAATAAATAAACCCAATATATTTAAAAACTTAACTTACAAAATAGGAAACCATAGGGTTATTATTCACTTCACGGAAAGAATAGTCCATTGCCAGTAAAAGAAGCATGGTTTCAAGTTACATATATTTAACATACACATAATTTTCCAGGTAAGCACTTGCACAAAGTAAGATGCATCTATTATAACACTGTCAATTTGTCACTTATTTTAATTACTTAGAAAGTGAACCTATTATCTACCCAATTGTTTCCAAAAATGGCCTGGTCATAAAGAATGACCTGGAGTTTTTGCTAAAACAATAGAGTTCCCAGTCCCCTCAGATTCTGGATCGATAGCTCTGAGGTGAGGTGTAGGAATTTGGGTATTTAATATTTTGTTCATATGTTACTTTTGATCAGGCAAGTTTGGAAAACATTAGTCTGCTGAGTAAAGCTCAGGGATTTTTTGTCCTAGCTTTTAAAGTCCTCTACAGTCTGGTCTTAAGGTACATTTCAAACATCTGTCACATTAACAAACTATGTTTAAAATTATCTATTCATTATTGCCCAAATAGATACTTTTCTCTCTTGGAGCTTTGTTCAAGCTGTTTCCTCTGCCTAGAATGTCCTTCTCTTATATATTTGTTCATCAAAATGTTATTCAACTTTCAAGGCTCACCTCAAATTTTAACTTATCTAGAAAGGCTTCCCGATGCCATAGTCAGGGTTACGTTCTCTCTCCTATGAACTCCCACAGCTCTTTAAACCTTTATTGCACTGATTCCCAAAACGTGATCCCTGGACAAGTAGCATCAGCATCACTTGGGAACTTGTTAGAAATACAAATTTACTGGTCCCACTCCAGAGTCAGAAACTCTGGGTATGGTGCCCAGTAATCTGTATTCAAACAAGCCCTCTAGATGGTTCCAGTACATCCTGAAGCTTGAGAACCACTTTTCCAATGTATTCTATATTATATTTTATATATATTCTATATATAAAATATATAGATATAAAATATAAAATATATATTTTATATCTATATATTATATATTCCATGTATTTTATTATTGCTTTATGTCTTAATTTCTCTACCAGAACGTAAAGTAAGGTCCGTGAGAGCAAAAACAGTGCTTTCATCATTTGCATCTTGTGTAATACCGAGCATAGAGCTTTTCACTTAGCAGATCACAGTAAGACTTACTTTACGTAGGTAGGAAGTAAAATCTTACTTTAGTAAGACTTACTTTAGTGTCCAAATCTATGCTATTTCTTTAGTGTCCAAATCTATGTAGGCAAGATGAGCATATTGCAGTGCACCAATTTTTCACTTTAATGATGTTTAATAACCTTTAAAGGTTGTGGCATGATTGATTCAGACTCAGAGACACACCACTTGTAAAGATGACTAAAATAAAGGAACTGGTTGCCCTTATTTTTCAACACAGAGACAAGGTCTCTTAGTTCTGCTTTAAACTTATTCTCTACACTTAGTTTTACATATGCCTCATAAATGTTTACTAATAATAACAATAACAATCTCATCTAGAAGGCTTAGAGACTTCTCTTGTCTCTAAGGCTTTTATGCTTAAAGAAAAATGTCTAAAATTTCTTAACTAGGCTTCAACTTCACAACATATCTATAAATAACTTAAATAAACATTGCTTAGTACTTATTTTTGAGATATAATTCATTGGAAAATAAAGTGAAATAGCTTTTACTATAGTAAAAGTCAATGTAACAAAGTTTTAAGAATTCACTACGTTGAAAAACAAGCTAAAGGAAGACAATCATCTATATTTATTAATGTTTGTTGTTGTTTGAAATTATATAACAACAGGCTCAGATAGTCACTGGATTCTTAAAAATCTTTAGTAAAACAAAACAATATTGGTGAATAATCCATATAACAAATAGATTAACTGACTATCATTATTTTGCTTTCATAGAATACCTTTCTTCTTGTTAATAAAGTATAAAACTAAAATTGTAAATTGGTTCTTGTTAAAATCCAAAAAAAAATCCAATTAATAACCAAACAATTATTTCTAAGTACAATTTAATTATCAGTTTACTGAAACAAAGCCACTGTAGAAGTGCTTTTCACAAAGTTATAATATAATGGGAAAATAAATCAGTCCAAATATTTTGTTGCCAAAAAATTAACAAAACTGATTAAACTGAAGAGAAAATAATCAAGACAACTATGAATCTACTTTTTAAAAATAAAAAACAGGCTTTGTAATTAGGTGTCTTTATACTTTGGCTTATTAATAATGTAAGACACATATTTGGTGTTTTTTTAGAAAATACCATCAAATATTCCCAGAAAAGACTTCATTTCATCAGCTTCATCTTCAGGATGATACCTACTGCGGGGGATGGGTGGAAGCAAATGTAAAAATAATTATTATTGTAACACAATTTATTTAAAAATGTAATAATAAATACAAAATGGATAAACTTGAACCTTGCTGAGAGGTTAATAGATCAAATGAACTTCAATACGCATGACCTTGTGGGAAGTCTGTGGGGTCGGGAGAAAATTAGACTTTATAAACTGTGAAGGGTAGGGACCAAATCTCTTAGATATTTCTTTAAACATACAGGAAAATAATGTTATTTAATCAATATATGAACAGGTCTATACATTTATTCAAGAGAGGGGGAAACTGCTACAGACTTACTCATAAAAATGACCAGCAGTTGGGACACTGATTAGACTTAATCTGACTTTTCCCCCCTCATTGAACCTGTAGAATTGTGAAAGAACTGATTGGCTGAAATACAACTTGAACTTTTGAAAAATTAGTTGATCTCATTTGGATTTCTTAAGTGACTTTACACTTTATATTATCAAAATACTGCATGCAGTTCAATCAGTAAAAAAATCTTCAACAAAATATAATGTTTCAATTAATAATATCAAACATATAGGTTCTCAAAATTGAGATATTTGATATTATAAATTATTGTAAGGAGTTAGCTCACCAGAAGTCTAAAATTTCAATGACTTTAAGTAAATAAAATGTTTAGGTTCTGATCTTTCAAAGGAAAAGAATACTGAATTTCTCTGTAAAAAGTTTTTATCAGTATATCTTAAAATGACTTGAAAGAGTTCTTACCTGAAATCAATTTCATTTTTACATTCACTGTTTGTAATAAAGAAATCCACTTCCTTAACAAAATTTGAAGAATTTGATCTTTTTTCAGAATTAGTAAAACGTAGCCTTTCAATCTCTGGTGACAGACTTTGTTGTTTTCTTTGTTGTAAATGGACCTGTATTTTGAGGTTAAAAAAAAACAACAGCAATCATTGAAAGTTTAATTATTCAGGCAGAATTAAAAAGAGAAACGAAGAAGTGTTTCTTCTTACAATATTTGCATTTCCAGCTTGTTGAGGTAATTCTGTCATGCAGGATTCACCGAACTTGGACATAGAGGAATTTGATAGATAAATATCTGGCTTCTCATATGACGAAACAAAACTAAAAATCAAAATTAATTATTTGTAAAATATGGCAGATAAGGCAAACAAATCATTCTAATTTAGATCAATAGCGATTCTTTGGGGAATATGATTAAAGTTTATCATATTTATCACCATAAAAAAATTGATGCTCTGTTTCTTAGACGCATGGGGAATTTGGTGCATTTCCTTTTCTTTAAATAAAGCAACAATTTATATATTCCAAATTAGATTAGAATACTATTTTTAAGAGCCTAAGAAATAATCATTCAACAATTTTCTTTGAAATTGGGTGTTATGCTTAATTGTCTATCGCCTAGCAATCTGTAAATCTTTTCTAAATGCCACTTGCTTCACTTTTAATCTCCTTTCCCTATTCTGGTCTCGCTATAGAGAGATATCTCTAGTTATCTTCTTATGTATAACTGTATATTAGAATTCACCTTTCATCTTCTGTATTACATTAATTCACTAAAAAACATACTATTATTAGCTTCCATGTACTAGATATTGTACTAGGAGTTGGGTACAAAGTGGTAAACAGATTCTCAGGGAGTTGCAATCTAGTAGAGGAGCAGACAATGAGCAAACAATAAATATACATAATCATAGATCCTAAAGTGATATGAAGGAAATTAACTGAACATCAGTGTGGAAGCATAAACCCATTTCAAAAAGAGGGTAGTGAATGCCTTTCTCAGGAGGTGACAATTCAAGTTGACATTAATAATTAGGCTAAAATGCGACAGCCATGCAAGGGGTAATAAGCAGTGAGTATTGGTATGGAAGAATCACATGTATTGATGAGATCAAATCTTTCTGTCTTTGATTAATGGCAAGGAATTAAAATACAAAGGGTGTAAGAGAAAAAGCCTGTCTTCTTTCCAACCCGCATCCTCAGGTCCTGAGGGCCTTCTTCCCAGCGGCAATTTCTGACACCAGTTTCTCAGAGACTTCTTTGTAGGATTCCTTTTTAAATTCACTTATTTCGTGGTCAATTTTAAACTGTCTCAAAATTATTTGTAGCTTTCTAAAGGCGTGGGGCACAAAACTGTTCATGTACTTTGTTATCTTCCTACTTCCTACACTTTTTTTGTTTCTTTATATCCACAGCTTTGTTCCACTTTGATGCTTCTAATCAGTTTACTCTATATGACTCTGATGCTTCTAATCAGTTTACTCTATATGACTCAGAGTTAGGACCAATGAATGGAAATAATAAAAAAAATATATTTTTTTTAGAAGTTTGATTGAATGATATGAGAGACCCAAACATAAAACAAGTATTTTGGAGTGAATGAGCTCCTGGTCACTGGAGTTCTCTTGGCAGAGATGGCATGATTACTTGCCAGAGATGTTGGATGGTAATTCAAGGATCCAGTGTTAGGGAGATTAAATGACACAACTAAACCCTCTTCAGCTCCGGCATTCTCTGAAATCTATTACTCTTTGATGTTGACGATCAGTAAAACGAGTAAATAATAGCAAGCATACCAAAAGACATCACAAATTTAATGTATCTTCTTTAACAAAGGAGAAATAAACAATCCTTAAGTAAATTGCACCCTGAATAAAAAGCTGCCAATATTTCTTTTCTTTGGGAGAGTTTTGGCTGTGGCTATAATTTCTCCCTTGACTTCTAATCAAGTTCAATATCCAAATGTGCCTTGCATTTCTGCAAAAACACTTCAAGTTGAACATTTCTAAAATTATTTTCTTTTCCAAATGTCTTCGGCGTCCTATATTCTCAGAAAACATCTCCATCTCCCCACTTGCCATTTATTCTTTCCTCTTCCTCAACTATTGTATCCTATAAATTGTTAAATCCAATCTATGTGTTATCTATGAAAAGTTTCAAAAATCAATCTCTACCTCTCAGTTTCGATAACGTCTACCCTTGTTTAGGCCTCATCATAGACTTTCTCAAATTGGCAACGATGCCTCTGGTGGTCCCACCCTCTATAATTGACTCCACATGTCATATCATATCATTACATATCATTCTACAAATCACTAGAATGATTTTTTTCTGATCAAACTGTTTATCTTGTGTTTAATGATCTTGGATGGTTTCGCATTGCCTAGTATGTCAACAACTAGAGGCCCCTAGGCTACATCCGGCTGACAGACATTATTTTTTTTTTGGAGGGGGGTGTTGTAAATTATATCACATTTTTAAAAATTAGTTGTCAAAATTTAAAAGTCAGGAGATGTCACATAAAATTTTAGATTCACAGCTTTTTTTTTTTTTTTTAAATTAGAATATCTGACAACACTAAACACTCATTTCCTGAACAGCAACAACTTGTTGGAGCTGAGCAGTGGTTGCTGTCTTTAATGGGACACTCTACAGTTGGCTTTGGCCCTCCACATCCTGGAGTCAGTTTGAGTCTGTGAGCCCTGACCCACTGGATACGGTACAGGTGTCTAGTTATGGCATTCACAGTTAGACCTCAGCAATCTCAGCCTTAACACTGTGGCCACACAGACCACACTTAACTGACCCTTCCTTGAGCATGGGATGCCTTTCTAAGCCTTGGCCCTTTTCATGTGCTTTATCTACATGGAATGCCTTACTGAACTCCTATTCAGTTTTCAAGGCTCGTGAACAATGAAGATTCCTGGTCTCTGGCCCCAGAGACTATGATTCAGGAAATTTAGTCTGGAGCCTATGAATGTGCATTTTAATATCACCCCCTCGGTGATTCTGATGCAGGTGGTCTGACAACACCACTTTGAGAAACACAGCTCTAAGATAAAGAGGGTTTAGTTTGGCTAATACCTTATTGTTTCTCTGACATCTTAAGACTAGATGCCCATCTCCAATTACATGTCAGGAGAACAGAAAGTTTCAAAAAGTTGTATTTCAAACCCAAATTCTAAAACTTGCCTGTGTGACATTTCTCTTTGGAATTTGCTCTTTGACTCTTGGAGGGATAGCTTACTTCCTCTGGTACTTGAACTCAAAGTGTTTCCAAATCCTATATAAAGAGATAACATTTTGAAATAAAATGCCAGGAAACAGCTGAATGGAGCTTTTCACAAGTTCTACAAGGGCTCTCTCCAACAGATATAATCTGGTTAAGGAAGGAATGAATAATTCTCCTCAATAATCAAATTTAATTTGCATAGAAAAATAAGGGAGCAAAATCATAAAATAAGAGGAAAAAAATCACAAAATATATAGGTTAGCTTATTTTAGTCATTACGTTAAAAGGTCCCCAAATCACTATTATTTATTTTTAATTCATGTAAATGATCAAGTTAAAGTTCATTCAATATTTTCCATGGTCTGCATGTAATTAAGTTCATTAAAAGCATTGCATACATGGGGGAAAATGATATTTATTGTGATTGATTTTCCCAGGGTCAAAGCTATGCCCTCATAGGATTAGGCTACCTCAAAAGATCAGTACAAATTGCCTCTTAAACTTGCAGTTAAGACAGTGACTTTTAATTTTTAGGTAGAGACAGTAGTTGTCTGGTGATATGAGAAATTGTTTGTGCCTATTGACCCTATGTCATAGATTTTCCTGGCCTATTTTGTGAAGGTGGTCAAATTCTATTCCTTCTGAAAGGAGTATTAGCTCTTTAGGTATTTCTTAGAGCCCTGAAACAATATTTCGATGGGAAAGAGTATCTCCATCTCACTGTCTTGTCATACACTTACCAAGATTTTCACTTCTCTGTTTTAATGAAATAGAGTAAATTTGTTAGTAACTCAAAGAACTAAGTCCCATTATTCTGGGGTTCTATATAATTTAAATATAATATCCAACACAGGAGAAATGAATCATTTCCTATGTATTTGTTTATACCTAAAAAGTCAACATTTCTACTGGAAATAAACATTTTAGTTTCTTTGCTCACAGACGAATACCTTTAGAAAAGAAATATTTTTGTCCTTCACAAACATTAGCAGACCATGTGCAATCTTAGAATAGAGAGCTAGATATTCTGTTTTATGAGGGAAAAGTCAAAAAATAATCTGAATTTGAACAGGGTCTTTAACAAGATAGAGAACAATAGAAGATCATTTGCTATACATTATCATGGAATAACCTTAAACTCTGTCCTTAGAGGGAGGAAATGCTATTTGTGGAAGGGTCACATTTTCAGTTTTGTTAAAAATGATAATCTTAACAATCCAAAGCTAATTAAGCAAGCACATTAAAAAGACAAAGAAAATGAACCCCAAAGCTGAACTGAAAAATATTCAAAGAGTTTCTCATGAAATTATTTCATGCTAAAATACAATTTTACCTGTTTTTGTCTTCTTATCAGCTGAAAAGTTAGTAGCTTCTATTAAGTTTTCATCATCAAAATCATCCCAAACTTCATTTCCCAAGTCAAAGTCTACATTCAAAACTTCTGAAAATGGCGAGTTGCTTTTACCCACATCTGTCAAATTCTGGTTCTCAGATGCATTAAGATTTCTGTTAAACAGCATTGTTTGAGGGGCTTTCTCATTTGCAGTTGTATAATAGTTCCATCTTGAAAAATCTGTCGTGTGTATATATAAAAGAGTATATGTCATAAGCATCATTATCTATTGATATGTCAAACACATCTTTCAACTACTAAACAGAGGTCTTCAGTGGTAGTTTTCAAAAATATTAGGTCAAGCATTGTTGAATACTGTGTTCAACCAATTCTATTTATTGAATTATATTTACTGATAGTTGGATTAAATTTAATTTTAAATGGATTCTTTCAGACCAAACTCATTTTTCCTCTTAGTTCATATATGAGAATAACCCTACTGTAAGATTGCAGTATAATAGCTTCTAAAATGGTCTTCCTCCCTCCAGCTCTTCTCCTTACAAATTAATTTTGAGTATTTTCATGAAACTCCATTGTTTAAAGCCTGTGTATTGAGTCACACTACCTGGGTGAAAATTCTACCTCTCTCATGTACTAGTTGTATAATCTTAGACAAGCAATTTATATTCTCTTAACCTAATTTTCTCCTCTGCAGAATGAAAATGATAATAGTACCTATGACATAATATTGTTATGGGGACTAAGTGCTTTCTCGTGCAGTTTTTCCATGGCAGTGTGCTAATAAATGTTTAATAACTGCTTCTCTAAAAAGGTATGCACACACACACACACACAGACACACACACACAAAGTTTACTATATGTATTTATAATATGTAAAGGCTATGTAGCACATAATTTACAAATAATAAAATACACAGTATGGTTAATTGTAAATTTCATATATCTAATTGCTTCTCACTGAATGTTTTCATTGAGTTTTGCCTAACTCTTATATCTGTCATCAACCTATAGTTGCAATTGACAAATGAATGTAGTTCTCACTACATTTACTGCACTACATTACAAATGAATGTTGTTTGATATTTTTGTTGACTTTAACATGCAAGATGAAAATAAAACAACAAAGACATATGTTGAGATTTCACCTGTTCAACTACTGATTTAAGCAACTTCTTTGCTGAATTAGATAATAGTTTTCAAATACTAGAAGAATATTCCCTCAAGTGTGTGTGTGTGTGCGTGTGTGTGCGCACCTGCACGCATTAGTCACACTATAATGGATACAGACACAACACACTGTTAAATTTAATCTGCACTATTAACATTTTCTTCATCACTTTCTTAAGTCTAAACAATAAACAAACCAATAAATCAAGCCCTGATTTGTAGTTTTTGCTGGTTTCCATGGTATAAATACTCCTACTGCAGTTAATTTCAAGCTACCAACATGACATTACTGAATGAAAAGTTAAGAAGAAATGTATAACAGCATTCCATTATATAGCATTTCCACTATATAGATATAATATAGATGCAAATAATCTCAAGAACACAGATAATAAAATGTGGACTAGAAGTGATTAGTTTCAAAGCCTTTGTTTTAAATATATTATTTAATTGAAAGTTTATATAATTAAACTTTTAATAGCTGAAAGAATCCCAAAAATTGAATAATAATTTTGCACAAGCCAGTACAAGCTTGCTCTAATAAACCACTGAGTTTCCATCACTTTAAATATCTTCAACCCTCTTCTTCACTTATCTAAATACTACTTTACTCTTCAACTGTATCTACAACTCCAGTTTACATCACTCTACTTTTACATGTTAACATAAAACCACCATACAATATGTACTAAAAATAGCAGTAGGTACAAAGTGCAATGGAAACACAAAAGGAACAGGACCTAGACCTATGATGGAAGTCACAGTAGACACCTCTAAGATGGTAACGTGATAAGATGGTAACATTGGAATCTGAGCTTGATAGAACTGTGATTGTGGAACAGGGCAAGAAGGAAGTCAAGATATTCCATGAATGGAGAACAGCATGCGAAAGGCACAGCAGTATGTGAGACCAGAGAATGCTTGGAGAACTATATGTTTCCAGGATTTGCAGAACTCAAAGTAGAAGAAGAAGGTAGGGCCCATTGAGACTGCACAGGCAGTTAAGTGCCAGATTACAAGTCCGTTGAAGCTTGTTTCCCAAGTTAAAGAATTCACTTTATTTTTCGCATAGACAACAAAAAACTAATGAAAATATTTTAGCAAGAGGTGTTAGATGATCAGGGATGCCTGTTAGATCACTTGGAATAGTTCTGGATTAGAGGATAATGACACTGGAAGCAAAGAGAAAAGTAAGAAAGCCATTGCAATAAGTGAGAGCCTTTGAATGCCTAAGCTAGAGTATCAACAGACGGAACAGAGAGGAAAGGATACAGAAATGTTGAGGAAGTAAAATACAGAGGACTTGGCAATTAAATACATGTGAAGTAAGATATTTAGGCTGACTCTTTTCTGCCTTTAGCAGCTTGGAAAAGAAGGATTCTTTCACTGAGCTAAGGAAAAAGAAAAGAGTTCAGATAATGACACGTTAACTTTTAGGTGTATATGTCCAGATAAGTGATTATATAGATGAGTCAGGGGCTAGAAAGAAAGATCTAGATGGGAGTATAGATTTAGAAATCATTCGAATATAGTCAGTAATTGAAGACATGGGCTTGGGTGACATTGTCTAAGAAAAGTTTATACAGTGAGAAGAATAAAGAAGCAAAAAGAGAGAATCTTTTTGCAACATTGACAGAAAGAAAAACACAAGCAGTTCAAGAAGTAGTAGGAGACCCAATAGAGTTGTTTAATTGAAACCAAAGGAGAGAGTTCCAAAAGGAAGGAAAAAACAGATGTGTCAAATACTACAAAGGTCAAAGAAAATAAAAATTGAAGAGTTCACTGAATTCAGCACTTAGGAAGTCACTGAATGGCCTGAGCAAAAGCAGTTTCAAAGGAGTGATGGAGAACCCAAATTTTAGTGAATGAAGAGTGATGAGAAGGTAAGGAAGTAAGCACAGTGAGTATAAATTGCTCTTTCAAGAATTTTCGTTTTGATGGGAAAGCAAGACGTAGAGGGTATAAGAACTAATGATTCTGTTTTTTTGTCTGCCTGGCATGCTTTTCCTTCTTTTAGAAGGAGTATCTTTCTTGTCCTTGGGGGAAACTGCCTCCACCATCCCATGAAATCCCTGTGAGGATGTCATTCATGGTGCCCTGACCTCCCCAGGGCCACAGCAGTGGAATATATGACCCAATCCCCAGGCTACAGGGATTGATCAAAGTCTGAATACAAGACTCAAATGAGGCCAGTCAGAATGAACTCTGGTCTGACAAAGCTAACAGGGAAGACTGCATTTTTCTACTGAGTCTGCTAAACTGGCAAGATGTGAGTTATTAGTACACTGCCATGTGAGAAAGCCTGTTTAAAAAATAAAGCCAATTAACAACCAGCACATCTGAAAAAACTGAGAGAGGCATGATGAGATCATTTGAGAACCCAGATCTAGCAAGATTAAAGTTAGATGCACGTCTGTAATTTTCAGTTTATATCAGACAATAGGTTTCCTTTTTTTGGTAAACTTTAAAAAAATAATTAGTTTCAGGTGTACAAAGCAACATAATAGTTAGACATTTAAACCCCTCATAAAGGGATAACCCACCCCCCAAGCTACTACCCTCTGACATCTTATGTAGCTGTTACAACACCATCAACTATCTTCTCTATGTTGTACTCCACATCCCATGACTACATATACCTATATATTTAGTTATAGTTGACATTCAATATTATTCTTCTTCAGCTCTTCAGGTGCACAGCACATTGGTCAGGCATCTACACCGTCTATGACGTGATCCCCGATAAGTCCAGTGCCCATCTGGCACCTTCATGATCTTTACAACATTGTTGATTATATTCCCTATACTGTATTAACTATCAATTTATATTTATTTTTTCTTTTCTTTTCTTTAATTGGGGTATATTGGGAAACCGTGTGTGTTTCCAGGACCCATCTGCTCCAAGTCAAGTCGTTGTTTTCAATCTAGTTGTGGAGGGTGCAGCTCACTGGCCCATGTGGGAATTGAACCAGCGACCTTGGTGTTACGAGCACTGCACTCTAATCAACTGAGCCTACCGGCCACCCCAATTTATATTTCTTAATGCCGTCACCTTTTTTCACCCCAACCCCATTCCCATCTATCTGATCCAAACCCCATTCCCATCTATCACCCTGACAGACCTAGTACCTATCTGGTACCACACCTAGCTATTACAATATTGTTGACTATAGTCCTTATGCTATAACCTACATCTCCATGACTACTGTATAATACCCAATTTATTCTTCTTAATCCCTTCCCCTTTCACTGGTCCTTAACCCCCCTTTCATCTTGAAGAAGTCCCTATAAGAGTCCTTGTAATACTGGTTTGGTGGTGATGAACTCCTTCAGCTTTTTCTTGTCTTACCTATCCTTCAATTCTAAATGACAGCCTTGCTGGGTAGAACAATCTTGGTTGTACGTCATTGCTTTTCATCACTTGGAATATTTCCTGCCACTCCCTTGTTGCCTGCAAAGTTTCTGTTGAGAAATCAGCTGACAGTCGTATGGGGGCTGCCTTGTAGGTCACTAACTGCTTTTCTCTTGCTGCTTTTAAGATCCTTCGTATTTAACCTTTGGCATTTTAATTATGATGTGTCTCCATGTTGGCCTCTTTGGGTTTATCTTGTTTGGGATTCTCTGTGCTTCCTGGGCTTGTATGTCCATTTCCTTCACCAGGGTAGGGAAGTTTTCTGTCATTATTTCTTCAAATAGGTTTTCAATTTCTTGCTCTGTCTCTTCTCCTTCTGGTGCCCCTATAATGTGAATGTTGGTATGCTTGATATTATCCTTGAGGCCTCTTAAACTCTTCTCAATTTTTTGGATTCTTTTTTCCTTTTGCTGTTCTGGTTGGGTGTTTTCTGACACATTATCTTCTACATCGCTGGTTGGATGCTCTGCTTCATCTAATCTACTGTTGATTCCCTGTAATATATTGTTTCCATTATTGTATCCTTTATTTCTGACTTTCATGGTTTCCATCTCAATTTTTATGAAATCATTGAGCATTCTTGTAACTAGTGTTTGGAACTCTGCGTCTGACAGATTGCTTATCTCTGTTTCACGTAGTTCTTTTTCTGGAACTTTACTCTGTTCTTTCATTTGGGACATGTTTCTTTGTCTCCCCATTTTGGCTGCCTCCCTGTGTTTGTTTCTATGTATTAGGTAGGGCTGCTATATCTTCTGGTCCTAGTAGAGTGGCCTTATGTAGCAGGTGTGCTGTGGGTTTCAGTGGTGCAGTCTTTCTGGTCACCTGAGCCATGTGCTCCTCGTGTGTCCCTTGTGTGGGTTGTGTGTGCCCTCCTCTTGTAGTTAAGCCTTGGTTGATAATTGCACATCATTGGGAGAGACTGACCCTTAGGCTCACTGGTTGTGAGGACTGGCCTTGACTACAGTGGAAGGGTTGCTGTGCAGGGGCTGATCCTATAAAGCAGGATCTGCCTCAGCAGGACTCTGGTGCCTGCCCAATCCTCCCCTTGGGTGTGTCGTACTTGGAGGCAGTTAGGTGATGCTCCAGCTCATTTTGAGGCTGGCCACTGGGGGCACCAGCCCCAGGACCTTGGAGGGGATCTGCTGTAGGTCTACTTCAGCCATAGCCCCTGCCTCACCCGGGGCCACCCAGTGGGAGCCACAAAGAAATCCACAGATGGCTGCCATCTGTGCTGTACTTGGAAATACCTTTGAGAGGCCAAGCTGCAAACCAAAGCTGGCTGCCACTAGTGCTGATGTAGGGCTGCTCAGCCAGAGGTACAGGACATGCTTAAGCCAGGTATTCCTGTCTGGGTGCTGTGAACCTTTAAAGACCCTAGGAAAGTGAAGCTTGAGCCAAGACAAACGATCTGCATGAAAAAGCTGCCAGAAGCGGCCTGGGTGTGCCAGAAAGTTGGGTGGGGAGAAAGAATGGGAAAAAATCAGAAATGGTGGCCACCTGTGTTCACACACCGAGAAGGTGGAGGGCTCAACAAAGAAACAATGGCCACTGCCAGCTCCTCCATCCCTCTCCAGAGAGGGGAAAGTCGCCTCTCCAGCCCCTGTCCCAAGCCAGATAACTCAATTCCCCACCACTTGTCCCTGCTGCCGTTCCAGCTGCTGCCCCAGTGCTAGAGCTCAGACTGAGTGATTCCATGGTGGGTAAGTCCATGTGCTGTCCCTTTAAGAGGAGCACCTGTGAGCGCTGCCGCACTGTCTCTCTCAGTCATAATCTCCACTGGTTTTCACAACCAATAATTATGGGGACTTCTCTCCCTCGAACTGGAACCCTGTGCTAGGGTCTGACTGGTATCTCTCACTCCTTTAGGGGATGGGGGAGACCCCCACAGTCAAAATAGCCCTCTTGATCTTTAATGGTCACACACGGGTGTGGGCCCAGCCCATGCCATGTCTCTGATCTTCCTACCAGTCTGGAGGTGGCTTCTTCTGCATGTCCTTAGTTGAAAGGCTTCAGTTCAGCTAGATTTTACGCAATTCTCCATAATAGTTGTTTTGTAGATTAGTTGTAATTTTGATGTTTGTGAGAGAAGGTAAACACAGCGTTTACCTACTGCGCCATTTTGGTTGTCTCTTTCGGTTTCCTTGTTTTGTATGATGGTTACTTTGAGCAGAATTCCTGACACTTAACAATCAAAAAGGTCATGATTAGCCAGATAGGGACATGGAGCTAGAAGAAAGAAACTTGAGCATATTTATACGCTGAAAAGAAAGAGATAATAGGAAAGAGAGCTTGAAAATATGGGGAAGAGGAGATGGATAAATGGTGTCCTAAAGTCGCAGGGAAGGTGGGATTGGAAAAACTAAGATTACAAGTGGAGAGATAAACCTTGAACAGAATAAAAGGTGATTCTTCTTTTAAGACAAATATAAAGTTAAGGATGAGTGCAGAGACAGAGATATACAGGGTGGAAAGTTGAAAGAGTTCATATACTATAGGTTTAATTTTCAATTCTCCACTGATAATTGAAAGTCAATTTCATTTTATAGAAATGGCATTGGATTGGGAATCAAGAGATATGGACTCTATTTCTGACTCTGCCAATAATTAGCTATGTGATTTTGGGCAAGTCTAATCTCTCAGAGTCTATATTTCTTTCACTGTAAAATGAGAAATTACACAAAGGTCCCTTACAATTTAAATTTTATGATTTAACATGCTTTCTTATATAATTTCTGACATTTTTTTCTTCTTCTTGAAATTGGAATATAGATGATAAAATTACTGTGTTTTCCTAAAAACATTCTCAAGAGCAGTATTTGAATACATTTAAAGTATGTTCTGTCACCAAAGACTAATGTATAAAGTATAACGTACCCAATTACTACTACTAATAGTATGAAATATTATGAGAACTTTACATATATTATCTCATTTAATCCTAAAAAAAAACAAAAAAAAAAACCACTAAAATATAACCTCAGATGAGGTTATTGAGATATACAATGGGTAAGTATACTGTTGAAGGTTACACAATCATTAAATGGCAGAGCTAAAGTCTGAATCTAGATAGATTGTTCCTAGATGCTGTGAGTTTAACTTCTATACTATATACAGTTCCTTCTTTAAAAATATAAAAGATTTTTAAAAAGGGGTCCATTCAGCAAAACAGGAATATGGTTATCATTGGGGGCTAAAGTATCTAAATGAGACTTTTATATCATAATGTAAATTGGATTTGGAATAGTGGGTGGGAAAGAAATAAAAATAGAAAAACTATGTAAAGACAATATGAAAGTAAGCAGAGAGAAGGATACACTCTGTAGAATGGCAGGGAATAGAGCCTGCAGTACAAGGAGTAAGTTAGAGGGCTACAGATCGAAGGGAGAAAAAAATAAGAGGGTTGACAATCTTACATATTCTAGGCATGTTGTAATGATATTCAGGCTTTGAACAAGTTGGATAAATGCTCTGATACTCTACATAAAATTAGGGGACCTTCTCTTTGCTTCCTAAAGGCTATCATGGAGTCATAAGAAATGGTAAGTACTCCAGACCTTGCCTAACTAAGATATTAATTTATGGCTAGAGGAAGCATAAAGTGACAGCTTGAAGGAAAGAGTGGCAATAGATACCAAGGCCACACACATGAAATTGTTTTCAGAAAACCCCAAGCTTACAATTTCTACATAAGGCTACTTGAATAAACAATTCTATGGCCAGGATAACTTCTCACACATTTTAATAGACTGGTTTTTAATAACATCACCCAGAGAAATGATCCTGTGAGGGGCAGGATCCAGACTAATGATGAACCAGGCACAATGTTGAAAAATTTATATGCATTCTCTCATTAATTTAATGACAGACACAGATAAAAAGCAAATCTAGATTACACACCAGTTATATCCTACAATCTAGGTTATATTCTTATGTTATCATATAAATTGTAAGAATCACAGGTTGTAGAGATGTTAAAGGTCACCCAATTTAATCCCTTAATTTTAAAAATTAGACTAAGGCCCAAAGAGATTAAATAATTTTTCCAAGGTAACACAACTATTGTGTAAAATTGGACTAATTTTATAAACACAGAATTATTTTAAATAATTCTAAAGATACATAAAAGTACTAGAGTCCAGCATTTTAATAACTTTTGTACACAAAGATCCCTTATTTTCTCAGCTTTTCCTTGCATTATCTTTAAACAAAAATAGTCAACACTATGTAGGGAAGAGATTTGTTGTTGTTGTTTAAATTTCTGCCAGATCTAGCAGGACCATTCTGAAATAACAGATCCAAAGAATATGACATTGGTTCAAAAACACAAGAGAAAAATATTGCCATGTTAATAATCATAATAATTTCAGATGTTGGCTTTTCAATAACATTATTTGTCAAGCCAAAATAATGATAAATCATATTCTCTCTCAAGTCAATATCAATGGTAATTTACCTTTGTCTTGATATTCAGATGGTTCTTGTTGTTGAACATTTGCACAGATTTCATGCTCATCCTTCTGCTCCATCATAGATAAATCAGGCGTGTTTAAATATTTTGACCTTTATAAAGATAAGTAATATCATAAAAAATGTTAAAGAAAATATTAAAATTAATCTGACTTTGAAAACTACTTAGTCACATAAATGAAAAAAAAGTACATTCATTTACTCTTCACTCAGTATTTCTATGATAAATTGTACATAGAAGGGTAAAAAGGTGTTTAATGGAAGCAACAGATACTTAGTCATCTTTACATGACTCCAATAAGTAGATATCTGCTATCTGTGTATAGCCTTAAAAATCTATTGCTAATGCTACTTTCTGTTGGATAACCAAAGCTATGATCTCTTGAAATAGGGTTGGCGTCTGTTCTGATTTGTCAGTGGCTGTTCTATACAAGTTAAGTATATTAAATGTCATCCCTGCATATAAAATTCCCTTATCTGGAAGGAAAATGACATATACTATTGCCTCCTAGGCATCATAATATAGGCAAAGAATGTGAGTTATCATTTACGGCCTTCTGTTTATTAACTAGAAATATGAGCTTCTGTTATTTCATCTACAAAATGGGATAAAAATACCTCATTTTATGAGCCAGGTTGTTGTTAAGGGCAAAAGATATAATACATAAGATATAAAAGTAAAAATTTTAAATTATAAAGTATTTCTAAATCTGAGGTATTATTAATTTAGAGTGGGTCCCTAAATGGAAAAGATCAGACTTTGTACACCAACATGAATTTTCTTTTTAAAGTATACTCTTATCGCCTGTTAAGTTTAGAAGACAGAGAGAACCTGAGGACATGACATAGAGGATGGGTAGTTCCCAACAGTGATTATTCACTGAATATTAAAATATTCCATAACTGCAGAGTTCTAAGTGAATTTAGGGTATGAAAGATAACAAAACTCTTATGATGTCATTACTTCATTATGGAACTAAATGATTACTGTGATTTGAAGGTAGCTAATGACCACCTTTCTCTGAATAAATGATTATTTGGAGGAACAGAGAGTTTATGATGAACATTTTACCTTAGATATTAATATTATAATTGTACCTTGATATACTAGGAAGAGAAGGTTTTGGTATAAAACCAAACTCTTTAAGGTCCACACTTTGAGATTTATTCATTTGCATCTGTTAATTAAAGAAAACACACATACACACAAGGTCAGCTACCAATTTTACATCAATGTCTTTTAACAAATGAGCCAAACAGTAGAATTCCTGCCAGTACACAGTTCAAAAAACAGTTGATTATGAGAAACCCAGGTTAGTTCTCAACTCAAATCTCCTTCTCAAGCCCTTTTTAATGTTGAGATTCTTCAGGGTTTTTGACTCATCTTTCTTCTCTTCTCACTCTACACATTCTCAAAGACCTCATTTATTTCCATGACTTCAACTATCATCTACATGTGAATGACTCTCAAATCTATATTTCTAACTCAGTTATCTCTCCTGATTTTCAAACAGTTATATCGAACTATGAGCTCTATGAGGACTGGGATTAAACCTGTCTTATTCATCACTGTATCTTAGCACCTATTACAGTGGTTGGCATATTCTTGATGCTCAATGACTATGGGAGGAAAGAAAAAAATAATATGGCATAAATATAGAAGGAAGGAAGGAAAGAAGAAAGGAAGGAAGGGAAAACTTGAGCTGCTGAAAACTATCTCAGAGAAGACGGTAGTCATTTCAAACTGCATGCCTCTCCCTGTTTCCCAATATTCCCTTTGTTTTTGGCCTCATGACTTAGAATCTTCATTCTCATACAAGTCCTAGAAAAGAAACAGCCACTCTGCCATTTTCTTGGCTCTCTTCTGTGGCCTCATTAACTGCCCTGGACATGATGACGTAGGCTTAGCTAAGTCTGCTAGGCACTAGCATCACTTGGAAGGGAGGCTCTTGCTCAGTGCTCATCTTGGTGCACAGACAGAGCCAGGAAACGGCAAGAGTGTCTAGGCTACACATCCTTCTCCATTTCCCTCTTCTCTCGGCTAATGAGGAATGGGGCTGTATAACTATGTCGCCAAAGTGGATTTACAGATTGATTTTAAGAACTACAATACCTTTTCCTTTAGAAACAGTATTATGGATAATGATCATGTTCCTAGTCAAGCCCTCAATAAACTCTACAGTACACTGTGGATACCTACCTAATTGATACATAAAATAAAGGAATATTTATATACAGTTAATTACAGAACAAGAGGAAATTGTTATTAAAACTAACCTTGAGACGTTTAACTGGAGGAAGAGAAGAAACAGCATTCCTGTTTCTTAAATCAGACAAATATGAAGAAATTGTTGGCTCTTTCATTTCTGACTTCTGTGCAACTCCAGTTTTACCTACGAAAAGAAATCCTAGAGTCTTTAGGTTCAACTTTAGGCATTGTTCATATAAAGCCAAATTTCTTCAAAGTTTCTAAACTAATATTTACTTTTTTTATGTTGTCCACAATAGAAAGAAAATTATTTGTTATAAGCTGCATAATATAAATATCACACATAGATAATTAGGATATCATTACTATTTATCAAAGAACTTTCAATTTTTAAAACCTGAAATAAACTTGTTTTATGGAACTCACAGCAGTCATGTCCACACGTATGCTTATTTTTACAGTGATGATTACATTCTCGGTTCCCAGGTTTTTTGCAGGCAGTCATTCCTAAGTTAGAAAAGAAAAATAAAGCTATTTTTACTACACCTATTATTATAAATTAATATAATTAATTTTTATCCATTTTTTCTTACAGTACAAAAAGATTGATTTTTTTCACACTTCTTCCAATATTAACCCATTTAATATTTAACTTTAAAAAAGATATTTCTGATAACAGTTAATTCCTGCCCCACTATTAGCCCCATTGCTTTTCAGGAGCATAAAGCCTCCTATAAGCTTTTCTTAACTTCTCTGGTATAAGTAGAGCCAAATATTGCAGAATATC
This sequence comes from Rhinolophus hipposideros, assembly GCF_964194185.1. NCBI lineage: Eukaryota > Metazoa > Chordata > Mammalia > Chiroptera > Rhinolophidae > Rhinolophus > Rhinolophus hipposideros. Next base: position 27,063,323 of record NC_138054.1, on the reverse strand, counting down.
AGTAACTCTTGTCCTGAATGAGGTAAGAATGAGGGTGGAGTTTTGAAATTTTTCTGCTGCTTTATACTTAAGCCTGAAGAACCTGGAAAGAAGCAAACCACGGAGCACTTTGATGGCATCACTGACAGCTGCTATAGCATTGATAGGACACCATATATATTTAATAAATGTTAGAAATGGGTGCTTCAGGGGTGTAAGGATTTGCTATACAAACTCACAGAAAGGAGAAATCGCTTCTAGCTTGATCCCCCCAAGCTGGAATTAATATATCTAAACATGTAGTTTGTTCTTCATTTATTAAATGTTAAGTATGCTTTTTCTTGATCTTAGCTCTCACTAGTAACAAGGGGGAAGGGAGAGATATTTGAACTGGTCCTTGAGGGACAGACAGGATCTGGACATGAGAAGTGGACTAAGAGAAGATGTTCCAGGTAAAGGCAACAAATTACAGATTGTAGAAATGGAAATCAGTTTATTTTTGCTGGAGCATAGATTTTTGAGTGAAATAGAAGTGTTGTACATAGTGAAGAGCTCTGAAAACCTTCACAACCTTTCTTGGTCTTTTACTCTTCATTTTCAGTGCTGTTGCTCAATCAACCTTTTTCAAGGCACATCTAGACAATAATAATACTGTATGTGTTTAATACCCTGGGTAAATGGATAATGCTGCCCACCATATGAGGCAACTGACTAGAGATCGTGAAGGCTGCCGGTCAGTGTATTGGGTACTGATAAAGTAATAAAACATCCCCGGCAGCTGGAAGCTGACAGCTGAACCACAGTGTTCACAACTGAACATACACAACTCTGTAAGACTATACACAATACTCAGATAAGGCAGTCTGTGACTATAACAGAAGACAGAGATAAGACTAAGGTACAATTATTTCTGAAACTAGAAACAAGAACACTCAAGAACCACAAAAATAACTAAACATCCCCCTCTTCTGGCTAACACAAATGATTACTATTTCTTTAATCCTCCCGTCTCCAAGATATGCCAAAATACCCAACACTCCACTTTCTGAGAGCACCCAATCCAGAATTAACCTCTGCTTCCTCTAAACTCTGCATAAGATGAAACCCTAAAATAAGCTCCTCCCAACTCCAAGATGACTCACAGTTCTGCCAGTGCTGTGCTCTCCTTTGCTGCAGCAAGTTAAAAAATACCTAACTTTCCTCAAATACAGGTGTGCTCCCAGTGGTCTTTGGCTAAAAGGTTTTGACATCATACTTTGTAAGGTGTGCCGTGGCTTACTGGTTGAGAAGTTTTGCTGCAGTTCATGATCTCATCCCTCACTTAGTTACCTGATTTCCTTGAATTCCGTCCGACCATGCTATGAATTATTCTATACCATTGCTTAATTAATCCTCCTACAAGTTCAACTCTGATCAGATCATTTGCCCACTTACAAACGTTACTTTCTGCTGTCAACATAATTAACTCCATATTTGATGTCCTTCACAGTATGTAGCCTCCTTTTCTAGCACCAGTATTATCCTCATGTCCATCAAAACACATTCACTTGCCATTATTCAAATAGTCCCAAGCCTTTCTATTCCTTTTGATGTTACCTCTTGTCTAAGAAGACCCTCACTTCTTTGTCTATCAGAAGCCTATCAACTTTCGAGGACAACTCAAATAGCACCTCCATTGTGGAGATCTATTTTGATCATCCCATCTGGAAGTAATTTCTCTCTCCTTTGTGCCCCTATGACATTTTCTTTGTCCCTCTCCACTTACTGTATGCTGCCTTGTACTTACTGTATATACATGAAAAACAGCGGGGAAGTATAAGGCACCCTAAACTAGAGTTAAAACACATGACTTCTAATATGGGCTCTTACACGTAAAACACAGATTAAAAATAATACCTATTTTATTTACCTCACAGAGATGAAAATATAAAATTATGTGAAGGCATTTTAAATTAAATGATAAACTAATATATTAGTGCATATGTTATCTCTATTATTACATTAATTAAAGATTATGCAAGTAATTATAAAATTAAAATTGTTCTGAGTACTCTGAGGAGAGGTGCACAATGAATGCTATGTGAGAAGAGAAGTAACTGTCCTGGTCAGGAATCTCTCAGAAGACCTCCCTAAGGAAGTGAAATTGGGCTGAGGACTGAAGAAAGAGTGGGAGTTAACAAGGCCTAGAGATAAGAAAAAGGGTGTTTCAGGCAGAAGGGATAGCACGTGCAGAAGTTCTAGGACAAGGGAAAGCATAGCACACTGAGAAACAAGTGGACAAGATGAGACTGTAGTGGTAGACAGGTCAGTCAGCCTATGTTTGTAGGGTAACAGCTCTACCCTGGCACCTCGGCAACTGCATGTCTCCACACATGCCCTGTAGGCAAGGCTCAGCTATTACCAGAACGCCCTTTGATTCTCCTTGGGACATGTCAAGACAGGTCGTCTTGTAAGAAGTTAAAGGCCATTTCTCCTCTGCCTCCTTAGCTTGTAGGAGGTTCCTTATCTTGCATGAGGCTGTCTCCTGGTTCCAGTAAGTATAGGACTTTTCACCTCGTCCCTTTCAGGTACAACTGCTTAATTGCAGCCTTTTGAGAGTTGACTCTTCAAAAACAAAGCAACCCACCATTTGTGTCATCTGGCCACTCCAGTTCAGTGTCATTTTATGGGATTAGGGATGCAAGCAGCTGATACCATGCTGATCTTGTTTTGTCCTCTGTAAGTAATAAACTGTCTAAATTCATTTGGGTCTCTTGTGTCTTTACCAGTCAATTCTAGAGAGGTGAGGCAAGACTTTGTAGGAGCTGCCCTGCTGCTTGGGGACTGACTGACCATGTGACAGTATGGAACCCTGTAGGGGATGTTAATGATTTGGATTTCTTTTCTTTTTTTCTTTTTTTTTTTTTAAGAGAGTAGTTTCTCTTTATTGTGGTACTGGACAAGGAGAGGGAACTGGAGGAACAGGTGATGGCCAGTCCCAGCCTCCCTCCACTGGGGCCTGGCACCAGAGATCGGAGAACAGGGATTCAATCTCTCGCCAGGGAACGCGAGTCCGGCAGAGGGCACCAGAATGGGGGATCATGAGAGAGTGGGGAGAGTCTTTAAATAGAGGGGGAGTATTTAAAGGGTATGAAGAGGGTAAAAACGCCTGTGCTCTAGCGCACCATATATTCCTTGCGCTTATTGAGCCGAATTTGGCAGAAAGAGAAGCCTCCAAGGAGGAGGTAAAGGCTCGCAGCAATGAAGCAGTTGTAGCTCACTTGCTCGTCAAGGTTGTATATGCTCTGGGGACCATTCTCAAAATCTTTCTCCGTGATGGGGACGTCCTCAATTAGCACAGCGGAATGGATGTTGAAAAAGATTCCGAGCATTATCAACATGATCACTCCCCAAGCGCTCAGGACCATGCCGCAGGCGGCCAACTTGGGCCCACAGCACAGAAGCGACACCATGAAGGGAGTCGGGAATGGTTTAGCTATGCGCCGCGTGGAAGGCGGTGAGAGGAAGCCCGGGATGGGCCGCATGGGGAAAAGCCTGATTTGCATTTCTTATTCTAAGAGTTATGGGGAGCCACGGAAATGTTTTTGTTTGTTTTTTAAAAAGAGGGGACATAATTGAATTTTCATTTTGAAAATATCAGTCAGTGGAGTCTATTAAAGAGAATGGATCTGAGAGAGGACAGAGTGGGTGCAAGAAAAGTAGCTAAGAAGTGACTGCAGTCGGTTAAGCAAGAAAATGAAAGTAACTCAGTCTAAGTGGTGGTAGTAGTAGGTAGAGTCAAAGGCAATGGACTGATTTGAGAGATATGTAGAAGGTAAAAATGGATTTTATGAAGAATCAAGTGGAGTGCTTTCTTGGGCAGCATATTGTTTCTCTGCCTTCCTTTTAGTATAGTAATATCTACCTTAAGTTCATTCAATATTTCAAAGATAAAGACAAATATATACGGAAGCACTTCACCCATTTATTAATTCCCCCTCATTGATACCTCCTTTCTTGAACCCTCCATCCTCCTCCTAATGCAATCTAGGCCTGTGCTATAGTTTTCATCCTGGAACTTTCTTTCGTTAAGCTCCTAATCCATGATTCCTGATTCTTGACTTTTTCTTTTTTTGTTAACTGCTTTGTTTTATTGTGCTCATCCTTAAATTGCCTGTGAGAGTTCAGTTTTCTGAATCTTCGAATGTATTAAGATGTCTTTATTTTACTTTCACACTTAATAGTTTGGCTGGGTATAGATCACAGGGTTGAAAAATCATTTTCCCCAAGATTTTTAAGTTCATTGTCTCCCAGCATCCAGTGTTGCTGATAAAAATACTAACACAACTTTGATTTTTGTTTCTTAGAAGCATTTATGATTTTCTCTTTATCCATGATGTTCTGAAAAGTTGCAATTATTCCTCCTTTGTAGATCTCTCATTCATTCTAATTAGCACTAAGTAAACCTTTTTTTTTTTTTTTAATTTCATTGGGGAAAAGTGCGTTTCTCCAGGGCCCATCAGCTCCAAGTCGTTGTCCTTCAATTCAGCTGTGGAGGGCGGCCCCAAGTTCAGTCGCCACTTTCAATCTTTAGTTGCAGGGGGCACAGCCCACCATCCAATGTGGAATCCAACCGGCAACCCAATTGTTCAGAGTTTGTGCTCTAACCAACTGAGCCATCTGGCCGCTCCCTAAGTAAGCGTTTTTGATGTGCAGATGTATGTCTTACTTCAAGTCTAGATAATTTTCTCAAATCACTTCTTCTGATTTGTTCCTTTTGTCTTTCTGGAACACTTATTAGTCACTATCAGGCTCCTAGATTGGCCCCTTTGTCTCTTTTATTTTCTCCTTGCCTTTTGCTTTCATTTAGATTGTATTGAATTTATTTTCTGGCCTTCTAGATAAGCTATTTTTTTTTCCAATCATAGTTTTTACTTCCTTCTACTTGCTCTCACTCTTTAATCTCTCTTTTTTTATGCCATCCTATTCTGTTTTATGGTTTTACTTTAAACTTTAATTTTTCTGAGGTTACTAATTAGTTTATATTATATCTTATTACATTCCTGAATTATCCCATTGCTCCTTCATCCACATTCTGTTTGCTTATTTTGGGCTTTCTTTCACATGTTCTAGATTTTCTTCAAATGTCTCTTCATCCTTGGTTAGACAACCAAAGCAGTCCAATTCTATCTCCATTTAACAAATGAGAAAATTGATTCATACAGAGGTTAAGTAACATGTTCAAGACTGTGCAAATAGTAAATAGCAAATTTGAGATTCTAATTCAGGTAGTCTAATTCCAAAGCCTGTTCTCTCAAACCACCCTCCCTCCCTTGCTACACTAGCTGCCTAATTTTCCCCAAATAATGCATTTAATTTACTTAGGAAAGGAATCTACTATTTTCGGGTGGCAAGACTAGGAGGAAATGCCTTGCAGGTTGTTGTTTTGCAATAAGGAATAAGGAGTTGCTTTCTCCTTTAATCCAAGGACTTCCAATAAATGTATTTCTACAGATCACCACAAGATGGTGCACAATGACTATACACATTTGTTCCTAGTGCTGAAAACTAATAAGGATCTGGGACTCTAATTTTAAAGATTCTGGGGACTTCCAAAAATTTCAAGGCAGAGTTAGCAAGCTTTGTCAGGAATGAGGACTGTGTACAAGTTTGTTTACAGAATATTAACATATGGATATTACCAAAGTGACAAAAACTTTTCACTACATTTCTGTTGAAATGGCACTTAGAAAATATTAAGTGCTCTCCCACCCCCCCCACTCCACCCCTACATCCTGCAAATTGTCTGAATCTGTCTTATTAACAAGTATAAGCTTACATAGATTCGTAATTGGAAAAATAACGTTCTCAGAGAAAATTGACCTAAGTAAGCTGTACTCTCAGGTATATTTTAAAGTTAACAGATTCCATACTTCATCACTTTCATAACCCAAAATGCATACATTTTCATATACTAATTTACATATAATGTGTTTTTTAAAGTCCCTAGTTACAAGTATTTAGAGTAAAACAAATATATTACTGTCAACTAGAAATGTATTTAAGGAAAATATTTAAAATTAGGTTAATGGAATCAATAATGGCTGGTGGAACAAGGGTCAGTTGCTTGAAAAAAACCTGAAAATAGCAGGCATCTCTGACACACTTAGCCTCATATCTTAATTGTGAATTCAAATGATTTCGTTTGTGCATAAGCTGCTGAAGTTAATATTGCTAAAAGAATACTACTTTGACTTCTGCAGTTTCTAATTTATGTTAAGCATAGATTTACGCACTTTATATTTTTACTTTTTAAATGAGAGAGCATCTCTGTTTAATTTTTTTGTCAAATATGATTTTGTTATTTATTTGTCAAGAAAAGAATCACACTGAAGTCCTTGACTTTGCAATCTAATGCACGTATACACCAAAGAGCATAAAGAAAAGCAGACTGCCTTTTGACTAGTATTTAAATGTGCACACTTCCAAAGTGCCTGGGCACTGGTTTTATCCTTGCATTCTTCAAGTACATTAAATTTTCATACTCTGAATGGCATAGCAAATGCAAATGAGTTTATTAATGTCAAATCAATTTTATTAAAATTAAAGCCCATACTTCTCATTGAGAATGCATTTAAAGGATCAGAAGTTTAAATGCCTAAACCTCATATATTAAGAGGTAATTGGCCTGAAAAAATTTAATTTTTTTACAACTAAAAAAGTATATTGTTCACATTACCATACCTTAAACATAGTAAAAATATTTTTCCTTAAATTCTACAAAAATTTTACCTCTTGGACTATAACTATATATGAGAAAACTGCTGTTAATAGAATGTTTTCAGAGTTGTAGAAAGCATAGAAAGAATTTTTAATTATATACACTTAGGTGCATACTTTTGTTTTCATATATGGTCCTACAATTTGACAACATACAATAGTAAAATATTTGTTGAACTTGCAACCACATTTGGAAACAATTGTTTAGCAACTATAGTCCTTGAACTAAGTATCAGTTTGTATCATTTAATAATACGGTCTGACAAGAGGTCAGAAAAACTAAAATTTGGATTGATTTGATAAAGCCCAAATTTCGTTGTCACAACCTTAGTAAGGTAAATATGACCTCTTCATTGTGTCTGTTACTGAGAAAGAAAATGAAGACAGTGTGTGTATATTATGTTTCAAGGTATACTTGTGTATTATGATGGGGATATATGAAATTTGCATATAAGAACTGAATTATACAATTGAGCTATTAATAAGATTTGGGATGGTTATGTATATTATGTATGAGAAGGGTGTGTATATGTGTGTAATAAAACATTATCTGTCTGATAGAAAGCATCTTTTATCTGTTTTCCACAGGGTTGTGCTGAATATGTGGGGAAATTTTGCCCTTATAAAAGGCTCATACTAGTAGGAAGTATAGAAAACATTTCAATTTTTTACTACCGTTGCAAGCAACAGAAACAATTCAAGCTATTTTTAAAAACAGCTTAGATTTTTTTTTAATGTATTAAAACAAAGTACATGAACACAGATATCTCACAAAATCCAAAAGCTGTAATGCAGCTAGGTAGGCATCAGGAGGAACTGAAACCAAGAATTGGAAAGTCATCAGCACCCTAGCTCTGGCATTCTCATCTTTGTTGCTCTCCGTACCTCTGCTTTACACTTCTCGTCCACTGTGCAGCTATATATGATTCTTTCTGCCCATGGTAAAGGATGGCTATCTGACAGCTCAGAGATTATATTATTTTAGTGCAGTCCTAATTCTAAATTGTCCTTCTTTAACTGAGGTATTTCCTTCCTTTTGGGAATTTGGCTTTGGGACTGAATGAAAGAAGGTCACTTGGTCCTGATAATTTTGCTGCCAGAAAAATAGTGGCCAAATGGAGACCTGAGAATGTAGTGTAAATAAGACAAACATAGCCTACTTCTGTGATTTGGAAGTCAGTTCTAAGGAAAAGAGGATGATTGAAAACGAGGCAGAAACCCTTCTTTGTTTTTTATATCCAAACATATACAACCATGAGATTTTTTTTTCCTTCAGAAAAAAAAAAAGGAAATGGAAAGTACTTCCTTCAAAAATAAGATGTAGCATTATAACATCAACAATGCTAACATTTAGAAAGCACTTCATTAGTTTACAAAACAATTTCACATATACTTTTTTCATTTGCTTATTAACACAACCATTTAAGTAGGTATTCCTCCAATTTCATTCAACAGATACTTACTGAGGACCTACAACGTACCTCTTTCAAGATATGTTTCGGAAACAGAATGATAGGACATGTTGTCATACTGAATATGGGATAAGGGAAATGGAATAGTCGGGAATGATTCCTAGGTTACAGTATTGAGTAACTTGGTAGATGAACAGATGACAGTACCACTAACTGAAATGAAGACTGGGAAAGAAATAAGTACACTAGATGTAAGATGCAGAAAGGCAGAAGAGATCACAAGTTCAGATGTGGATATGTTGAAATAAAGGTATTCATTCAGTAGACCTCTTGATATATCGGTGGCATTTAAGATCACCTAGGAAAATAATGTAGACAGAAAAAGGGAGGCCTGGGACTGAGTCTTAGGTAACTCTACCATTTAGAAGTTGGAGATAGAAAGTGTAAGGAAAATATAATGAAAAACGTAGTCTTTGAGAAAGAAGGCAAGTCAAGGAAGAGTAGTCATGGAAACGTTTCTCTGTTTGCTTATTAACCACAATTTAAGCAAGTATTTTAAGAACAGGCTTAAGATAAAAACAAAAAACGTTTATCAGTGGTGTTGAATGCAGCTAAGAAATACTGTTATCCTCATTTTACAGATTTGAAAACTAAAGCTCAGAGAAAGTGTAATTTGCAAAGATCACAACAGGCAGTACCTATCAGAGCCAAGATATGTGTAGTAAAACCCACATTTCTGACTCAAATTATTTCTTTTTATTTACTTATATATAAATATAGAAAAGTACACACTCGTACATATATGTACAGCACAATGAATTCTCACCTGCATAATCAACACCTAGATCATGTAACAGAGAATTATCAGCATCCCTAAAAGTCAATCTTATGCCCCCTTTCAGGCACCACTGCCAAAAGTATCCCTTATCCTGGCTTTCAATAGCATACATTAGTATATTGGTTTTCTAGGGCTGCCATGACAAAGTACCACAACCTGCATGGTTTAAAACAACAGAAATGTATTCTTTTATGGTTCTGAAGTCTAGAAGACTGAAATCAAGCTGCTGGCACAAACATACTCCCTCTGAAACCTCTAGGGGAGGATCCTGCCTTACCTCTTCCAGCTTCTGATAGCTCTACAAGTTCCTTAGCTTGTGACAACATAACTCCAATTTCTGCCTCTCTCTTTGCATAACTGCTTTTCTCTGGATCTGTATCTTTATATAGAGTTCTCCTCTCTGAATCTGTGTATCTTTTCTCTTCTTATAAGGACACCAGTTATATTGAATTAGAGTGGATTCTCATTTTAACTTGACTACATCTGCAAAGACCCTCTTTCCAAATAAGGTTACATTCACAGGTATCAGGAATTAGAATGTCAATGTATGTTTTGGGGGGACACAATTCAATCCATAATAATATTACCTATTTTTATAATTTATATAAATGGAATCACACAGTATTATCCTTTTTGTGTCTGACTTATTTTGCTTAGCATTATGTTAGTGAAATCCATTCATATTGTGTGTAGCTATAGGTCATTCATTCTCATTGTTCTATATTAGGAGTTGCCAAGTTATGGTCCATGGGCCAGCCACCTATTTTTGTAAATAAAATTTTATTAGAACACAGCCATGCTCATTCACCTATATATTATCTATGGCTGCTTTTGAGTTACAGAGACAGAGTTGTGTAATTGCAAAGGAGACCATGTGGTCTGTACACCTAAAATATGTGGCCCTTTAAGAAATAGTTTGCCAACCCTGTAGAATTCTGTTGGGTCGTTATACACAATTTATTTGTCCACTGAACTGATGATGACTATTTTGCTGGTTTCTAGTTTAGGGCTAATATGATAGTAGCACTATGAAAATTCCAAAATATGTCTTTTGGTGAACACATATTCACACTTCTGTCAGGTATATACCCAGAAGGGGAATTGCTGGCTTATAGAATATGCATATGTTAAACTTTAGTAAATATTGCTGGTTTTCCACGGAAGTTGCACCAATTTATGTTTCACATTAGTGACTGAGATTAATGGCTGTTACACAGCCTCAGCAATACTTGGCATTTTCTTTTCCATTTATGTCCTTTCAGTAGAGTGATTTCATTATAAGTTAATTTTTATTAAATATCCTTTGATATGTTCTTGATTGTTTGGATATCCTCTACTTTGAAGTGTCTGTTCAATCTTGTGCTCATTTTTCTAATAACTTATCTTTTTCTTACAGACACAGTTCTTTACATATCATGTATAATAGTTATTTGCTAGTGTATTAGTTTGCTAAGGCTGCCATAACAAAGTACCACAGATTAAGTGGCTTAAACAACAGAAATTTATTTTCTCACAATTCTAGAGGCTACAGTTCCAAGATCCAGGTGTCAACAGGGTTGTTTTTTTTCCTTGGCTTATAGATGGTAATCTCTCCCTGTGTCTTCACATGGTCTTCCCTCTGTGTGTGTTTGTGACCTAATTTACTCTTCTTAAAAGGATACCAGTCATATTGGATTAGGACCGACCCTAATTACCTCATTTTATTTCATTTTTTTAATTGGGGAATAGTGTGTTTTTCCAGGACCCATCAGCTCCAAGTCAAGTTGTTGTTTTCAATCTAGTTGTGGAGGGCGCAGCTCACTGGCCCTATGTGGGAATCGAACCAGCAACCTTGGTGTATGAGCACTGCACTCCAACCAACTGAGCCAAACGGCCGCACTAATTACCTCATTTTAACTCAACTAACTCCTGCCAGACTCTATATCCAAATACCGTCACATTTTAGGTACTGGAGGTTAGGACTTCAACATATGGACACAATTCAACCCATAACAGCCAGGTACATGTATTGTAATTTTTTTCTCACACTCTGTGGTTGTCTTTCTTTCTCTTAATGGTGTCTGTTAATGAACAGAAGTTTTTAATTTTAACATTGTCAAATACATCAAATGTTTTTATTAGAACTTTTGTGTCCGTTTAAGTAATCTATTCCAAGGTCTTGAAGATCTGTTTTTATTCCTAAAGGTTTTATTGTTTTCCTTTCACGTTTAAATCAACCATATATTCGGCAATAAGTTTTGTGTAGGTTATGACAACAGGGTCGAGATACTGTGTTTTTACTATGGACATCCGCTTGATCCAGCACCATTTTTAAAAAACACCATTCTTTCTTCACTGCATGATACTATCACTTTTGTCATGACACTGATTTTGTCATGAATCAGTGACTATATATCTAAAGGTCCATTTCAGAACTCTAATCTATTTCATTGGTTAATGTATCTATCCTATGCCTACCTCACATTCTCTTACTATCTCCTGTTTAATAACAGATCCTGATATCTAGTAAAGTAAGTTGTCCAGTTATGTTTTCTTTTTTCAAGTTTATCTTGACTACTCTTGTTCTTTTGAATTTTTGCATGAATTTATAATCAGTGTATTGTTTCAGGGGGAAAAAAAACCCTGCTGGGAGTGGGATTGCATTGAATCTAAAGATTAATTTGGGGAGAATTGACATCTTTATAGTATTGAATCTTTTAATCCTTAGAATGGTATATCAATTAATTATGTTTCCCTTAATTTCCTTGCAATAATGATTTTTAGTTTTCATGTAGTGGTATTAAATATCTGTTGCTACTATATAACTAGGTATTTGAAATTTCTGATGCCATTGTAAGGTATTTTTTAAATTATGATTTCTATCTCTTTTTTTGTTGGCATATAATAATTGATATTTAAATTGAAATATAATTCATACCATAAAATCCACCTTTTTAAAGTATACTATGTTTTTAGTATATTCCCAGGATTGTACAACCATCACTATACTCCAATTCCAGAACACTGTCATCACCACAAAAAGAAATCATGTACCTATTAGAAGTTACTCCTCATTTCTTTCTATCTCTGGCCCCTGGCAACCAATAATCTATACACTCCCTCATATCCATATATTTGCTTTAATGCAAACTAGGAGCAAATATAGCTATTTACCTTTATTGGGTCCTGTTACAGTCGATCTATCTGAATGTTTAGAATGGGAAATCTCTGTTTCTAATTTTTTTCGTATAATAATTTGATTTCCAAACTTCTTGGGTCCTAAGTAAAAGACTGTAAATTTCCGCTGAATATCAAGTCCAACTGGAAAGAGGAAAAAAGTATACAAGTCCTTATTGAAATAATATAAATTCATACATGACACCATTTATTTGTTTTTATATCGCTTATATTTTTATACCTTTTCGAACTAAAAGAGCTAGTAAGTCCAGGAAATAAAAATGCAAAGAAAAAAGTTTAAAAATGAAAGTTTATGCGTTATCATAGAAATCAATGTTTCCAGAATAATTGAAATTTAACTATCTTGGAAAATAAAATACCTATAAATGAACAGATAAAATTTTAATTTTGTTATCCTAGTCCATGCTCTTTTACATATCTAAATGCATGAAATTTCCTTTAAATGATTCATATTATTTTTACCCAATGTCATATTATATTTACCCAATATCATTTACTCATATTATTGTCCTGTTTCAGCAAAATTTTTAAGTGGTACATTCTTTGCGTTCACATCTTTATCACTTCAGGGAACTTACCATATTCAGAACTAATTAGATTTATGCTAAGATCTTCAGATTTAAGAGCTCTCTTCACATCAATCTTTTTAGCCCAATTGCCAGCTTTTAGCAAAACAGAATCCCTGAAAGAGTAATATATCATTTAATAAATTATCTAAACACTAAATGAAATAGTATATTAATATTTAAGAGCTGATTGATCCTAAAATAGGTCCTATCTGGTAGTAAACTGAAGTCAGTACTGAAAACTACTTTCCTTAGACTCTTAGAAGAGGAAATGGAGTGTCAGTGGAAGTACTACAACCATAATTTTCTTAACTACACATTGACCCAACAGGTGATTGCAAGTTGCATTGACTCATTGCAGGCCTACCTGAATATATAGTTGCTATCAATAACCCATGAGCTTGCCTTTAAATCACTACCACTTTAAAATAGCTATACATAAAATTGTATGACTTTGTGAGAACTTCAATAGTATCTTTAAAATTGATATAAAATAATTTGTATCTAATAACATCACAAACAAATCAACAAACAATTTTGTGATTGAATTTATATTAGTCTCATGTAGTCAGGACTGTCATTAGATTTAGTTGTCACAGAAAATAAAGATTTGTACAATAATATATTCTCTGTAAGTATGCCGTGGCTAGTTGCAGGAGTAGTTACCAGTGAAAGGGGTATCCTATCAATCACTGCATTCCCTTTAGGAACCTTGCATGAGATATTTTAGGAAGGTATCTTCTAGTACACTGGCAACAATTAGGAGATTCCCATTTCAGAGTCACTGCCATTCCTGAATTTACAAGTACATACAGTAATATGGTTAAAAGCATAGGCTCTGGAGTCAGAATGCTTGGGTTCAAATCTAGATTTTAAACTACCTATATGACCTTAAACAAACTGATTAAATACTCTTGGTCTAAATTTCTTCCTGTATAACAAGTAAATAATAATAGCACCTATCTCTTATGATGGACGATTAAACAATTAAATACCTGGAACCTACTAAGTGCTCAAAAAATATTAACTATAGCTATAACTGACATACTTGGAGCTTGCTTATGATATCCTAGGGAAAAAATAATAGTACTTGCAGGAAAGCTGAAGTGAAAATTATACAATGTCATGCTAAAGAACTAGGTATAAGGGAAGTACCACCTTTATATACTTGATTTGGTTTGACTGGATCCTACAATGGAGCTATAGTAGTTTGTTAGATTTAAATTTGGAAATAGAAGATATATTTTGAAGTGAGTGGAAGGAAGATTACAATCAAAGAGTAGTAAGGTCATGGATAACTGGAAATAAGAAAGTCCAGCAGCTCCTCCTAACGGTCATCTATTCACTTGTTTGAAACCATGGTGATAGATTTTATACTTTGATCATTAGAGTACTAAATATAACAATCTAAAATGACAATGTAACCCAATGTTAATATCTTTAATAGACAAATAGAGAAACTATCCCATTATAGTGTCAGGAAAATGGAATTTAATTAATCCCACAGTGATTATATTACATTTTTTCTCAGTGGAATTTACCTTTTTACAGTATATGTTTAAAAATAAAATCAAATAGAAATTTTACACTTACGTAATTTTGTGCTTAAAAACCAGTTGATTATCTGCATCACCTATGATTAAGGTAACATAGTGAGAATCTGGTGCTGTTCTTTTAGTTTGCAGCTGTTCAAAGTTTCTTAATGTAATGGTCACTAATATTTCTGCCATGGTATCATTATATCTTGCAATCTTTAAAAAAGGATAGGCATAAAGAGTGTTAAAAATAACCTTACTACTCATACTCAGATCCAAGTCAGCTATGGATTGCATTATTCCTGAAACAACAATCAAATTATCTAAAAAAACCCAGAAAATATTTACCTGTTCCACTTCAAGTTCATATTTTGGAAGATACATCACTGTTTCTTTTATCTGAGTTCCAAAAGGGGGATGTCTATTTAAAATCTAAAAACATTTATATCATTATATTCTTACCACAACACTAAAGTTCTTTTAGTAAAATATTTTCTAGAGTCAATAGTTTTAATAATGCTTATTACTTAAAACAATTTAAAATACTTATGACTATGAGGAGAAAAATAATTTTTAATAGAAATAAAGACAGAAAAGTTAAACTTTAGGGGTGTACAAACTTTTTTCAACGTTTTTTACCAAGGGCCATATGCGGTAAAATACACAAACAGCCGGGCCACTCACTTGAGGTGAAGTATGTATTGCCTCACCTGGTTTATTTAAGTAAACTAAATATATTTTTGGAATTTGCTGCGGGCCAATTAACAATGGACTGCAAACCGCAGCTGGCCCACCGGCCGCAGTTTTGACACCCCTGCTTTAGAGTTTAGATAGAATACAGGTAACAACAGGAATAAGTGAATATTAAATACCAATTCCAGTTCCCTTGCATCTGTTTCTTCTATTTTTTTAAAGGAAGTCAAACCTGCATTTACCATTGCATTTGACAATGTTATACCTGTGGAAAAGTAATCAAATAGCAGTTTTTAAACAATCCATTTTAAACTAAGTCTATACTTAAATGTTTACATTAGGAAAAAAATTGTTACAGATCGAGACTAATAACAAATTTTTTGAAAGTTTTTAAAAGTTTTCAGTTGGATTAATTGGACTGTGACATTATTCAATTGTTCATATTTTCTTTTTCAAACTAAAACACGCATTTGATTGATAAAAGAACGAGGAACTCTTTGGTTCACATGAAGACTCAACCCTTAGTTTTATCATATGTCATCCATACAGCGAGCAGCAAGAAACACTGTTATACTCATGTTTAAAAAAAGACGACATGATTCAGGAATGGGAATATTGCTTCATGAAGCTATGGCATATTGACTATATCTTTCTTAAGAGTTTTCTCTGTTTCTGTACCTAAATCAGAGATTTTTACTTTTCTGCCTGAAATTTCCAATGCCTTTCCATTGCATTTAGAATAAAAGGGTAATTTCCTTACTGTGGCCAAACTCCCTTATCTATATGACTTGACCGCAGCCTACCTCACCCATCTAATTTCCTACCATTTTCTTCTTGCTAAATACTCTCCAGCTACACTGCTTTAATTTTGTTCCTTAAATATATCAAGTTCACTTATATCTTTGGACTTTTTTTTCTTTATGCTTTAAGAAACTGAAATCTAAAATTCTTACACTCATATAAATGAATTTAACCAAATCCCAAAATAGAAGATATTGTCAGAAGTATAAAAGTCCAAAATATTAACACATATATTACTGGTGATGATATGACACTCCTATTTCCTTACTCATATCTTTATTCTTTCTTGGGAATTTCTCTTACTCATTCTTTGTTTTAAAATAATTTTTCATTTTTCAATTATAATTAACATACAATATTATATCAGTTTCAGGTGTATAACATAGTGATTAGACATTTATGTAACTTACAAAATGATCACCTTAAGTCTAGTACCCATCTGACACCATACAGTTATATTATTGACTATATATTCTCTATGCTGTACTTTATATCCCCGTCACTGTTTTTATAACTAGCAATTTGTATTTAATCCTTTTCCCTTTTTTGACCCAGGCCCCAACCCCCTCCTATCTGGCAAGCATCAAACTGTTCTCTGTATCTGAGTTTGTTTTGTTGGTTTGTTTATTTGGTTTTAGATTCCATGTATAAGTGAAATCATATGGTATTTGCCTTTCTCTGTCTGACTTACTTCCATTAGCACAATACCCTCCAGGTCCATCCATGTTGTCACAAATGGCAAGATTTCCTTCCTTTTCATGTATAATATTCCATTGAATGTATGTATCACATCTTTAACCATTTATCTATTAATGGACACTTAGGCTGCTTCCATATCTTGGCTATTGTAAATAATGCTGCAATGAATATAGGGATGCGTATGCTTTTTGAATTAGTGTTTGGGATTTCTTTGTTTAAACATCCAGAAGTGAAATTGACTCTCGTTACATACAGCCTTTGTTTTAAAATCTATTTTGTCTGATACAAGTATTGCTACTTCAGATTACTTGTTGTTTCTATTTGCACGAAATATCTTTTTCCATCCCTTTACTTTCAGACTGCATCTTTTGATGTGAAGTGAGACTCTTGTAAGAATCATATGTATGGGATTTGTTTTCTTCTCCATTCATCCACCCTATATATTTTGATTGAAGCATTTAATTGATAGGTATGTAGCCAAAATCGCCATTTTGTTATATTTTTATTGTTTCCTCTTCTTAAAAAAGTCCCTTTAACATTTGTTGTAAAAGTGGTTTGGTGGTAATGAACACCTTTAGCTTTTTCTTGTTTAGGAAGTTCTTTATCTGTCCTATTCTAAATGATAGTCTTGCTGGATAGAGTAATCTTGGTTGTAGGTCCTTACCTTTCATCACTTTGAATATTTTATGCCAATCCCTTCAGGCCTGCAAAGTTTCTGTTGAGAAATCAGCTGACAGTATTATGGGAGCTCCCTTGTAGGTAACTAACAGCTTTTCTCTTGCTACTTTTAAGATTCTCTCTTTGTCTTTAGCCTTTGGCATTTTAATTATGATGTGTCTTGGTATGGACCTCTCAGTTAATCTTGTCTGGGACTCTCTGAGCTTCCTCAACTTGCATATCAATTTTTTTCACCAGGTTAGGGAAGTTTTCCATCATTATTTCTTCAAATAGGTTTCCAATTCCTTCTACTCTCTCCTCCCTGTCTGGTACCCCTCTGATGCAAATACTGGTATGCTTGATGTTGTCCCAGAGGCCCTTAAACTATCCTCATTTTTAATTTTTTTTCCCTTTTGCTGTTGATTGGGTGTTTATCTCATCTTGAAAATCACTGATTCAGTCCCCTGCTTCATCTAATCTACTGTTGATTCTCTCTAATGTAGTCTTTATTTCAATTATTATATTCTTTTTAATTATTGTATTCTTTTTATGGTTTCTATCTCCACTTTCATGTTTCTTATCTCTTTGTTGAAATTCTCACTTAATTATCTACTCTTCTCCTAAGTTAATTAATCATTCTTATAACCAGTGTTTTGAGCTCTGCAGCTGGTAGAATGTTTGTCTCCATTTTGTTTAGCCCTTTTTCTGGAGTGTTGTTCTGTTCTTTCATTTGGGACGTTTCTTTGTCTCCTCATTTGCCTTCCTGTGTTTATTTCTATGTATTAGGTAGGACTGCTGTATGTCTGGTCTTGGTAGAGAGGCCTTATATAGTAGGTCTCCTGTGGGGCCAGGTGGCACAGTTTCCCTGGTCACCTGAGTAGGGTGCTCCAGGTGTGTCCCTTGTATGGGCTGTGTGTGCTCTTCTGTTGTAGTTGAGCCTTGACTGATGTTGGCATGTCAACAGGATGGATTGACCCTCAGGCTGATTGGCTATGAGGAATGGCAGTGAATATAGCAGATGAGCTGTTGTGCAGGGGCTGACCCTATCACGTAGGATTCACTTTAGTTGGGTTCTGGTGCCTGTGGAGTCTGTTCTTTGGCTGTTTCATTTGTGGAGGAGATTGGGTAGTATTCTAGTGTGGTCTGAAGCTGGCCACCAAAAGTGTTGTTTCTGGGGCTTCTTGGAAGGGACTCTGGTGCAGGCCAAGGTCTGTTGCTGCCTGTGCCTGGCCTGGGGCCACCTGGTATAAGCTACAAAGTGATCTGCTGAAGATTTCTACTTCTGCTAGGCTTGGAGGCACCTGAGAGAGGCTAAGCTGTAAACCAAGGTTAGTTGCTACTAGTGCTGGTCTTGGAGCCATTTAGCAAGAGGTTACCAGGCATGCCAAGGCCAGCAACAGTTTGTTTGGGGTTTCTGAACCTTTAAGATTTTAGAAAGGTCTGCAGCATGAGCAGAAACTGGCCATTTGTATGGAAGAGCCTCTGAAAGAGGCTTGGGTGGGCCTGTAAGTTGTGTGGGATGGGGTCTTGGAATCACCAAGGTGGGGTGAACAGTTAGCTAGGTTGATAGAGACTCAGACTTGGAGACTGCCTGTGCCTGCAGGCTCTGTAGGGGAGGATTCAAAAATGAACAATGGCATCTGCCAGCACTCTGTCTGGGAGAAAAGTGCACCTCCAGCCCTTGCCTTGAAGCCAGACAACTCAGTTCCTCCCTGTATGTCCCTACTGCTTTTTGAGCTGCTGCCCCAGTCTAGAACACAGAGTGAGGGAGTCCATCAGCAAGTAAATCCATGCATGGGCCCTTTACTGGGACTGCAGCTACCCTCTGTCTCACTTAGCCACAATCCCTGATGGTTTTGACAGTTAGAAGTTATGAGGATTTCTCTTCCTGGCATTGGAATCCTGAGCTGAGAGCCCGGTGTGGGGCTCACTCCTCAGTGGGGAACCTCTGCAGCTGAGATATCCCTTCCGTTTCTTGACCACCACACCATAGGTGTGGGGCGAGCCCATTCCATATCTCCACTCTTCAGACCAGTCTTGACGTAGCTTTTTCTTATCCTTAGTTATAGGACTTCTACTCATCTAGCCTTCAGGCAGTTCTCAATGATGGTTGTTCTGTAGTTTAGTTGTAATTTTGATGTGGTCATAGGAGGAGGTAAGTACAGCCTCTTACTCATTCTTAGCATTCATAATTCATCCTAGTATTCACAATTCCTTAATGTTTATTTCCATTTTCCTCCAAAACTTCTCCTGAATTTTAATTTTTTAGTTTACCAACATTGTTGAAAATCAATATGTTCTTTTATTTCTTTCCTGGTGCTTTATAAAAACTTAGATTTGCATTTTTGTTTAGATACTCTCACTTTTCTATTACATTAATTTTTCTGGACAATATTTGCTTCTTTTTGTTCAGCTGTACTGA
Organism: Rhinolophus hipposideros; assembly: GCF_964194185.1. Classification (NCBI taxonomy): domain Eukaryota; kingdom Metazoa; phylum Chordata; class Mammalia; order Chiroptera; family Rhinolophidae; genus Rhinolophus; species Rhinolophus hipposideros. Next base: position 27,043,785 of record NC_138054.1, on the reverse strand, counting down.
TTAAATGTGAAAAATATGTTACTGTTTGGCAATTTGGAAGGTACAGAATTCAACTAATGTCCAGATTGACAATATTCTAGAAAGTCAGAAAGACTGGCTTTTTCAAAAATAATAAAAATCATTTAATCAAGTATCAAATTTTTCTGTAAATTCATGTTTCCTAAATGTTGTATGGAACCTTCTTCATGATTGAGAACTCCTGTCTTTGTGGGATGGGTGTGGCACTTGGTTTGCCAGAACTTCTGTAGGAAGGTAAGCCTTTACATCAGGAATCTCTCCTTTACTTTGACCTTACTTTCATCAGCCAATCCCAACCTTCACTCCAGCTCCCAGGACTGGCCAGCCCTCTGCAACCCATTGATATCAAACTTCAAGAAAATAAAGTAGGAGATCTTTGTTCTAAGGAATAAGAAGACAATCCCTAATGACCCCTTATATGATTTTTTTAATGTCTTCAAGATGCATGTAAACTCATAAAGCTAACAAGACTGTCAGCCATAGGATAACAACTCTTTTTTTAGAGTTCTGGCTATCAAAGAAGGAGTAGAGTCACAAAGCCAAAGGCACCAAACTGGAAAAACCTAGAAAGCTTTCTTCATACCCCAGTCTTTGTAAATGTCACCCTCTAGAGTTTTTCAGTTCACATCCTGAACTAGATCCCAATAGATGGGAAATAATCTTTTGTCTGCAAAATCTCTATGAAGATTAATAATAATATCATACTGTTATTGAAAAAATTAAAAGTTAAGATATAAACAAGTGACATAATTCTCTGTAATGAATTAGGAATGGCCAGGACTGTTAGCTCTGTACCTTGTCATTGAGATCAAAACAGACATAAAAGTGGAAGAGAGAGCAACACAGTTACCTAATTGCTAAAACAAAATTTCACTCTTGGTTTTAAAAGAAATTTAAAAATAAGAGCATTAAGTTTTATTAGGTTTCCCAACTGATTTCAAAGGGAATCCTTTAAGCCGGAGTAAATAAAAATCAGATTTTCAAGCCAAGTAAAATACAGTGCCTCATTTAGGCCTACAAACATGGTTTTTCCTTAAAGGTCTATAATCATCTTAGAATAATTTTCCTAACAGTGAAATACAAAATAAATTGCAGATATCAACAAACTGCCTGCCTGTATTTAGTACTTACCAATTTTTTCCAGCTGTTTGGATACATGCAGAGAGTTTTCCCAAAGTTTACATTTAAAACATTTAGCTAAAATCAAACTGTTCAATAGTACAGCAAACTTCTTGTCTTGAAGAGCCACAAAATCTGCCAACCCTAAAAAAAAAAGTTTCCAATATTAAATCTAGTGTACTAGTTTACTGAAAAAATATTGAAAATCCATTAATAATGTAACATACATCTTGTAATTCGTGAGCCACTTCTGAAAATCTTCGAGGTATCTTGTGTCAAAGCAAAGTCTTGTATGGGAATGCATCCTAGCTGAGCCTGAATAAGACTGGGGGAAATATGAAATTTCATTATTTTCTTTTAAAATTTCTTAACTCACAGTATTTGACATCACTGACTAAAGTATCTCTCTTAAAATTCTTCTCTGCCTTGGTTTCTGTGACACTACATGATTCTATATCTTATATCATTATTGTTGCAAATAACTACTGACTTCTTCCCAATTGCCAAAAGTTCAATTCTCATTTCTCTACTCTTCTTTATTCACCTCTTTTCTCTCAAAAATGTCATTTCTTCTCAACAGTTTCATTACAATATCTAGGTTGATAAATTTCAAATGCTCACAGGGCACTCTCTTAGACAGTTTCTTTAATCTCAACACATCTAACATTTTTGTCATATTCTTCTCCAATATAGTTCTGTCCTTGGACTTTATATAAGTATTATAGAAAAACAATACAATTTGTATAATGAACAAATGTTTATTAAGTGCCTATGAGTAACAAGCATAGTGTTAGGTACTGAGGATTCTATTCAACATATGAAGGTTGGTAGTATATTAATTGATTATTAGAAATTAGCAGTTTCTTTGCTACAAAATTTAAGGGGTAGGTGATAAAAGGGGAGAAAAGGAGCCATCCACTGTGCCTACTATATCCCAGGTTCTTTGCTACCTATTTCTCCTGTTTACTTATATAGCCAGATGCTGATATATAAATCAAGCTATGGAACTAAAATTATTAGATTGTCTTACATTATTCTCTTGGGGGGGTCTCTTGGTAGATCAAAAAAAGTCAGATGTACAGAGAGAACGGGTAGGATAGTTATATTTCAGTTTTGTTTTAGCAAATGATATGTGAAAACAGAAAGAAGCAACCAACTCACTTCTTAGAATGGGTACATATAGCTAAAACTACAGACTACTTGTTTTGGCTCGTAAAAATTATTTTATATCATATATTAAGAAATGGTTCTAAAGTTACATGGTTTATTAACCAAGAAAAACTGATGGAAAAGTGTGGGTGGAGTGCTTTCAAGTGCTGGATAAATAAAACTCCTTGTGAAACTATCCTGGAATGTACAAATGCAGAGTATATACAAAATTGCTAGAGTGAAAAATAAGACTTTTGGTGTATTTATATTTAACAGCAATATGTCTATTAGTAAATGGAACACTTTTTCAACATAATTTCCTGTCAAAAACCTTATTACAAGAAGCAGTTAACAAAACAGGAATGGGAAGGAGAACAGGGATTTATTCCAATAGGTACAGAACCTTGGCAGGGCTGTCTGTCTCTCTTCATCAGATAAAAGCTAGCCTGAGCTTGTTCTTAGTAGAAACAGAAGTTTCACAATTTCAGGTGAGGTGGCAGAGATACCACCAACTATTCTGCCCCCAACTATTGGGGGCAAAATTGCATGGTAGTTAAGTAATGAATAAATCAGGGTTATTGTAAGGATTAAATAATGTACTGATTCAGTATAGATTATAGTGGCTTAAATATAAATGGTTTCTTTCCTTTTTTTTTTAAACTTTTATTTATTTTTTAAGTGTGTTTTTCCAGGATCATCAGGTCCAAGTCCAGTAGTTGTTTCAATCTAATTGTGGAGGGTGCAGCTCACAGTGGCCCATGTGGGGATCAAACTGGCAACCTTGTTAAGAGCACCACACTCTAACCAACTGAGCTAACCGGCCGCCCCACATGGTTTATTTTCTTATGTAAAAGTATGCCAGAGTTAGAAAGTCCCGGGTTTGGTATGGTGGTCTTATAAACAACCAGAGACACAGGATCCTCCTACATTTTTACTCTGCATGTATGGCTTCCATTCTTAGGCTATCTCATGGTCTAAGATGGCTGGTGGGGCTCCAACTATTACACATTCACTCCATGCAGCATGTTGGAGAAAGGTGAGGGTCTGGGGATGAGAAATGATGCCCTGTTTACCATGTAAGTCCATTTCCTTTAAGCAGTCTTCTAGGAAGACTAACACAACATTTCTGCTGACATCTCATTAACTGGACAAATCTTAGTCACAGGGTCACATCTACTTACAAAGTTGACTGGGAAATATAATTTTTGTCCTGTGTAGGTAAGAACAGATACCAGAACAGTCAGCTAGCAGTTTCTGCCATAAGTATGTAAAGAATCTAATGTAGTGCCTGAAATACAGCAAATATTCAAGAAATGGTTATTACTGATTATTGTTATCATTGGTTGAGACATTTAAGACCTGTTCTGATACCAGAACTTCCTGAAAGCCTTCTGTATCCTGGCTAACTTAGTAAAGGAAGGTTTGTTCAGAATAGGTGTGTGTATAGAAAGAGTAGAAATCCTTCAAATGAAGAGAAGGTAAAGGTGTACTATGAAACTGTACAACTCTCTCTTGAGAACACTTTTATCCTGAAAACACTTATTCTGCCAAACATAAAATGAGAATGCCCAAAGAATAAACTGAAAGATCAAGATGGCACATGAAGCCTTCTATATACTTACTCCTCTTCAAATTCCATAAAATGATGGACATACACGTATGTGTGTTATGTGTATATGTCTCCATCTATAAAACTATAGGAAAGCAAGAGTATACCATTGAGGGCCAGAAAACTGAATGTTAGAAATCAGATATATGAAAGAAGGTCAAATCTATGAGAAAAACAAAGTTGGAAGAGACTATCCATAACACATGTAGAAGAATCAATAGATCAAGGTACTCAACAATTCACTGGAATGCTGTGTTCTGCCACTCTCTCTCATTTGTGGAAAACATTAAGCATTAAGCAGTATATGTATCCATCTATAAAACTATAGGAAAGCAAGAGAGTATACCATTGAGGGCTCTTAAGTTGTGATAGCTATTAAGAGGTTAAGGCAGGGAATGTAGGCACTGAGGCCAGAGAGGTAGGGTAGTGCTTCAAGTAAGGCACCAAACCCCTAAGAAGGATAGGAAGACTTAATTCTTAGATTACAAGGTATTTCCACACTTTCATGACAACAGATCCAACTACTTCTCTACAATAATCAGAGACAGTAAGTAACAAAATAAGCAAGCAAAAAGATATTCACAAACACAAAAATAAACAATGAAGAATTGCCTAATATTTGAGAAAAAAATACCACTATAAAAAAAAAAGACACAGTATTAAAAAAAAAGCTAACAATTGAGGAAACAGCTAGTAGTGCACAGAAAAAGAGTTTCAAAATAAGTATAACTGATTTACATAATTAATATTTTCAGAGAAGTTGGAAATATCATGTACATTTTAGAAAGTGAAATAGAGATTCTGTAAAATAAAAACTGTATCACTGAAAAAAAACTCAGTAAAGTTGAAGAGCAAATTAGTAAGATGGATGATTAAGCTAAGGTATTCTCCTAAAAGCCAATAAAAAAGAAGAAAGAGATAAAAAATATTGAGAAAGTGTAAAATGTGGAGGAGAGAGTCAGAAGTTCCAACATTCATCTAGTAGGAGTGCCAGAAGGGAAAACAGAGTAGAAATAATTAAGTTAAATTATAGAAGACAATTTCCCAGAGCTGATGAAAGATACAAGTCTCGATATTAAGAGGGTCCCCAGAGTACCGTGCAAAAAGTAAGAATAAGGACACACACCTAGACCTTCATGGTGAAATTTCCTAACATAAAGAAAAATTATTTTAATATTCCAAGGAGGAAACAAAAAGTTATTAATAAAGGACTGAAAACAGACTGAATCACCAAGAATAGATGCAAGAAGAACAGTATCAAATATTAACCAAAGAAGAGGTTCAGGCTATAATAAAGAATAAAAGGCATTTATCTGAGCAAAAGGATTGCAATCTGAGAGATACAGATTTAGGTAGCAACACAAATTGCACTCTGGAGAAAAGAAAGGCAGCGTTTATAAAGGCAAAACCCTCACAACTGAATTATTTCATGCATATGAAGGATTGCTGACTAGTTTAACAGGGATTGGTTAGTTCTAATATGCCAACGAAGGAAGCAAAAACTACCAAGGAAAGAAGTCTGTATGTGTCCATGAAGGAGTTGTTCCAGGATATTTATGGCCATCAGGATGTTTATGGCTAAGCCTTGAGCTGAGTTCAGCAGCAGTGTTAGCAATCTTATAGCGTCTCTAAGAACTGAGGCACAAGATGTGTAGAGGCCTCACTCCCTTAAGGCTCCTGACTTTATTGTAAGTGACTCCCTTAGCAATGTTTATTCCATTTTATTTTCTCCATTATCACAAAGAAAGTACTGAAGAATGATTTAGCCAAACTCATTCAAAGATGAGGGGCGAAATATATTTCAGGCTTACAAAGACTCAGATAATTCCTTCAGAGAAGGAATCCAGAAGATTCCAGAAGAAAAACTATGGATCTAAGGAAAAGGAAGGCAGAGATTCTAAAAAGCAGAAAGTAAGCAAAGAAATCAGTGAAAAAATTTTAGGTTAAGCCTGTAATTTTAATGCACAGTAAAATATTTTAAAATTAACAATCTGGAACTAAAATCCCAGATGATCTGAACACGGGAGAGAGTAAGAGGCAAGAGAGGAGTGAAAATGTGATAAGCTCTTGGTCTCATATGAAGAAGTTTTTTAAAATGTTAATTTTCTGTACAGGCATACCTCCTTTTATTACGCTTAACAGATGTTGCATTTTTTTACAAATTGAAGGTAAGACCCTCCATCAGCAAAAAAGATTACAACTAGCTGAAGGCTCAGATAATGGTTAGCATTTTTAGCAATAAAGTATTTTCAAATTAAGGCACGTACATTTTCTAGACATAATGCTATTGCACAATTAATAGACTGTAGTATAGTATAAACATAATTTTTATATGCACTGGGAAACCAAAATATACATATGGCTCACTTTATTGTGATATTTGCTTTATTGCGGTGGTCTAGAACTGAACCTGCAGTATCTCTGAGGTATGCCCATAATCATTGGTATAGAAATCTACATATGCAATGCAAAGTTTTAAAAGAAGAGCTAGCTAGAAGAACAAAAGCAGAGAAAACTTGATATATCCAAAAAAGAGGCAGAAAGTCAAAAGAAAAAATAACTGAGGAAAAAAGAAACAAGCAATAATTATGCTAACTAGAAAACATACAGCAAGTCCGAACATATCAATAATTATAGTAAATGTGAATGAGTTTAATTACTCAGTTAAAAGAATTCTGAGATTGGATAAAGAAACTGACAAAATCTAGCTATATGTTATCTATACAAGTTATATTAACAATAAAACAGTATGAAAACTTTAAGAATAAAAAGATATGCTAAGTAAAACAAGTATAGTAATATTAATATTAGACAAAATAGAAATTAAAAGCAAAAAGCATTTATTTGATAGGACAGTTAGTTGGCTATCTAACCAGCTGCAGCAGTGAAGATGAGACAGGACGAGAAAAGTAACATGGACATATTGGCCAATTAGGCCTATAGTACTTAACAAATGTCTAAACCAGCAGTTTAAGTACAATTCCTTTTATGTACAATCCTACAAAGACAATTTCCTTATGACTTTTTCCTTTGTTTACTGCATAACCCGTCCTAAACTTTTATAGTCATTCTCACAAGTCACAGCTAATTAGACAGTACGTTACTCTTCTGTTTACTGTGTACTTGTACCTTTTTTGTCTGTTTTTCCAACTATAACTGGTGGTATGTACTATATTCCTTTGAACTACTTGACGTTACATTTCTAGATCCATTATTTAATCTTGCTATAATTTTCCTCTTCTAGTATAATAAATTTCTCTCAATAAAACGGTACATGAAATATGAGTGATAACACACTTTGAATAACACAATTAGCAAACTCTTCTTAATGACAAAATATACAGCTTAGTGCCTAGGAAACACACTGTTTGTTTTTATTCATTTACAATTCACATAGAACAATCATAAAAATTAATCATTTATTAAGCCACAAATAAAATCACACTAAATATTATAAAGCACATTCTCTAATTCCAATGCAATAAAATTAGAAATTAACAATAAAAGGATGACTTTTTAAAAAATTACTTTAAAATTTTAAACCACGATTTTAAATAATTCTTACAGAGGAAATTAAAACTAAAATTATAAACTATTTAGAAAGAATAGAAACACATTTAGAAAATCTATAGAACAATGTCAAAGAGGTACTTACTAGAAAATTTGTAGTCTTAAATGTTTTATAGAAAATAAGAAAAACAAAATAAGTGGAGCAAATATACAATTAAAAAGAAGAAAGTAGGAGGAAGAAAATAAAGTCAAAATCAGCTATTACTGAAATAGAAAATAATAGAAAGCAAAAGATAAAATACCTGAAATGAATAGAACTATTAAACAGGGTCAATACGTAAAAATAAATGGCTTGAAAAGATCAAAATATAGAAACCTCTTGCAGGTCTGATTAAGAAAAAGAGGTGACACAAATAATGTTACAACTTAGAAAGGAAACATTTCATATTCAGAATAAATTTTTCACATATGGAGAACAAAACTTTATGCTATAAAAACTAACAAGTTAGATAAAATGAATATCTCAGAAACATATAAATTAAGAAAAATTCATTCAATAAAAGTTAGAAAACCTATAAAGAACAAAGAATATAGAAGAAATTGTAGAGAATCCCAACTTGCAGATCCAGTGACACTGGTGAACTAAAATGGGTTGCTGGTTCTCTACCCTGAACCCAAACCTGTTTTTACAAATAAGTGAGAAGGAGGTTGATGGATCCAGAACCTAATTCAAAAAGTGTGAGAAATTCCCTGATGGTGAAACACTGGAAACCTGACCACTAAGAACAATAAGACAAGGATGTTTGCTCTATTTCTGAAACAGAGAACAATATACTAAAGGTTCCATTTACAAGTAAAGGAAAACAGAGTTGTTACTAGAAATCAAGAGAATAACTATTAGAAATCACTCTTTATAGATAATATGATTTTCTATCCAGGAAATTCCAGGAAAACAACTGAACTACTAGCACCGTGTTTCCCTGAAAATAAGACCTAGCCAGAAAATCAGCTCTAATGTGTCTTTTGGAGCAAAAATTAATATAAGACCCGGCCTCATTTTAATATAACATAAACCTGGGTATAATATAATGTAATATTAGTATAATACTGTGTCTTATATGATATATAAGACCAGGTCTTATATTAATTTTTGCTCCAAAAGACACATTAGAGCTGATGGTCCGGCTAGGTCTTATTTTCAGGGAAACATGGTATTATTAAGAGAGTTCAGTGAGATAGACAAAACAACCAAATTCAATATACCATCGATGATTGATTATATAATGCAATGTGATTCAATGTAAAAAAGGACTCTCCTCATAATATCAAACTCCATAAAATACCAAGAAATAAACCTATCAAGAAATACAAAACCTAAACAATGAATTATAAACTAACACAGAAAAACAAAGACTGAATTGATGGAGAGAGAGACCTATTCCTCGGTAGAAAGATTTCAGAACTGTAAAAAGAGGATTTCTTCCATGAACTAAACTAAAGCCAATTTCAACAGGTCTTTTTATAAACCTTGATGAACTGATTCTAAAGTTCATAAGGATCTAAAGTTGATAATGATCATACGGAAAAAAATGCAGGAATAGCCAAAACTTTTTTTAAAGAACGATAAGAAGGGACTTGCCCTACTATACAATAAAACATGCAATAACAGAATAGCAAGTAAAATAATGTGGTATTGTCACAGCAACAAAACAGACTAAGTATGCAGAATCAGACCTTTAGGAATTTAAGTTTATGAGAAAGTGGCAAAGAGAGAAAGACAAAATACTTATCAAATACTCCTATCTTTCAGGGACAAAATATGATTAAATTTTTAACTCATACCATACATAAAAATTAACCCCAAATGCCTTACAAAAAGCCTGCAGGTAAAAAATAAAATGATTTTAAAGTATTAGAAGAAATGACAAGGAAAGTCCTATGATCTTAGGATGCATGGCAGAGACCAACATTCTTACTCTCTTTCCTTCTTAATAGCAGAATACCAGTCTTAATCTAGGCCCATATCACCAGACATTTCCCAGTATCCTTTGCACTTAAGTGTTGCCATGTAACTGGGTGCAAAAGTGTTATCTGGGATTTCCAAGGCGTCTACTGAAAAGAGAGGATACGCCAATGTAATGGCAGAAGCTCTAGCAGTGATTTTGGACAATGAAGTGACCTTGAAATAGAAGTCATGTGTGGAATGGTAGAACAGAAAGATAGGAACCCAATTACTGACACCATGAAGCCACCATATCTACCTTTGACTATCTACTTTGACTTGTCTATACTTGAGAGAAAAGTAGCTATCTTATTTAAGCTATTGTTAATTCATTTTATTACTGTTTTATGTAGTTGAACTTCATCTTAAGAAATACAGAATATAAAAGACCTTCCTAACAAGACAAAAACCTAGAAGTCATAAAGAAAAGACTAAAATGTATGATTTTATAGCAATTTAAAACTTCTATATAAAACCCAATAATATGCATATATATATATATATTCCCTCCTAATAATCAGGGATTCGCTAATTTTAAAATATAATTTTTTACTCATTACTTTGACAAAAGTTCAAAGACATAAAACAAGTATTGGGAGGACATATGGAAACAGTCATTCTGTTAACACTGTGGGTGGGAATTATAAATCAGAGAAGCCTTTTCAAAGGCAATTTGACATTATACATTAAATCTTTTCATGTAGTATATGCCTTTTTCACCCAGAAATCCTTGAAAAATATGGTGCAAATATGAGGAAGTTCATTTCAGCACCATTTATACTAGCAAAAATTTGTAAACCATCTAACTCTTTGTCAATAAAGGAATGGTTAGAAATTATAATATATTCATACTATAGAATACATTGCTATTAAAATATACATTGCTATTAAAATAAATACGGTTGACATGTGTACATACTGATATCTTCTACAAAGAATCTTCTATATAGTATGAGCTTGCTTATATAGTAGGTATTACATAAGTTTATTGGCACACCTATATGTACTAAATAAACAGAAAGGAAATAGGAAGAATGCACAGCACACTACTGATAATAGTTACTTCTGGGGAAGAAGGAAAGGGAGTCAAGGGAGACTACTTTTTGCTTTACAAATTTTATTTTTGACTCTTTAAAAATGAATCCATGCCTTACTTATATAATATAATAACAAGAAACAAATGGCTAAGAAAAGAAATCACTGATTTGGAAATATATCCCATGAGTTCATTGAAAAACACCAGTTAAAGAAAACAGAGCTAGTGCTGAAGATGAAAGACTTGGGAATTAAAGTTATAAAAAACAAAAAATAGCCTTAAAGTAAAGGGCAAAAACTTGAAGGATAAAAATTTTAAATTAAGAAGATTAACATCTGAAATTCAGCAAAGTAACAGGGATATGCAGGAGACATGAATGTGGTTACTATTAGACATCATCACCCACCAAAAGATTGTACATTTTGAATTAAGAAAACCCCACACACATTCTCTCTCCCTGGCCAGCTGAAGCAGATTCACAAAGGTGGGAATAACAATGAGAAACTAAATTATGGTATGTATAAAAACAATTATAAAGCCATCAATTACAAATTTTAAATTAATCAAAAGAATGTATGATCCAACTTAAGGCAAGGTAAATGAAAGCATTAAAATTGCAAACAGAGAATTTTGAAGATGCTCATGGAAGAACACTTTGATTTGACTCAATAGTTGATGAAACAGAGTATATCAGAAAAAACATGGAGAGAATCAATGGTTCTAGTTCTAGTTCAATTCTCAGTATAGCCTATAACATAACCTTGGGCAAGTCACAACTTATCTGGGCATCACTTAGTTCATTTGTAAAATGAGAGGATTGGGTTATATGATCTCGAAGTTCTCTATAGTCTCTAAGGAATTGGAATTTCTAGAGAAATACAGCTAAGAAACTGAACAGAACATTAACTTCTGTTATCCAAGCTATTGATCGACCTGATGAGTTGTATACAACAGTGAGAATTTTGTTTCTGAGATATCAAGGTATTTAGGAGGTAAAATTCAATGAGATGTCAGGAAGTATCCCAGAGAAAGAGTGACTTCCTCTAAGGAGGAAAAAGAAATTTTTTGGCTAACTGGCTTAATTGAGCCACATAAAAAAATCATTTTCACCTCAAATCACCTCATTTAATCAAAATGCTTACCCCTAAGATCTAAATATTCAGAAAACCAAGCACTTGGTTGGCATAGTATAACACTGCGCTTGTGATTGTAAATTGAATAAAAATCACTACAAGTTATAATGTAACTTGTTTACTCTTCCAATTACTACTCCTCTATACAAATTTCCCATTCCTGGCAGATTAGTCATCCCATTGCCATATATGCATTCATTCACTCATATTTTTGTCCTCCCAGAATGTCAGTATCATTCAACAGACATTTATTGCATGTGTTTTCCTACTGTCCATTATTTTCATATGCATGGTTCTCATTCAAGCTAACTCGAAAACTCTTGATGATGAAAATTATATCTTCTATCATATACTTTGCCTCAGCAGAACACACTCTCAATAAATGTTTGTTGATTAAAAATAATTCACAGATCATCTATTTTAATTAAAGTCTGAGAGTTTTAGAAATTAATTTCACATCTATATCTTGACTCACTTTTACATAAATATGTTCTTTTTCGTATTAAGAAAAACAAATTTAAAATAAGTTTGAAAACTAAAATAATATTTCATAAATATGAATCATGAACAAGTAGTCAATATTTTAAGACATTTAACGATTAACTATCTTTACCAATTTACTTTCATTTCTCTTGTTTTAATTCTTCCTCCCATTGGAAATCTGTAAATAGAAACACAAATCAAAACTTTTATTATTGTTACTTATTTTAACTAAATAAAACCTTTTAAAAATTATTTAAAATACATTTAATTTCTGTACCTGATAGTTATCCGATTTGGATCTTTGTTCAAAGTATTTAGAGTTTTCTTTTCATTTATCCTTAATTGTACATCTAGAAATTCCTTGCAGCTGGCTATCATTGTGACCTATAAAATTTCAGTATTTATCCATTTAATTATGTCCATTCTTTACTTCTGTTCTCTCATGTGCTTTCTCTGTATTTATTTTTCATGCAGCCTTGGGACATCAGTTTTATCATTTAGCATAATAGTTAAAAATTTGCTTTATACATTTTGCTTCTTTAGGGATCCATTCATTCGTTCATTTACTAACAAATGTTTACAAACACTTGTTATATGCCAGACATTGTGCTAGACATTGGGACTAAGATTGTAAAGATGAACATGATAAAATTTAAAGTATTCTGCCTTGTGTGTACCACAGAGTAAGCCCTCACTAAATGTAGCTCTCAGTACTACTACTATTAATTATATGATTATTTACCCTTCTATATTTTGCAAATCATTAGCTCTATTGAGGTTAACCTTGTAATGGAAAGAATGCTTTAGATATTAAGAAATTTGTATTCTAGAGCCTAGTTCTGCTAGATAACTCTGTATTTTGGATTCTCACATCTATAAAATGAAACTAATACCTTTTCTAATTCTCTTACACACTTACTGAACTCAAAATCAGATGAGTTAGTGTTAACATTAGGGATTTTCTACTCTTGATTTCTTCTTAGTTAATAATATTTACATGTAAATAAAGCCTTCTTTTCATCAATTTTTGTGCAATTTTTGTATAACAATCTTATCAATATAACTTAGATATTTCAAATAAAAATTAATGGTTTAAATTTGAGAATAAATATAAATATCTTATTTCATATTTATGTCTCCAGAAGAAGGGAGAAAGCACCAATATAGTTACCAGGTACCAACAACATGACTGGTTCTATTCACTGTTGCAGCTGCAAACTTGCTCCCACTGTTGATATCTTAGTATAACCTGTTTTTACCCCGATTTTCTCCAGAATCAGTTCTTTATTCTGTTCTAGCACCAATACTATTCTATTACTACAATTAATTGTTATTCGGTTTCAGAAGACTTAGGGAAGAGTTGCAAGTATGTGACATATGTGTCCCTCACTGTCCCTCACTCATGGCAGACTTTCCTAATATATCATGCCACATCAGCTTGGGATCTTTCTCGACATATTGCACTTGGTAGCCATTACCAAGGTAATTGTCATTATCATGTCCGTTGAAAGGTAGCTGCCATCCCTACTTTGTGTATGTATATAAATTTTCTTACCCTCATACAGAAATACTGCTGAAAATATATTTTAAGGATTAATATTCCATATCTCATGATCAAATATATATAAGGAAGAAACATAAGTTCTATTAGAAATGCCCTCTTTTCTATTCATTCATTCCTAAATTACATGAGATATACAAATTAGTTGTTTCCTCAATATCATTTTATACTATATTATGTATTTATTTTCTAGTGAAAAATTTAATTTACCAGATCCGATAAAGTTTCTTTTCCACTGATTGTACAAAATTTCTTCACTGTCTCAAATGTAATATAATACCAAGCCATCAATCTTCCTGTCTCTGTGGAAAAAGACAGAAAAATGAACATTCACCCCACCAGCTGAAACAACTTGCTTTTTTAGGGGTTTAACTTCTATTCTGTGTCTACAATGACTTCAGGTACAAAAGACACACCAGGAAATCTAGAAGCCACAGTCTCTGAACTTATAGGTTGGCTAGAGAGATAACCACATGTGAAATAGCTAGACTAGAGAACAAAATCCAGTTAATAATATTTACGTATACAAACTTAAATACAGAGGAAATTAAACCTAAGAGAATGGTCAGTGTGGGATGGCCTAATAGAAATAATGGATCTTGAGCAGGATTTAAAAGTAACTAATATACAATGGAATACTACTCTGCCATATGAAAAGATGAAATCATTCCATTTGTGACAACCTGGATAGATCTTGAGATTGTTATACTAAGTGAAATAAGATAGAAAAAGCTGAGAAACCATATGATTTCACTGATATGAGGGATATAAAACTGAAAACAATGAAGGAACAAGACAAATGAAGAAACAAAAACTCAGACACACACAATAGTTTAGTAGTTACCAGAGGGTAAAGGGGTGGGGGGGTGGTGGTAGATGAGGGTAAAAGGGATCAAATATATGGTGATGGAAGGAAAACTGACTCTGGGCTGTGAACACACAACATGATATATAGATGATGTAATACATAATTGTACACCTGAAATCTATGTAGCTTTAGTAACAATTGTCACCCCAATAAACTTTAATTTTTTAAAAAAGTAACTAATATGCCTTGGCACAAAGGAAATAAAGCCTTTATAACCTCAGGAAAAATCAAGACTTGCTTAGCAAAAGTTTAAAAGACTATCATTAGAATACTGTAATGAGAGATATGGCTTGATAGAGATTATGAGTTTAGGTCAAATTAACCTGCTTCAGATCCTTGCTCTACCACTTATTAAGTAAGTGATCATATGCAGGTTACTTTACCAGTTTTTTAATATAACACAGGAAGAACAGAAGTACCTATCTCATATGTTTATTGTGAAGATTAAATACAATTAATACATGTAGAGTACTTACACAGTGTCAACATTAAATAAATGTTGCTTACTTTTATTATCAAAACATTAGTAATGATAGACTACAGAGGCCCTGAAAAGAGCCTTGAAATGCTATTAAAGGAGTTTAGATTTTGAGTTTGATTTGTAAAATAATAGAGGACCACTTAAAATTCTTGAGCAATATTTTAATTAAATTGGAGCTTGAAAATAAATTGTTTTAGAAATAGAACATTGAGTTGGTTGAGGGTAGCGGCGTAGGTAGAATGGGGATAAGTACTTGATGAAGTGGAATTCATTGAAAAGGTTACCGGTTTCAATTTTAAGTTGTCAAAAACATTACAAAAAATTTCAAGCCTTGTGAACACACAGAAAACAGCTGGGAAGAGGAAACGCATACTGCTTCTCAAGGAAAGGGCTACCATTTAAGTATGTACTACAGGTTTTGCTGAAGAAGGGATGAATTTGACATTCCATCAGTCTTAGATATTCCATCGTACAGTAAACAGAACTAAGAATTAAAAATAGAGAAGTAGCCAAGCCAGTTTAAAAGCCACTTTCTAAATTAGGAGCCTGGCAAATATGTCCAGTCAAACTGTGGGTAATGCAGTGGTTCATAGAAGGGAGCTTCTGAGAGCCGTGTGTGAGATATCAAGAATATGGTTACCCAGGGAACTAATACATTAAACTCTAAGGTATATTTAAAGATGCTCCTCCTATCCTAGGTGTTTATAAATTAATACAGGCTATCTCCTGCTAAAGAAAATGAAAGGTTTTGATAAAAGACTTTATACTAGCTGGCTTTTTAGTAAAGACAAAGGTTTCCTTGGTAAGGTATAAAAATAACCTAGAAAGAAGCCATGAAGGAAGTGAGCCAAGGTAGAAGGAATGGGAAGAATTAAAAAAATATATGCAAGTGAAGAGAAGAAATAAAGAGGCAACTTGCTATCAATATACCTGTTGAATGAGGAATATTCTCATACTAGCAAATTGAGGATATTTCAAAGTAAAAGTCATAGTGTTGTGGGGTGATGGTGCAAGTAGAGGCCATAAGAATGCATCTCTCTCATCTCCTACTGCAAACAGTGGCTCACTGATGGCCCCAGCTGCTATGCTCTGAATCCATCACCATGTTCACACTGAGATCACACGTCTCATGAGATGCCCCAAACAAATGACTGAGTATGGCAGGAATATTAAGGTAGGCCAGTAAGACAAGGGACTTCTTGGATGGGAAACTTTGACTTGAAGATTCCCCAACAGCTTTGCCAAATGGTCTTAGGACTACAAATTCTCCTTCTTTTCCACCCTCCCTTCCTCCTCCTTTCCTCCCCTCTTCTTTACCGAGGTAAGATCTGCAACCCAGTTTAGTAACTTTCCCAGCCTCTTGCAGTTATCAGTCATTTTCAGGATGTTAGTCCTTCTTAAATTTGCACAAACTAAGACTTGGCCTTTTGAGCCCTTCTCCTATACACGTTAGCAGGCAGAATAACTAAAAACCTCAACAAGAATGTAAGTGTATGAATGAAAATACCTAGATACTTGAGTATTATAATCAGAAATTTAAAAAGCAAAACAATATGAAGCGGAATTACAACATATGGACTAAGAGACTACACACGGAGGAGTGGCCATTTTAATGTGACCACAGTGGTCACATCAACTGTCTCCTTCTGGGGGACACTGGCCCCATGCCATCGAGCGGCTGCACCACATGCACATCTACCCCATCGTCATCTTCATCCACTACAAGAGCGTTAAACACATCAAGGAGCAGAAAGACCCCATCTCTGAGACAAGGTGACTCAGAGACATTCTGGCTCAGAAGATTGAACGGGAGTAAGTTGGTACTTCACAGGGGTCGTCCAGGGAGGAGCCCTGTTGGGCATTCGTACTCAGTTCTTGGCAAAGGTCAATCAAGAAAAAATAAAGTCCTGTGGATTCCAGCCTGCCCACTATGAAAAAACGCTGTGCTGTGAAATGACGGCAGCTGTTGGCCAGTGTCAATACCTGGTTCAGCTCCTTAGTAACTAAAAACTCAAGTCTGTCTGTATATAAACATGAAGGGGAAGGATCCATGAAGGAGGACTCCAGTAGCACCTCCTTTGAGACAGAGAGCTGCAGACAAATGGGATCCGGTCCAGTCCAGCAAACTGTCTTCCTCTCACACGTGTGCTTTAAGACAAAACAAAAACACGAAAGACTGATAGAGGGGTTCATCACCAACCTTTCTTTAGCTGGCTGATCAGAGATGCTGCAAAGAGAACCTTTCAGTTCACAAGTTGACAAGCCTTTTCTAAGTATTTGGTTGTTTATGTTTACCTGAACGACCTCATGTTGTCAGTGCCCAGCCTGTCCCTCTGTCAATCCCCTTGTGTTTCTCTGGTGTTTTGTTCCTGTTTTCAGGAAAACTCTGGAGCCTCACTGGCGCTGTAGAAGGTACTTGTTGGTGGGCCAGAGCTCTGACAAGCTTTCTCCTCCTCAATGGCACCTCTCCTGGAAGGACATGGCAACTGCAGATGCTTAGCCATCTGTGGGGCAGAACCAGTGCCTTCGTGGGACCAACTTGCCAGCGACAGTGTTTTCTCCTTCTGTGCCCCTCCGGCACCAGGGAAGGCGACTTTGGCAGTCGTACAAACTCATCTCTCAGACTTCCCCTCATGCCTTCCAGGTCCTCTCATTTCCTTTCCATCTGTGTTTATCCTTTCAGCACTCTATCTGGTCTGTCGGAGTCTCGTGGGTTCATGATTACACAATTCGT